>NC_079492.1:44906291-45219207 GCF_020520425.1 Spinacia oleracea | reverse complement strand
TAAGTTTGAAATTAGTTTTTAAGTTCGTTAGATCAAAGTTGGGAGCGAAAATGTCATTTTAGCCTAAATATGACCTATAACGGCCAAAGAAGTCATGAATGTGCATAAATAGATTGGATTAAGTCTTGTAAAGTTAAAACTAATCATATAAAACATTTAATATGTTTAAAATGAGTCCTAAGGTTCTTTATTTCATATTTGGGAGCAAAAAAGCCTCATTTTAGCCTAATATGACCTATAACGACCAAACAAGCCTTAAATTTGCATAAGTAGATTGGAATGAGTGTTAGAAAGTTAAAACTATTCATATTAAACATGTAATAAGTGTAATACTCTGAGAAAATATGTAGCTTTTCCTATTTGGTTTATTGTTCACAAATCAGGATCTTTGGACAACAACAAATGCTTATTAATCCAAGAAGCTTTTCCTATTTGGTTAAAACCCACACATTATTCACAATCTTCAACTTTTGTGATAATCATAAATCATAATGGACAAGCAATGTAGAATAGAGGTAGTCTAGATGCCTGAAAAACCTATAGCCTGGATATCGAACCTCCTAGTTAGATGAAAGCTCATACCTGACCAGATGCGGCCAATCCATCAGTTAAAAGAGAGACAGCCAACCACACTTGCATACAGATTTGATGAGCAGCCATAGCTAGAGGACCTTGACGAGCAGCCATCGAGGTCCCAATCGTCATAGTTATCAAAACAGCCACAGTTCTTCCAATCAGAAATCCACCTGGAAAAAAGGTAAACATAAGGAAACAGACGGCAATCCAAACATGTACGAGTAACACTTTAAGTAGGTACAAACAATGGCCACTTAAGCAGACTAATTTAAGAAGTTTGTAATGGTGATTATTAAGTAGAAGGTTATTAAAATCAATGTGTTGGATAAAGAATCAAAAACAGAAAATAACCATAAACATTTCTCTGACACTCACCAGATTTTAAATAGACCCCAAACTTCAGATCTCCAAATTTTGGAGGTAATAATATTACTCTCTTGCTAAGAAACCAAATCATCAAGAAGCTACCTATGTATCTAGAGCACAAACAAGCAGCATGATTACCAATATAGTTAAAAGAAAGCCGACTAACAGACTTCAGGAAGAAAGTGCATACTGAGACACAACAGTGGCAGTGGCTGCTCCAGTGACAGCCATCTGAAAATAATTTATGAAAAGCGGGAACAGAAAAACAGCTGCAAGATTGGCAACACCTGCATGCAGATCATCAATGTACAGACATAAAAAGTCAAAAAGTCAATATCTACACCTGCATTGGCCGTATCTGATCCCACAATAGAATTCAGTGAAGATTTACCAGTAGGACTATTAGAAAGAGCTAGCTGGCTAATCTGAGAAGTAGCAGACTCCAGAGATTGCTTTAAATTTGGATCTTTAACATCTGTCTCCTCCATATCCTCATCAGCTGAATATTTTGAGTTCTTAGCTCTATGAACGACAGCCTACCAAAGCCGAATTAACTAATCAATCTTCTGTTAAAAACTTAAAACATATATACAAATGGGGGGGGGGGGGATTATACTATTTTGAGATTGAGGCTATCACGAATGATTTATTTTCAGGGATGAAGAAGCTATGCTGACCTAAAAATTATACTCACAAGCCAGAATGATTATCACCCGGAATCTACACTACAACAAACTAATAACCGACCTTACATATCATATGGAAAAATGGTAGCTGCAAAGAGATCATTGACTTCTTGGACTCTACCGAGATCTCACAACTTTATGAGAATAACTGGGTACGACCTCTAAGAATAGTACTTTCATGAAAAAAATTGTTACACTTTCAAATTAGGATGTCTTTTAAGCAAAAAGCTTGTAATGTGGAACAGAGATGAAGGCCAAAATATAATCATAACGGGAAGACCAGAACTCGTCATCAAAACATGATTTGGAATAAAGCAAGGGAAGTTAAGCCAAACCAATGAGTCAGTGACAACAACTGTACACTACCTCACTAAGTCTATATACAGGAAAATCTAGCAGAGGATGCGCATAGAAAATAGTTGCATTGTTACATTGATTTATTTTGTCAGTGTCTCTCACATACTCCTACCATGTTAGGCCTAGCTACAGTGACTGGACAAACGAATTGAACAAACAAATTAAACAAACCGTAAAAACAAATTGAACAAACCCTAAAAACGAATTGAACAAACGAATTGAACCCTAAAAACGAATTGAAAAAATGAATTGAAGAAACGAATTGAACAAACCCTAAAAAAGAATTGAACAAACGCAAAGAACCCTAAAAACGAATTGAAAAACCCTAATTCTTAAAACAAAAATCAGGTAAACAAAGCGAGCAAACCTAAAAGAGGGGACAGGTAGCCGCGGCGAAGAGGTTGACGGAAAATAGGACGCGAGAAACTTTCTTTCTTGAAACCACCGGCTCATGTTTCATTATCCAATCCCACATCTAATAAGACCACACCAAATATACTTGTGGAAGAAATCAAATTACTAGTCGTCTTATAATAAACAATGATTACATTCATGATACACAGACTACCAAATAAACAAAAATATCACATAAATGGAGGAAAAGATTGGCATTAGAATGCAGAACAATGAAATCCAACTATCTAATGGAACCAATTACAAAAATTTTGTATATATTTGATTTCCAGAATTCCTTGCTTTTCTACACAGTAACTGGTTGCAACATGTAATTATCTTTGCTCAGGAGTTTCTTAGCATAGGAAAAATAACACATGAAAATGAGATCCTCTATTAACCAAACCATACAATCGAATCTATGAACTGAATCCCCAATTAAAAGTTGACCCATGGTTCCTTTGCCAATCCCCCCCACATAAAAGGCTTTAAATTCAATCAAAACAAACAAATTCACAAGCATAACCAACTCAATTATACAGTAGCTCACACTTTATCATTACTTAATGGAAAAACCCAGTTAATGATGTTCAAATTCGCAGCAACAACAACAACAACAAAGAAAACTGAAATTGTGCATAAATTAAGGTGCTTAAGAGAAAATTTTACCCATTGTTAATTTGGCGACGTTTGGAGTCGACATCTTTGCTCAATCGAACCGCCTTCCTTTTCCGCACATCAAGAATAGGACTCAAACAAACAAAAAAAATTAAATATATGAATCCACCAAAATCAAGTTCCGCAATTCCAATTGATTAGAAATTGCAACTCGACATCTACAATACCAAAACCTAGTTGTGAAATTGGAATCGAAATCAAAAGGCAGAATGATGATAAAAACTGTACCTGGATTTCTTCCCGGTGTCGAATTCATGTGCATTTATTCGAGTTAGACGATGGGCATCTCTGCGCCAACCCAAACCCTTTTCTTCCCCAATTCCCTTTTCCATTAAATCTCTTTCTCTCTCGCTTCTAAATTTGGCGCGTCACTTTAGGATCTGATTTTTAAAACCCTAATTCTTAAAACAAAAATCAGGTAAACGAATCGAGCAAACCTAAAAGAGGGGACAGGTAGCCGCGGCGAAGAGGTTGACGGAAAATAGGACGCGAGCAACTTTCTTTCTTGAAACCACCGGCGCGAGCAAGCTAAGTTTTTCCTTGGAACCAACGGCCGAGCAAGCTAATAGGTGGCCTCTGGCGAGGAGGCTAGAACCACCGACGAAGAGAAAGGGTTTTTTTTGAGGGGATGACGCAGGGAAAGTTAAGGGAGAAGAAGGGAGTTGAGAGTGAGAGATGCTTAATTTGTTTTGAATTAGTTTCAACGAATATTGCAGCGAAATTTTTTTTACCCGGGTTATTGCAGGGGGCTTTAACAAGTACGTTGCAACAAAAACGAGCTATTGCAGCGGGCTTTTAAAATGTACGCTGCAACAAACTTTTTTGCAGGGAACAATTAAATTGTACGCTGCAATAACCCTTTAAAGGGTTTGACCCGCGTTGACCGACTGGTTGTTGAAGCGTATTAACACATGTACGCTGCAACAAGGGGGTTGCAACAGGGGTTTTTTCTACTAGTGGGTGGGGTGCCTCATCCAAGGTGTGGCAGTCATGGAAAATTTGAAATCCGGGTTTTAGCAAGCCATCCTGAACGAAGGGTTCAGGAAAATCACAGCATGGGTGTTCTTCTCCTTCCCGAACGAACATCCCGTTAAGGGTCCTTTGATACGGGGGAAGGAGGGTGGTTTGTTTGGCTTTGTTAAGGAGTAGCCTAGACAGGCGGTCAACAATATCTTCCTCCGTTTGTTCATAGCCTAAGCCAAAGGGAGTAGATTTGTCGGGAAAAGGATGGAGTGTGTATTCCTTCTTCCTTATGCCCAATGGGGTTCCTGGAAAATAACCTTGAGCTAACAGCATTCTAGGGATGACTCGGGATGCATGCGGGTCTAGGAATGCTGGATCATAATCTTCGATGAACTGGATTGCTTCTTCCATTTGAAACCCATAAAGGTCGTCCGCGGTTTCGGCCGTTCCAACCATAGTACAACTGACGTCGAGGGGAGGGGCGCGGATTTCTAGTATTACCCCGTTATGGTTAAGTTTAACCATTTGGTGCAAGGTAGAAGCCACACCTCCTAAGTCATGGAGCCAAGGTCTCCCCAAGAGGAGGTTAAAAGTGGGCTTGATGTCGATTATCTGAAACTCCGTGGTGCGTGCCACAGGCCCGGTTTATATGGTAAGGTTGATTTTTCCCAATACAGGCCTTCGGGAGTTATCATAAGCTCGTACCCCTTGCGTGGAGGTTTGGAAGTCATCGTTTCCTAGCCCCAAGCAATGGGCGGTTCGCAATGGGCAGACATTGACCGCCGAACCATTATCTACGAGCGCTAGGGGGATGTTTTGTCCTTTACAGCCAACCACTAGGTAAAGGGCTTTATTGTGAGCACCCCCCTCTTTGGGAAAGTCTTTATCAGTGAAAACTATGGCCTTTTCTCCGGCATCTCTCGTGACATGGCTAACCAATGAGTCAGGTGTGATATCTGTAGGTACTGAGATGAGGTCAAGTGAGCGAATAAGCTTTTCGCGATGTTCCTTTGAGGTACACATGAGATCCCAGATGGTAATCTCGGCCTTGGTTTTTTTTAGTTGTTTCAGGAGAGGATTTTCAATGACTTCTGCGACTGTGGCGTGCCGTCCATTCTCAGGAGTTTGCCTAACCGGGATGTCGTCCATAGGAGGCGGGTGAATATCTGGTTGGTATATTCTTCCGGATCGGGTGAGGTTGTCGACCTCGGGCTCCTGAAGGGTGGTGTCAATGAGAGCATACCCGGGCCAAGTTTTAGTGAAGAGGTCCTTGCCCGACAATTGAGATAGGTAAATATCTTCAGCATCATCATTCCACACACCGCACACTTCTCTCTCGATTCGATCCATAGGGACCACAGCGAGTGGTGCACCTTGAGGTGTAATATACACCGTGGGGTCGAAATTCTCTGGTTGGTCGAGAGATGTGACAAGAGCCGAGTGGGCTCTTGTTGTTGTTGGGTTTTCCAACGTTAGGGAGAGGTATCATTTCATCCTCTATCATGTCCTGGATCGTATTTTTAGATTCCAGCAGTTTTCAGTGTCATGCCCATTTCCTTGATGGAATTTGCAGTAAGTACCCTCGACCCAATATTTGCTTTTGACAGGAGGGTCACGGGTGGGGCCTATAGGTCTCAACTTTCCTTGATTGATTAGTCTTTCAAAGGCTTGTACCAAAGTCGACCCGAGTGGGGCAAACTTTCGGTCTCGGACCCATCTTCCAGGGCTTCTTCGGGCGGGAGTCTCTTCTACAGCATGGACGTCTTGGGCTTGGGATGTGTTACCCCGATTATAGGTGTTGTTTTTATATGTGGGTTTGCTTTGTATGGTTTTGGCGAGGTCGTCCTCGATCTTTATTCCCACGTCATAAACTCTTTTGAAAGTGTCAAGTCCCAGGTACCTAAGGTGTTGTCTGTAAGCCGGGTCCAGGTTGTCAATGAATTTTTGGACCAATTCTGTTTCGGGAGGCCTATTGATTAGCTGGGCCGCCTGGTCCCTCCATCTAGCAAAGTAGGTCGTGAAACCCTCATTTTTCTTTTGGAAGAGAACTTCCAGCTCGCGCATGGTGACTTGGAAATCCATGTTCGACGAGTATTTCTTGATGAAGACGTTGGCAAAGTCTTCCCAAGTGGGGAAGAGCTTAGGGTCCTGGTGATAGTACCATTTGAGCGGCACAGGTTCCAAGGACAAAGGAAAGGCAGGTAAGTATATGGACTTATCCACGCCTTTCAAGTTCATGGCATTCACAAAGCTCAGTAGATGATCACGGGGGTTGTCCGTGGCCTTGAACTTTGGTAAGTCAGATGAACTGAACTTTTCTGGTAGTTTGCCAGGAAAAGGTTCAGGATCGAGGGAGAAGTATTGCTCCCCATGGTTTGCTGTAGGACCATTTTTTCAATCCTCTTCTCGTTATCGAGGTCATTTTTGGCTTGCGCAGCCGCTAAAGCTTCATTTTCCATTTTCAATTGGCCCATAAGTTGGGTCATTTGGACCATCTGGTCTCGCAAATCTTCGATGGACATGTTTGAAGGTGCGAATCGAGGTTGGGAAGCGGAGATCCTTGAAATGAGGGACGACGGACGGAGCTTGGAGTCACTAAACCTGATGTTGGTGATGTATCTTCGAGACGCACTAACCGTTGATTCCCTGATCGGCACCAAGTGGCAGGACCAGTCCTAGGCATAAGATAAGCTAAAGTTTAGGTTCCCAAAGTTTCAAGCATTACTTAGTCTAGACTTCGACTCTCTCTATTGGTTTTTCGCTCTTTCTTTTGTTGGTACACTTTTTGGTTTTTTTTTCTTTTGGTCATTCTTTGGATTTTCGAAACACTTGCCCGTGTGACATTCATGGTTGTTAGCATGTTCGGTTTTTTAAGGCCGAGCATTGTCGTCGTAGGAGGCCTAACAACGACGCAAAGAGTTATTAATTTTTTACGAGCCGCTTTTGAAATCGAGTGCTTTTCTTACGCCCTCGTACCAATTCTTTTAACGAACATGTTTTTGTGCTACATATTTTCCTTTTGCGCGGGCATCGAGGCTGCTGCGCCTGACCAGAAGGCCAAGCATCAACTTCAGCGCCCGCGAGGGGCGTGAGAAATTCTGGCGCCCAGCCAGGGGCGTTGAAAATGCGTCCCTGGCTGGTTCTCGTTTTCTGTCTTCTGTTTATGCGACTTCGATTTGCGTGCTTGCCTAATAACGTCCTTTACGCGTAGCAGCGTTTGTGGGATTCGTTACAGGCCATCCCGAGCGTCGCTTATTTTTGTGGCGATCATTCGGGTTTGCGGAACACGTGTTTCGGTATAACTCTTTGGCAAATTAGTCTATTAATGTTTGGGCAATTTTTAAGGTCGTTGGTTTTTTAGGATAGTTTGTCACACACAATCACATATTTCGCTACACATAACTACATTACAAACATGGATTTGAAAATTAAATATGCCACGTAGTTTATGATAGGCTTCTATGGGTAGTTTATTTGCGCCTGGCTTGGTACCGCTTCTATCGTAAATCCAACACATGCCCCGGTCGAGGTAGTGTCTTCAACAGACGAATTTCGCCCAAGAGGCCAACCCGCAAGTGCAAGCCAAGGGGGCATGCAAGCGAGAGGGACCTAATGAGCGAGCGATTGGGTTCGGGATAGGTGTACTACATGCACAAGTACCGAGTGGGAAACATGCGCGGCGTATGCACCCCCCTATTGGAGGAAAAAGGTATCCTTAGTCCCAACTCCCGAGGGAGCCGAGATTCGTTATGCGGTTCTGCCCGTTCACATTAATATGCTGATTTTCAGGTCGTCCCAACTTGATGGGGAAATAAACGCGGGGTAGGATCGTTTCACCCTTCGGCTATTTTGATTACCTACAAGCACGAGTATTTCCTTCACTATCCCCAGTGGAGTCGTCACTGTGAGGGGGTCGAAAAAGCACGAGGCTAATGCGTGGCCTCGTCCCTCGTGGGTGTGACGATTCTTTTATTCAATCAAGTGTAATTGGATTTCCTGTGAGTATACACCCAATTGACTAGTAATATAGGAGTCGCCATTCAGTTTTTAACGACAATGAGAAAAACTAACAAAACCCGGTTATCGTGACATAAAGGGAGTGCAATTATGTTTGACCACGACGGCCGTAGGTTCCCTTGTGATCCCTGGTGTGGGGATCTCTCAACATACACCCGCAAGGTAGAGATTGAGGGTTCGGGGGACTGTAACTACCGAGAGGAGTACTTCGCTCGTCGATAACTCCAGAGGCAGGATATCCTTACTAGCTCAGCATAAATAATTGAAGGGACATGTGTTAACTATTAAACTAATCTGAGTTGATTTTAGCAATATGCAACATATAATACTAGATCGATCGCGATTATCTGATTTAGATTGCATTAAGGGACCTAGCATGATAATCCAATTTCCCCAAAATATTATATTTGTTAGGCGTGATAGAACAATCAGATTTAGTTAGTTTAACAGTTCATAAAAAGGGCGAGGAAAGCAATTAAATCATCGAGAAGGGACACATT
This sequence comes from Spinacia oleracea, assembly GCF_020520425.1. Lineage (NCBI taxonomy): Eukaryota > Viridiplantae > Streptophyta > Magnoliopsida > Caryophyllales > Amaranthaceae > Spinacia > Spinacia oleracea. Next base: position 45,210,671 of record NC_079492.1, on the reverse strand, counting down.
ACGACGCACCCTTGAGAGGTGCGTCACGGTTCTCAGAAAACTAACCACTTTGACTTTGCTATTTCTCCTTTTTATTTAACGAATCTCAATTATGGGACAGGATACGTTCTGTTCGATTTATGGATCGATTGCGACAGAACGTGTGAACAGTTTCGCAGCGTGAGGCTTAGGCTAAGGGTTGGAGTCAATACTCAGAATATAATTGTGTTGTGTGTCCTTTTCACGTCGAATTTGGGGTTGTATTTATAGGGAAGAGTTCGTGGAAAGATAGAATTGCAGAGTTCTAATCCACAAAGAATTAGGAGAAAACACGTACCCAAGTACTTTCAGCGCCCAGAGCCAGGCGTTGAAAATATGGTCTGGGCTGTTTTCTTAGTCAGATTCCGATTCCTGAAATCCGTAGAGTTTGAGACTTAATCGAGTCTTTTAGTGCGTATCAATTTCATGACGGGATGCGTCTGGGCCCGTTACGAACTCTAGGCTCGTTAGGATTTTAATTAATACGTAACTCTTATTTCCGAATCATATTAGGAATAGGATTCTCGCAGTTTTCTATCTCATTTAGGATTTATGTTGGAATGCAACACCTAATTCTGACAGGTTTCTATCCTTTATGATTTGCCACTTTTAGAAGCTACCTTTTACGGCAGTTACTAATTTTAGCAGGTGTCCATAAATAGCAGTTTTCTATAAATATCAGATTTCGGGTGAAATGAAAATAGGAATTGAGATTCGTTTATTTTATAGGAGATGCGTTGTCAAGTGGAGATTTATGCTTTCATCATCGAACCTTTCCCTTTCGGGAATGGGGACAAAAGTAGTGTCTACAACGCTTCACATGTATGTATCCTAAATTATGCTAATTGTTATGTGGAAATTAATTTGGATTCCTGGCTTTTTGGTTTTTCCGCATTAAATGTTAATCGATTTATATGTATCATAACCTAATGTTCTTTAGTGGTCTTGTTGATGAGGGAGGGAGATTTATCATACTTGGCAGGGTGAACTGTGATTCGGCTAATCCCCACCTTCCTTCCATTTTCATCTCTGATTGAATTGGGGAATGATTGTGGGAATTGGAATTGAACAAAAGCACATTTGTGTATGCTAAGAAAGCGAATTACAGGAATGTATATGAACTCAATGGGGCCATGGGTTTTGAAAATCTTAGCGATTTCCTGGCTGGTGAGATGGAGGGGTAGATGGTTGATGAAACAGGTACGTGTAGCCATGGTTGTTTTGGGGCCTGGTTTTCTCCTCTTCACGGTCTGCCATTGTTGCTCGATATTTCTCTTTCTAGGGTCTCTCTCTCTCATCTCTCTCCAGTATTTTTTTTTCACGTCATTAATTTAATTTTGATTTTTGGTCGATTTTGAATCTTTGGTCGATTTTGAATCAGATAATTCCCCTTCCAATTAGGTGTCGTAGGAGATACCTTCGTGTTTTCAAAATTCATCAGGTCCTGCTCTAACAAATCGGATATCTGGTCTCGAAGCCGGATTCGCCAGGTAACCACTGGGAAACGACTCCTGGAAATTAAGAACAGAAACCGTTTATAACCGGTTCTAATATTTCAGATTCTGAACTGGTGTTGGCGGTACCGAGTCCGAGTTCAAAACCGTCGAATCCTTATCAATTTGGGGTCGGATATTAGGTAATGGACATTTGTGTTCACCCTACTTTAGATAAGCTAACTTTTATGTGCATCTCAATGTAAAATAAGAATTTCAACCCCTTTAAGATATCCCATCAACATACTTCCTTCGTTTCTTGTGAACTGGAAGCCTTCTTTGCAAGACTGACTAGCTTTAAACATGGATGGGGCTGAAGGGGAAGTCCAGGACCAGCAGGGGGTGGTTGAATCATTAGAAACCACTGTGTCAACTTTTAGTATGCATACTAAGCTAACTTTGGGGTATGTTCCTCTTTTAGAGCTGAATTAAAAGCCTTAGAGTTGGGATTGGATAGATAATCAAGCAACAACCCTAGGAACGAGCAGCACAAAAGACTATGGTGGAGACTGTGTCCATATTGTCAATAACTGCAGGAAGATTATCAAAGATGCTAATTGGGTAAGTTTTAATCCCTTATGTCTACAGGGAAGGAAATAGGACAACAGATTGACTAGAGAACGTTGGTGTAAGGCAAGCAACAAAGATGGAGATGATTCAGGTTCCACCTTTAGAGCTAGGAAATATTCTACATGAAGACCTAATGGGAGTGGCGTGGAAACGCATGATAACTAGAACTTGCGTCTGGATCCTCTGGAGTTGGGGTAAAACTCTACAAAATAGAGTTGAGAGGATCTTGGCCTTCTATTATATTTAATGGCTGAGATTTGCCCCACTAACTTAAATAATAAAAAAAAGAAAAAAAACCAATTCACAAAATAAGGCGTCTGGATCCTCTGGAGTTGGAGGAAAACTCTACAAAATAGAGTTGAGAAAATCTTGGCCTTTTATTATATTTAATGGCTGAGATTTACCCCACTAACTTAAATAATAAAAAAAAAAAAAAAAAAAAAAAAAAAGAAACCAATTCACAAAATAAGATGCGTATACTGCATTATTACTGCTCCCTCATCTCTCAAGAGTCACGCCTACTCTCAAATAATCCCAGAAAACTACAATACTCTGCCATGGTGTTTCATGCTTGTCGGGTCACCTCGTCGGAAACCCATTTCGTTCAGGCATATTCCGGTAAAGCGGTGTCTACCTAAATCGCAGGTTACGAATATATTAATTTCATCAATTTTTTTTCCCAATTAAGTTAGTTCTATTTTTCGAAAATTTCTGGTGTATTACCTTGATTATTTATGCAATTGATTGAGGGATTTTGTTTTTGTTGGTGTTTTGAATGATCTATTTGAAGCTATTATATCAGTTACTCCATGGAGTACTTCCAACACAATATTTGTTTTTTGTAGATTAAAGTGGGCAAGATTGAGTAATACGAAGGCATTTGCAATTGGTTGGTAATGAGATACAGTAGTATTTAAATGTATATGTGATGTTTTATCATACCTCATATGCCACTCAATTGCCTTATTAGCTACTGAGTATGCTTCAAACTCAAATTGCCTTATTAGCTAAATTACTTGCCTGAGTATGCTTCAAACTCTTTGGCTTGCAAGAGTTGCAACTACTGATTTCTTAATCAAGCCTATTAGCTCAATATGGGAGAGCAAGGCTTGCAAGAGTTGCAACCACCGATTTCTTAATCTAGCCTATTAGCTCAATATGGGAGAGCTTTGTGTGACAACGCACAAAGATGTAGGTTCAAATCCTACATAGGCTACAGAAAAAATATGTATGTAGTAGAGATGGGCGACAGGAGAACGTTCATGTCGATAAGATTACTGCAAGGTTGAAGAAATTGATTTATGGTCTAAGTACTGATCACTGTGATCCTGTTCTTGTCTCCCAGAAGGTTTGTGCTTGTGTTTATAAGGGTGTTACTACTAGTCAACTTGATGAATTTGCCGTTGAACCTGCTGCTGCTATGACTGCTAATCACCCTGATTAAGCTTCGGTGAGGCCTTTATTTTTTTCTGGGTTTGGTTTTGTTTCTGCTGCTGCTATGACTGCAAAGACTTGGTATACCATGAGCATCTGTTTAATCATAAAATAACCTGAAACTTTTGGACATGTATGTATGTATGTATGTATGTATGTATGTCAATATTTATAAAACTCCCAAACATAATTCTTAATCCTCTAGGGACTAAATTAACTTAGGAGACAATTGTTTCTTGAGCATCTGCCAAAAAAAAAAAACTCCTTGCCACAACTCAATCCCATCTAATGAGATGTATACCATCAAATACCTGCATACACATAGAAAAAAAATATCTTCTTGTCATACCAAGGTCACACCCACACACCCAAATGACCGAGTTAATAAACATCATACCTTGCCAATTTACATTTGACATATCGCTGAAATTTGTTCGGGAGTGAAGCTCTTGAGTAAAATGTTGCACGTTCACAACCTACAAGAAGCAATTGAAATTCGCAGATACATTTTACACGTTCACAACCTACAAGAAGCAATTGAAATTTGCAGATAATTTAAATATGCAGCCTGATCAAGCTATCCTACACATTTACTCTTTTCTACACAAATTAAATACCAGAAAATTTTATGTAATGTCAACATAAAATTACAACATTCATTATAAACTCATATTTTCATTGCTTGACTGGTGTGTTTTCTTTGTTTTCTTACCAGTAACTAACATTGATAAGTACCGATTTATTGAACATTGAATGTTCAGCTAGGCTTGAACTCTGAACTCTGAAAACGTGGAACGAATAAGAGATGGCCTCACATTTGGCAAAAACAATGTAGACAGTAGTAAAAACAGGAATCAATATTCCATGTAGTACTTGATACTGATTGTGGGATTATAAAATGGAATTAACACACACCTCCACTCCCTAAACAGACCACTAGGATAACCCAAAGGAAACATTTGATCTTCCCAAACTCCTACCACATTTTCAAATGGACATAATTGGAATTAACACACACCTCCGCTCCCTAAACAGACCACTAGGATAACCCAAAGGAAACCTATCTTCTAGAAGTTACTTGTCCATCCTTAGTCTTGTTCTCATAATGCTTTCGAACATTAAAACCCAACTTCCCGCCATACTGCAACCAAAAAATCCAAGCATCGTTCACTGAATCGAATTCCATGCCGATTTGTGGACTATATTTTTCGAGTACCTGTGTATCCATCACTATGAGAAAAAAAAAAAAAATTGGTATTAATCATCAAATGATAATGTATTGCTACTATAAGTCAACCAGACGCTAAATTCCTAGTTTATTAATCATCAAATGGTTTGTAGCGCAAGAGTACCTAATATGGAGTGATGCATAACGTACTAGGTGCAAAAACAAGAATCGTGAATCATTTCAGCAACATGATTACATGACCATTGACCACAAGTCCATAACACTTGAACATTTGACAAAGACTACATTAAGGCATCCAGCTAACCATATAACTCGTCAACAACCATGCCAAAAAAAACATACACATCTCCCGGAATAATAAAATGAACATGCTCAAGAACATAACAAAAAACCTTCCCCAGTGTAACTCTTCATCTAAAACACTAAATTGCTAGTTTATTAATCATCAAATGATAATATGTGTTGCTACTATTAATCAACCAGACGCTAAATTGCTACTATAACTACTAAAAAAATAGCCTAAGAAACCGGGCAAAACAAGCCAAAGAAACCTCACTTTATACGGTGCCTAGGTAGTAGATCTCTTAGCATAAGAGACCGCATTTTTCGTCTGGTTTCTTTGATATATCTAAGTAACCAATTTTGACAGAAAACTGGTTTCTTAGATCCTTTTCTGTCAATTTAAATGCAATGAATACGAAACCGAACTGATGAAATATGCGGTTTCTTTGACTGTATTAGGGAACCAATTTGTTACAAAGTGCGGTTTCTTTGATTTTTTAAAGAGACTATATTTTAAGCATCTACGTTTTCTTTGACTGTACTAGAAAAACAATTTGTTACAAGGTTCGATATCATTTTTATTTTCTTGTTTTTAGTTTCTGAAAAACTGGAATTTGATTATTATTTTTTTTTTTTTTTGGGTTTATATATTTTCCAAATGGAATTGTAGAACTGCTACAATCGCACACTCATAAAATTACAACTTATATTAAAAAAAAAAAAGCAAAAATAGAAATCCTAGTCTTTTTAGATGCACAATTTTTCTATTTTATCAATAAAGCCTCCTAGTCAAACACATTTCTCATTTCTCAACCCAAAAGGTCTTGCGCGCACAAGGTGTACAATAAATTTATTGTACACCAAGATAACTTTTTTGCAGTTTTTTGTAACTTTCACCTATTTTTTTGTAACTTTTATATTATAAAATTAAAAAGTTGATAGATAAACATTTTAAAGGGTTAAATGATTAATTTATACATTATTAGTGATTTTGAAGAAATAATTTTTATTCAAATGAAAAAATTTATCATTAAAAAATAGATAACTTTTACATGTATAAATGTAACTTTTAAGCATTTTGAGTCAACTTTTACTCCGGTGTACAATATTTATTGTACACCCATTATAAATAAGAATTTGTGTTCTCAACCTTCTATGGCCCGGAATTATTATCGTCGTTGCCGGAAATTTTTTGAGTATAACTTCTCATTACTGAAGGTTGCTAGGAATTTCAGAGGCAATATCTGGTTTTTGATTTTGTAACTCTTTTTCATTGAATTTTAAATATCCTGTATTCGCAGTCTCCTCAAATTCCTCAAGGAAATCCTCGACGGAATAGAACTAGGTTTTTGCTTCCAATCAATTTATCATCAACCGCCACCACCACCATCCTATATCGTCGTCATCATCAATTGCAAATCCGTAGAAACCTAGCCCTAATTTTCAACCCACACGCAATTCCCAAAACTTAACCGCCCTGCGTCTTTATCATCATCATCACCACCAATAGTACCGCCGCCCACATGACGGTAAAGCTTAACAACATTTCTCTTTTGTGAAGAAGAAGCAGAAACAGATTCAACATCATTGATGTTCATTATTTCGACCATTTAACGCTTTCAACCAAGATTCAACATCATCCAACGACGACGAAGGAGTAGGACGGCCACCATGGCTGCGTTGTTGTTTATCTTGATGTTCTTCAAAGGTGTTGGATTGACGCTCGTCGGAAAATAAAGGATTTCATGGATTTGATTTTTGAAATCTGAAACTTGAAAAGGGTTAGAGATGTGAAACGACGACACCCTTAAAAAAATGAAACTGGTGAGGTGAGAGAAAGTGAAATGCGGTTTAGAACGGGTTTTTATATTTGTCGAAATTACCTTTCAAAAAGATAAAATAATTAATGTCGTTCATTGAATAATGAAAATAATGACTGAAATGTTGTTCATTGAATAATTAATGATTGGCAGCGGCATATATGCCATCCATATCCAAAAAAGTGTCAAAATTAGTTAATTGGGCAACCATATTTATATAAGAAACTGGTTTAAAAAGATAACCGGTTTCTTTTATTTTTTATTAAATTAATATTATCTAAGAAACCATATATTTCAGGTATGAGGTTTTTTATATTCTTTTCTGAGAAACCGCACTTCTAAGATAATTGGTTCCTTTATCTAAGAAACCTAATAAGTGACTTATGTTGTTCCCTAACAATGGTTCCTTAGCCCATTTTTGTAGTAGTGTATGTAAACCATAATTAGTTAATTACGCAAGATAATAACATTATAAGTGTAATCCACATAATATTCATAAAAAAATCATTGAAAGTGCACCACTCTCTAAACGAATGCAGGATATAAAATGTTTCAATTCTGAATATATTACCTTCTCTTACTTACAATGGCTGCTCGAAGTTACGACTTCAACGTTCATCGGTATTTGCAGGCAATTGTGTCGATTGTGTATACAAAGTAATTGTCTAGTTCAAGGATACTGATTGTTGCTTCAATTTTTTTTTTAGAAAAATAAAAACTTATGGCTGCAAGCCTTCAATCGTAATACTGATTATGTATAATGTTATGTGCAAGTATCAATAATTTCTTTATCTTCTCGTGAAAAACAAAGAGGATTTCCCACCAAAATTGATAATTATGAAGATTTTGGTGGGAAATACCAAAAAAGAAAAACTTCCTCTATAACTTAACAGCAGGATACGCATCTTATTTTGTGAATTGGTTTTTTTTCTTTTTTTTATTATTTAAGTTAGTGGGGCAAATCTCAACCATTAAATATAATAGAAGGCCAAGATCTTCTCAACTCTATTTTGTAGAATTTTACCCAAACTCCAGAGAATCCAGACGCCAAAAAAAAATGCTTAAACTAAAAGGCGTGTTCGACGGTAACGATTGAGGTTAGCGAGTAATATTTCGACCAATCAAAATACAAATCGATAAAATTAGAAATGTTCGATACAATAGCAGTTTAAGTAGCAAATAACGGGGAAGGTGGTAGTTGGGTAGATTCAATGAAACGCTAGAATTATTAGCGTTTCAAGTACTAAGTTTTTAAGTCGCGGTGCACAGTTGCCTTTTGGGACTTTTGCACTTAACAATATCTATATCCTTTATTGTAGTTATTTTTACAAGATTCATTTTAATTTCGGGGCCGTAGAATTTGGAAGTTGCGGAGTTTTGTGTCCAAGAACGATCATGTTTTTGGTCAAGTTGGAAATGTTAATTTGGATTGTGGGTAAAACCCAATATTGAAATAAATGTGATAAGATTTTAATATTGAAATAAATTAGACCTGATTTAATTATGTTTATGAGATTAAATACATGATTAAAATTATAATAATGAAACAAAGGAAACCTAATTTAATTATGTTTATGATAAATTTTGCCAAATTTTGCCTGATTTAATTATGTGTATAAGATTAGGTACAATAACAATGATTAAGATACAATCTAAATTATTAAGAGAAATAAAGAAATCTTTCATTTGGCTTAATGTGAACTGTAGAATTGAAGTCAACCATGGCTTAATCTCATGGGAAGCCTCAGCTTAAGTTCATAGAACCTTTTCCCGTAAGAGATGGAAAAAACAAATGAATTTTAGAAAATATCATAAACCTTTGTACACATCCGGTATACAGATCACAGTATTAATTTTACTACAGTATACATCAACATCATTGCGGCATTGTTCCCATGTGCCACCCAAGAAAAATAATACTTCGTATCTTTAAATACGAAGTTACCTGTGTGAATCATAAAAGTCATACAAATGATGTATTTTATTTTAATCTGTAGTATGCATATATTATTATTTTTATCATTGTAGATGTCGTATAACTGATATTAATGATATTATTCTTCCCCATAAAAAATGAGTAGCGGCCTAACAGGGGAGGTAATAGCGATAGGGATTGACAAAGTCATGGTTGGGAGGCTTTTGCACTAAACATGTCTATATCCTTTATTGTACTTTGTTTTTACACCTTGAATCATTTTGATTTCAGGGCCCGTAGAATTTGGAAGTGGCAGATTTTGTGTCCAAAAACGATCATGTTTTGGTCAAGTTGGAAATGTTTGGATTGTGGTTAAAACCCAATCTTGAATGAACGAGTAATAATGTGATGACAATTAATTTCAGACTCATGGAATAGACTACACTGTTAAATGTTTCTGATTTTAGTGAAAGAAGCCAAGGGTGTGATTACAACAACTAAGAAAATTGAAAGACAGAGGGGGTATAAAAAATTATAAATTATGAGACCTTTCAAAGCTTGGATATTTCTAAATTAATTAAGATGATAGTATTTTTAAAAGATCGGGAAAAGGTAGGAATATTTTTTTCAAATTTTTCTTTTGTCGAAAGAGGTATTTTTTTTTAGACGACCGTTTTCTATTCCATGATAAATTAGTCATTTTAAGAGTCGCTCCATGCCATTACCTTCTCTCTAATCCAAATGGAATCAAAGTAAATTTATATTCATCTATCTTTAATCTTTCAAACCTCTCAAATCTATAGTTGAGCCAAATTCTTATTAGTTGGTACAAATATTGTATACCGGAGAAAATATTAACTCAAATTGCTTAAAAGTTAACCAGGATTAATATAAAAGTTACCTACTATTATATTTTAATGATAAAATTTTCAACTTTAATAAAAAAATATCCCTTCAAAATTACCATGTAACCCTTCAAATATTTATTCAAGTAAATTAAAACATGTTAAAAGTTACCAAAAACTAGAAAATTAAAATTTACCCTAATACAATAAATTTATTTTACACCAAATACTTATCAGGCTTTTTAATAGTTCAAAGGTTGAATTTCGGATATCAATTTATCGACCTCTTGTTGAGAAAGACAGGCCAAGGTTCTAGTATAATAAAGGAAAATTTGTGAACAATTTTCACTTGGGTTTGAGGCATGGGCCAGTGACGCAGTCAGGAATTTTTTTTCGGGGTGTCGGCAGTGGCGTTCCCATGATTTTTAGAGTATTGTGTCTGGTGATCTTCCACAACACACAATATAGAATATATCGTCCTAAAATTAATAAATATTCATATTACAATCGTACCAAAATTATTACAATTATTCTCTGCGGTTTTCATGTGTGGTGAAAAGAATAACTTAATTTAAGGGAGCGGGTATTTAAATCCAAAACTCTAACGGCCCGTTTGGTAGCCGGCCATAAATGATGTCAACGGGAATGAATTTGTATGTAGATTTGTAAGGAAAATCCATATTCATTCTCATGGTAATGCTAGTTTACCCAAAATTATGTCTTTTTCTTTATAAATTTTCATTACCACCCATTACCATTTGGGGAGTGGTATTAGGTGGGAATGCAATATATGAAGAAAAACACCAAGCTTGGACATCATGATGCTATTTTCTTGCCAAATTACACTTAGATTTATTCTCATTCCCACCCTTTATTACCGGCTACCAAACGGGCCGTAAGAGAGCAATTGGTTCTAAAGACTGGTCTCTTAGGTTTATCCCCATAGTAATTCAAAATTCTAAGAGACCAGTTGTTTCTAAAGGCTGGACTCTTCGGATTATATCTATAGTATACCCGTCGCAATTTAGAAGGTGGACCATGGTGCACATAGAGCATGGTGCACCCTAAGAACACTAGTATATAATTGAAAGAACATCTGGTTACGAGAAAAGAACATGAGTATTTTTTTTTTTTTAGGTTTTTAATAAATAATAAAATAATATACTTCCTCCATTCCGGAAATATCGCACCATGGTTGACTTTTACCCATTTAATCATTACTTTGACTCTTAATATACCAAATCTTATGCAAGTAAAAATTATAAAAAAATAATATTTTGAAAATATATATCTATACGAATCTAACAAGACGCCACATGACTAAAATTTCCTTACATACAAATCACAAAAAATGGCCAAAGTCGTAGTGTGAATAGTGTAAAAAACAAATGGTGCGATATTTCCGGAACGGAGGAAGTATTATTTTTATAACAAAAAAGTGAAATATTATATCGCATGTTCTTTTGCCGTAGTGTCATGTTCTTTTGCTTATGCACATATGTTCTTTTGGTGCACCATGCTCTATGTGCACCATGGTCCATAGTCCGCGGATTGCTATAAGTTTTTTTTCCAATTTTTTTGGGGGTTGGTGGACCCCCATGCACCTACTTAGCTCCGCCACTGGCATGGTCCCCTTGCATAAGCTCAATTATTCTACCACTTCAAATTTTAATTTAGGACTTATTCGTATTTGTGAGAGTGTTTAATTCCCTACTAGAGTTGGGGGTTAAATTTAGAAATTAAAGCATCTGCTTTTTTTCTTTTCTTTTTTTTAATTAGCAACTACTCCGTACTAGTTAACGTTTTGTCCAAAATTACGTTCAAGGGCCCACTAAAAACGATTTACTTCTAATTAATCTGTACTTAGATCCATCGTATTTGTAAATTGGGTTTATAATTTGAGGAAAATTAAATCCTTGAATGATTAAGGTTTTCAAATTGTGGTTAACCTCATATATACGAAAAAATATATATGACATGACACGCCATCACGCTGTATGTTGATCTATGTCATCGCCATGTGTTGTTCCATGTAATGCAACATCTATAACTCCAATTATCAATTCACATTTAAAAATGTGTCTAACAAGATTAATTTGAACTCAAACACTCTCATTAACGATGTGGATGTTTTGGGACATATGCTAAGCCTGTTGTGGAATTCATTTTCTATAGAAACTAGAAATCTGATGGAGAGTTTATAAAGGAAAATAAGATATTTCTATAATCTGTGTCTCACACTATGAGAGGAAGCAGCAGCAACCACTTAAATACAAGTTTGGTCTAACAAACTGCTGACTAGGCTAACTAACTTGTAACAACTTGTAAAAGAAGAAATAATATTAAGATAAAATAAATAAGCAACTCCTATACTCCCCCTTCAAGTTGGACCTTAGAGATAAGTCCAAGCTTGGCAGATAAGGTATGATGTTGAGAAGAAGCTAGGGGTTTAGTAAACAATTCTGCAAGCTGCTGAGAACTAGAGACATGAGTAGTTTTGATGAAACCTGCTTCAACTTGTTCACGAACATAGTGCATATCTCTCTTGAGATGTTTAGTTTTATCATGAAACATCGGATTTTGTGCCAAATGTTCAGCTGAAGTATGGTTACAATACAAAGTGACAGGCAGAGGAATATGCACTTAAAGATCTTCAAGTAAACCCTGCATCCAAACAAGTTCACTAGCTGTAGCTGACATGCTTATGTATTCTGCTTCAGTAGAAGATTTGCTGACACTTCTCTACTTCTTAGTTTTCCATGAAATCAAATTAGGTCCAAGAAATACAGCATGAGCACTAAGAGATATGCTGCTATATTGACATGAACTCCAGTCAGCATCACTGTATGCTGACAGATGCAGATCAGAACTTGAAGAGTACTATATGCCATCATCTAGTGTGCCTTTCAAGTATTTGAGAACATGCAAAGCAGCACGCAAGTGAGGTATTCTTGGAGAATTGACAAATTGACTGAGATGTTGAACACAATAGGACAAATCAGGTCTGGTGATGCCTAAGTACGGTAGTCTTCCCACTATTCTTATGTAAACTTCAGGCTCATCAATAATATCACCAACATCAGTAGACAATTTTAAACCACATGATAAAGGAGTAGGGACAGGATCACAATCCTCCATACCAACATCAACAAGAATATCCTTGATATATTTCCTTTGTGAGAGAAATATGCCTTTGTCATTTCTATGGACTTCTATACCAAGGAAGTAGGCCAACTTAACAAGATCTTTGATGGTGAAAGCTTGGTCCAGTGCAACCTTCACTTTCTCAATTTGAGACATTGAGGTTCCAGTTAACAAAATATCATCAACATATACTAATAGGACCAAGAATTCTCCATCAAGAGTCCTGGTAAACAAAAAATAATCTTGTGTAGACTGCTGAAAATGCAAAGTTTTCTGAAATTTACTCAGTTCTTTATTCCATTGCCTTGATGCCTGTTTCAGACCATAAAGAGATCTTTTGAGTCTACAAACCTCTCCTGGTTTTGCCTTAGTGTAACCAGCAGGTGGTGTCATGACGTATATTTCCTCATCAAGAAAGCCATGTAAAAAGGCATTATTCACATCAAGTTGACACAATATCCACCCTTTCATAGCAGCAAGAGTTATACAATCCTTATAGTTGCTAACTTAGCAACAGGAGAGAAAGTTTGAGTGAAGTCTCTACCTTCAACTTGTTGGTACCCAATAGCCACTAGTCTTGCCTTATGTTTGTCTATGGAGTAGTCTGGGCTGAGTTTAGTTCTGTAAATCCATTTAGATCCAATAGCTTTTTTATCCTCATGCAACACAGTAAGATCCCAAGTATCATTGTTCTCAAGAGCTTGGATTTCTTTTTCCATAGCAATCACCAAATTCTCATCATTCTTGGCTTGATTGTAATGTTTTGGATCAGAAGGGGAAGCACAAACAGAGAAAGCAAGTGACTCCCAAGTGTCATAGCTATCAACAGCCATAGCAAGCAAACAATTTTCATCATGTTTCATAGAAAGATCAGATTTAGTGTCAGTGAGAGTTTGAGCAACATTAAATGAGAGAGACTCACTGTCATTCTCACTGCCAGGAGGATTTTGTACATCCCTATGAGGAATGTATCCTCCCACAAAGTTTTTCAGAATAGAAGAAGGTCTTATCGGCCAGGTAGAATTTCTTAAACCAGGAATAGAATCAATATTAGGGGATGTAAGTTGAATAGGGTCAGAGTTTAGAGAATTGTTAGATTTAGAAGTGGAATTGTTAGAATGTGATGAAGCAGAATAAATGAGAGTAGTCTGGGAAAGTAGAGGTGAAAGAATATCATGAGAATCATTAACATCATGAGAGGAAAGAGGTGGAAGAGAAATAGATGATTCAGGAACCATAAGTGTGTCTAGTTGTGGACTTTAAGTACCAAATTGAACTAGATGTGGTAGAGTAGAAACCACATATTATGGGGAAAGTTTGTATGGAAATATTTTCTCAAAGAAAACCACATCTCTGGACACAAACACAGTGTGAGTCTCAAGATCATAGAGCTTGAAAGCTTTGTAACCACCCGGATAGCCAATGAACAAACACCTTCTTGTTCTAGGATCAAATTTATCTTTCTGAATCTTAGTATTGTAAGCAAAACAAAGAGATCCAAACACTCCGAGTTTGTCATAAACGGGAGGTGTTTTGAACATGATTTCAAATGGAGTTTTCCAATTCAACACTTTGGAATGGATCTTGTTAATTAAACGGGTTGCTGTTCAAATACATTCTCCCCAGAATTTCATAGGAAGACCTGCATGGAATCTTAAAGCTCTGGCTATCTCAAGAAGACTTCTATGTTTCCTCTCAACTCTGCCATTTTTTTGAGGGGTATATGGCACACTTTTCTCATGTAAGATACCCTTACTAGCAAATAAAGATCTGCAGGATTCTTTAACTATTTCAGTTCCATTGTCAACCTTATTCTCTTAACCTTTGTATTGAATTGTGTTTCAACCATGGACAAAAATTCAAATATAACTTTCTCAACTGAAGTTTATAATGTAACAAATATGTCCATGTGGTCCTATTGTGATCATCAAGAATAGTTAGGAAATAGGAAGCACCATCCAAATTTTTGACTCTATAAGAACCCCATAAATCCAAGTGAATCAAGTCAAAAAACATACAGGAGCTCTGCTTTCACTCACACCAAAAGGAAACTTATGCTGTTTTGAACTATAACACACACCACAATTGCATTCAGTGATTCCCTTACAAAAATCAGCATTTACATACTTCATTTTGGACAAAGATGCATGTCCTAGCCTAGCATGTAGCAAGTCCAATTATTCCTATGAACTTCCTTATTTGCAGAAATACTAGTACTAGTTTTATTTGGTAAATGTATCTGATTCATATCAACTACACTTGCTACAATATTACAACTTGGATACTGAGAAGCATTACCTTTGTAGATCTCAACACTTGAGTGTTTGTTGCCTGAAGGTGCAACAAAGTAGTATAGGCCATTTGTCCTTTTTCCGGTGCCAACCAACACAGAACTAGAGGGGTCCTGGAAATTATATCCAGCACTGGTGAATTTAACTTGAACACCAGTATGTTCAATTAGTCTACCAATAGACAACAAGTTATGTTTGAAGCCCTTAACCAACAACACATTGTTCAGAACCAGATTGTTACTTAGCATAGTATCACCCATGATTTCAACAGTTAACTGAGATCCATCAGGTAGACCAACCTTGATAGGTTTTTTAAGTATTCTTATGTTGGTCAGCATGTTTTCATTATATGTCATTTGATCACATGCTCCAGAATCAACAATCCATAGGCAATCATCATGCATTTTATTCACAGAACAGTTGAAAGAGTGAGAAATTATACATGCATGTTTGCATAGGAACAAATAGCTCCATTGGCATCATTGTTCTGTGATTGTTTTCCTTTCATAGCCTTCATAACTTCTTGGCAGATTGCATTTAGCATTTCACTGCTAATCATTCCATTATCACCATCAGCATTATCCAGAGGACTATCGATCCCCAAGATCAACAGTAGAGTGTACATGAGCAGCAATCCTACTAACCAATATTCTTGAAACATTGATCAGCAGTGTGACCTTTCCCTTTGCAATGAGTACACAGTTTTTGTAATACCTCGTATTTTTCGTAATTTATAAATATATTTTATTGTATTTATAAAGATTTTTACGAATTTAATTGCATTTAATGGGAATTAAATGTATTTTATTTTTAAATAATTTAATTATTAATTATTTACGAAAACCGGATTTTTTATTAAATAAATTAAACAACTTATTTATTCGGGAATTGTTGCGTCGTATTTTAAAAACGAATTTAATTCTAATCTAAGCCCGATCCAATTTTGTTGACAAACCCAACAAGGCTTGCAAGAAACTAATTTAATTAAGCCCGTAAGCAAGCCCAACTCAAAACCCTAAAACCTAGCCCACGAGGGAAGGAAAAGCTATAAATACAACCCTTCCCCTCATTCAATTCCCACATTAAATTCAGAATTCTCTCTCTCTCTCTCTCTCTCTCTCTCTCTCTCTCTCTCTCTCTCTCTCTCTCTCTCTCTCTCTCTCTCTCTCTCCTCCCTTTCGGCACTTTCTCTCTCCTCTTTCCCTCTTTCTTCGGCCGCAAGCAAGCAAGAACCGAGTGCTTTGCTTGCTGCCCAGCCGGCGCATCCCGCGCCCCTGCCTTTGTGCATTGCCGCGCAGTGCTCAACGCACACCCGTGCCCGCGCTGCTGCATTTCCCTCGCATCTCTCTCGCTTACCCTCGCTGCCAACACGCGTAAACTGTTGTGCGATGTTGTTGCATTGTGCCGAGCAGCCCGCGCCCAGCTACTCCCCCCTGCTCGCAGCGCACCCGCGCACCGTTGCTTCGACGAGGCCGAGTGCTTCGTGCCCTGCTGTTGCTTTGTGCCGCTGCCCACACGCAACACAATCGTGTTGTGTGTGTGTGTGTTATTTTTGATCGATTTCCGTACTCCGTATACTTTTAACCTTTTCCAAATTTCGTTTTTAAATTATTTAATTATTATTATTGTTTGGATTATTTAAATTGCTGGAAACGGTTACGAACACCGTGTTTTAATATTGTCGTACTTAAATGGATGAGATTGATTTTAATTATACGAACTATAATTTTTAGATTTGATGATTTATTAAAGTGTCAATTTTTATGGTCAAAACATGATTTTATTGATGACCTATTGATCGGATTTTAATTCCAATTGCTCAAGAAATTGATTCACATAATTTAATGACGATTTAAATTATGGGAATAAACTTAAATTTCTAGATTTATTATAAAGCTTTAAGGTGTTGATTTTTAATGATTTTAAGGCCAAAAAGTCAATGTTTTTGTACTATGACTTGTGTTGACTATTTGAGACTACCAATTTAATGAATAACGATTAATTTCTAATTAAAACAAAGGTTTTAGAATCTTAAATAGTTGCTGGAAATTTAGTAAACATGGATAATAATTAAGTTTCTCCTTTGTGTTTATAGGAGTTGATTTCTAGCTTTGAGTCGTGATTCGCACAGTGGCCCCCGTACTTAGGTATTCCAGGTACGTACATGACTAGGGTGACCACCTATCCCATGAGGACTTTATGATGTGTATTGATTGTGAATCATGTGAACTTAAAGTGTTGAGAATTCATGTTTGATGTGTGAACAAGCATGTTGGGAATTATTATTGAATCTATGTATTCTACGTCATGAATGAGCATGTTATGGATTGTTAATGCTTTATGGATTCTATTGAAAAATCATGTTATGGACTTATATAATCGTTGAATTATGTCAAGGATGTTGTTCGAATTGATATGCATGTATGAGTGTTTCGCATGCAAGTTATTATGATTATGCTATTGTACGGAATGTCTAGCATACTTTGAGCCTATTAGATATTGTCTAAGTGCATCGTTTATTCTACCGTCGTGTAGAATACATTTAAGAAGTTTATGTGAATTGAACTAAGGACTATTCGTGCTAAGGGAACACCCCGCTTGTTAACAGGCAATGTCGGGTTATCTCAAACAATGTTTTTGAGAAGGAACAATGGGAGTAATATCACTTGAGTCCTATGTTTGATCACAAGTCCTAAAGGATTAAAATGAAGTGTCATTGCTTAATTGTTTAATCATTTGCTTGTTGTGTCTTGGGTTGAGTCTTGAGTCGCCTTGAACATAACTTATTAATTAACGTAAAGTGTAACCCGAATTTGCTTCAAAACTCTTGAAACGTATATACCTTGAGTATGAACAATGGGGGGAGTCGCGTCGGAGAAACTCGTACTCCTTGAATGATACAAGATGTTGTTTCATTCTTTTGGTTATCGCTTATAAATGCGCAGGAATTCCGTCGGTAGAAAGCCCGACCTTAATTATTTGGTGCTTGGTGGGCTCCCAACACCCTCAGTTTTTCTCAGTGGTTTTTGTTATTATATTTTACCCGTTCGAAGCTAATTCCTATTAATATATGAGGTAAGAGTCGTGTCAAGTCTCGAGTCTGTCTCCATGATTAATTGTTTACTTGAATGGATTTTGCATGTGGATTATCATTATTGTTGAGTGAAGCATGTTAGACTATGATTACATTCTAGCTTGTTCGTACTCAGCTTTTGCTGACTTCGTGCTTCATGTCTTTCGGTCATGGCCTTCGCCTTAATGAACTTATGATGATCCACCATTGCACCTGCATTGTTGGGGAGTAGTTTTCAATAAGCAGGTTCATAGAGATAACTTGCGGGAGAAGTTATCATGGGAATAGTGTTGAGAGACTATTTCATCCTCCGTATTTATAAACTCTATTTTGATTTTTAGTCATGACTACTACTATTATTACTTAAACTATAGTTAAAGATTTATACTATTTAATGCTTTGGTTTTGGGCCTTAATGGTTCAAGTTTGTGAGATATCATTAACTATTTAATATGTTTTGAAAGTTAGTTATTTCCGCTGCGTAATTCTGGTAAATAGCCTTAGCCATTATCACGGTGGCGGTAATATCATGGTAATTCTTTTATATTAGTCGGAAAAAGGTAATTATAAATATAAGGAATTATCAGGGTGTTCAAGTTTTTTCATCTTTTCTTTCTTCAAATCCCTCCAATCTTTCTTTCCTTGGAAAGAACCACCTCTGTAAGCCTGTGCAGCCATACATTACAACAAAATAAGCTTTTAATAGCGCTTTTTTCAATGAAAGACAACGCTTTTTAAGCGCTGTTAATTAGCAGTGCTGTTAAAAGAATGACAACGCTTTTAAAAAGCGCTGTTAATATTAAATCATTTATCAATTTAATCCAAATTAAATAATAGCGTGTAACTAAAAAACGCTGTTATTTAAGTGCAGTTTTTAATTTTTATCGGGCTCTTTTTAAATTTTTATTTTTAATTTTTAATTATTAAATACATGAAATAACACAAAAAAACATTTTATAGCCTACGCAAGGTAATCAAATTGAATATATATAAGATCTAACTTCATTTCTATCATATCAAATAAACGTCTCGATGTCTCATGCATAACTTAAAATCATATGTGCCTAAATACACAATAGAATAAAAACACACTAGAAAACAGAAAGAAGTATCCTTGTCATATAGTACTTCTTTTAATTTCGAACCAATAAACTAAAATTAAAACGTTCTAGAGAAATTCCAGTCGAAAAAAATAATTAATCCACCATAATATTCACACGAGAAGAACATGACGCGTCCATTGAGCTCTGACTTCATCAATTTGTCCTTGATCATATTTCGGAACATTGCAATCATGAAAGTACTACAAAATGAGAAAATTAACATAATTAGTGACAAGCATATAATAATGTCTAGGCTTAATTGAACAAAGAAAAGTACATACATCTTCAAATATCCGAGTTTGCTTATGGCCGATGATCTCTTTCATGTATCTCATGACATAATATCCAGAATCCATGACATTCTTTTGCCGAGGACACTACACAAGCAAAATACAATCAATTACTTTTGAATACTTTAAAAAACAAATAAAAATTGCAATAAACATAAATCATTGGACATACTTCTATCTGTATCCAGTTGGTGCTCATTTTAATTTTCTTCAACAATCATTTTTCAGTTCGGAAACCAAAAAGTGCTCTGCAAACAAAACCAAAAAAAAAACTTAACGTTTAAACGACATAAATTAAAGAAACAGAAGAAAATCATCATCCCAAAATGAGAAGCTAAGGATCATTTACTAGTAAAAAGAGGAATATTTCAATTACATGATACAAGAAAAATGCAGATATATGCAACGAAGATTCTGATAAGATGTTCCATAGAGAATGGAAAATATATACTCAAAACCTTCTTAAAGAATCTTTGGAGTATGTTTAACAATTAAGATGATAAGATGTCTTTTGCATTATCACAAGGAATCTTCAATCAAATGACCCACAGTGGAACTTTACAGGAGAATAGATTTGAACAAACATAATCAATGAACACTGGGCAAAGCAACAAACTACCCAGCACAGACTAACTTTATGCAGATAAAGTCTTTCCAAAGTCATATTTATAAGAACCAACAATGAAACAGGAAAGAGAGGGCGTTGAACCACTTTACATAAATGTGACCATATAACAGAAATTACTTTCAAATCCATATCTAAAATGAGCTTATGCCTGTGAACAATGTAGTATCAAAGAACAAAATCCAAAGTTTTGCAGAGAAATTAGAGTTGGCAGAAACAGAGTAAAAGGAACAGTAGAGGATAAGAAGCGCACAACTCAAGTAAAAGATGCGTCTACACACTGTTAGACAACATATATTATACATCTATGCTTAAGAGTTAATCAGAATATATAATATGAGCTCAGATAGAAGTTTTGTTTGCAGAATTCACTATTTAGACAGCATAGGTCAGACTTCATTCATTGATTCTGAGTACATAATCAAAGCTCAACTAGAAGATGTGTCGGCACTCTGCACATTCATAAGACAGCATAGGCTTCTTTTCATTCTTAGTTTCTAATTCCAAAACTAAATTTGCAATCTGTTTGAATCCTACACATTAACCACTATGTCTTAAAAAAATATGTCGATATAATGATTGATCCAAGTGACACAAGTTAACTAATAACAGAGAAGACTGAAGCAATACAGGCAAGCTCTTCGAATCACACAACTACTTACCTCAGTGGAGCAGAACTTAGTTGAGTTGTGCGCTTCATCACATATGCTCTTCGAATCACATGTGCTCAATCTCACAATATCTTGGTGAGGGAAATTAAGATTAACGCTTCATCACATATGCTCTTTTATGTGATTCGAAGAGCAGGACTTCAGGTAACATTATGAGATTTGAATATCCAGATACTTGTAGACACCTACTTTTGTCCCCATTCCCGAAAGGGAAAGGTTCGATGATGAAAGCATAAATCTCCACTTGACAACGCATCTCCTATAAACTAAACGAATCTCAATTCCCCTTTCCATTTCACCCGAAACCTGCTATTTATAGAAACCTGCTAAAAATAGTAACTGCCGTAAAGGGTAGCTTCTAAAAGTGGTAAGTCATAAAAGATAGAAACCTGTCAGAATTAGGTGTTGCATTCCGACATAAATCCTAAATGAGATAGAAAACTGCGAGAATCCTATTCCTAATATGATTCGGAAATAAGAGTTACGTATTAATTAAAATCCTAACGAGCCTAGAGTTCGTAACGAGCCCAGACGCATTCCGTCATGAAATTGATACGCACTAAAAGACTCGATTAAGTCTCAAACTCTACGGATTTCAGGAATTCGAATCTGACTAAGAAAACAACCCAGACCCTATTTTCAACGCCTGGCTCTGGGCGCTGAAAATACTTGGGTACGTGTTTTTTCCTAATTCTTTGTGGATTAGAGCTCTGCAATTCTATCTTTCCACGAACTCTTCCCTATAAATATAGCCCCAAATTCGACGTGAAAAGGACACACAACACAATTATATTCTGAGTATTGACTCCAACCCTTAGCCTAAGCCTCACGCTGCGAAACTGTTCACACGTTCTGTCGCAATCGATCCATAAATCGAACAGAACGTATCCTGTCCCATAATTGAGATTCGTTAAATAAAAAGGAGAAATAGCAAAGTCAAAGTGGTTAGTTTTCTGAGAACCGTGACGCACCTCTCAAGGGTGCGTCGTAATGTGTCCCTTTTTGATGATTTAACTGCTTTTCTCGCCCTTTTTATGAACTGTTAAACTAACTAAATCTGATTGTTTTATCACGCTTAATAAATACAATATTTTTGGGAAATTGGATTATCATGCTAGGCCCCTTAATGCTATTTAAATCAGATAATCGCATTCGATCTAGTATTATATGTTGCATATTGCTAAAATCAACTCAGATTAGTTTAATAGTTAACGCATGTCCCTTCAATTATTTATGCTGAGCTAGTAAGGATATCCTGCCTCTGGAGTTATCGACGAGCGAAGTACTCCTCTCGGTAGTTACAGTCCCCCGAACCCTCAATCTCTACCTTGCGGGTGTATGTTGAGAGATCCCCACACCAGGGATCACAAGGGAACCTACGGCCGTCGTGGTCAAACATAATTGCACTCCCTTTATGTCACGATAACCGGGTTTTGTCAGTTTTTCTCATTGTCGTTAAAAACTGAATGGCGACTCCTATATTACTAGTCAATTGGGTGTAAACTCACAGGAAATCCAATTACACTTGATTGAATAAAATAGAATCGTCACACCCACGAGGGACGAGGTCACGCATTAGCCTCGTGATTTTTCGACCCCCTCACAGTGGCGACTCCACTGGGGATAGTGAAGGAAATACTCGTGCTTGTAGGTAATCAAAATAGCCGAAGGGTGAAACGATCCTACCCCGCGTTTATTTCCCCATCAAGTTGGGACGACCTGAAAATCAGCATATTAATGTGAACGGGCAGAACCGCATAACGAATCTCGGCTCCCTCGGGAGTTGGGACTAAGGATACCTTTTTCCGCCAATAGGGGGGTGCATACGCCGCGTATGTTGCCCACTCGGTACTTGTGTAGGTAGTACACCTATCCCGAACCCAATCGCTCGCTCATTAGGTCCCTCTCGCCTGCATGCCCCCTTGGCTTGCACTTGCGGGTTGGCCTCTTGGGCGAAATTCGTCTGTTGAAGACACTACCTCGACCTGGGCATGTGTTGGATCTACGATAGAAGCGGTACCAAGCCGGGCGCAAATAAACTACCCATAGAAGCCTATCATAAACTACGTGGCATATTTAATTTTCAAATCCATGTTTGTAATGTAGTTATGTGTAGCGAAATATGTGATTGTGTGTGACAAACTATCCTAGAAAACCAACGACCTTAAAAATTGCCCAAACATTCATAGACTAATTTGCCAAAGAGTTATACCGAAACACGTGTTCCGCAAACCGAATGATCGCCACAAAAATAAGCGACGCTCGGGATGGCCTGTAACGAATCCCACAAACGCTGCTACGCGTAAAGGACATTATTAGGCAAGCACGCAAATCGAAGTTGCATAAACAGAAGACAGAAAACGAGAACCAGCCAGGGACGCATTTTCAACGCCCCTGGCTGGGCGCCAGAATTTCTCACGCCCCTTGTTGGGCGCTGAAGTTGCTGCTTGGCCTTCTGGTCAGGCGCAGCAGCCTCGGCGCCCGCGCGAAAGGAAAATACGTAGCCCAAAAAAATGTTCATAAAAAGAATTGCTACGAGGGCGTAAGAAAAGAACTCGATCACAAAAGCGACTCGTGAAAAAAATTAATAACTCTTTGTGTCGTTGTTAGGCCTCCTACGGCGGCAATGCTCGACACTAATAGTCGACCATGCAAATAATTATGAATGTCACACGGGCAGAGATTTTAGAAAATATAAAGAGTTCAAAGTGCACACATAGCAGTCCAAATATACTAGTCCGACTTAAGGGTAGTCATAGAATGTCTAAAAAACTGACTCACGAAACAAACTAATGCGTCTCCTACTCCACAACAATAATGCAGGGCCTCTGAGTACTTGCCGGTGATAGCCATCAAGGAACGCGATGGAAGAAGCATATCCCGAACATCTATACCTAGAGGTCGCACAAACCCAAGAGATGCATGCTCTGGGACACGACCCTTTACGTTCTCAAAGGCCGCTCGCCCCAAAGAATCATGCTATGCCAAAAACGCTCCCCAACTCACATGCTTTCGGGCCATCGTTTGGGTTAGAAAATAAAAGAGCGAAGAAAGAAACAGAAATTATGGCATTAGCTCTCCAAGATGAAATGTTCGATCCTACTAAATTGATCGCTCCATCACCCTCAAAAGATGACCAAATCCAACGAGGGTGGCGCAAGACTTTCAAATGGACTAATGCTCGTGGGATGAAGTTCAAGATATCTGCGGGAGAGGGTCCGATGTACGAAGAATTAGAGTCTGAATCCGAGTCTGACTCCGAGTCCGAACCTAGCAAAATTGTAACCCCTCCCAAAAATAGTTTAGACCCGGAAATCTCTACTCCGGGAGATCTTTTTTGATGTAATGCTTCATGACTTTAATAAGATAAACAATGAAGGAAATATTGCCCTTGGTTCAAGTATGCATTCTATGTTAAGTCTAATAAATGCGGTTCAGTATTAATTAACAAGTTAATAATTCAGTGAGATCAAGTGAGCTGAATGCCTAGCTAGAGGCCGCTTCAGTTCAAGTGGAATTAATGATATTAATCCACAGCTTACTCTTGACTGAACCCGTAGGGTCACACAAATAGTACGTAAACGGATCAAGTATTTAATGGCATTAAATACTCCATCTATGGATATTCGGAATCGACGGATCTTGGTTTCAGTGGGAGCTGAGATCGTCACAGGCAAGAAATGAATACTCCGGAAACGATGATATTGCCGGAAACGGAAATATGGGTCGTATCGGAAATATAAATATTATCCAAGTCGTAGATGTTGCCGGAAACGGAAACATGGTACGTATCGGAAAATATTATCGGAAATGGAAATATTTCCAGAATCGGAAATATTGCCGGAAACGGAAATATTGTCAGAATCGGAAATATTATTGGAATCGGAAAATAATTCCGGAAACGGAAATATTAAATATTTGTTCGAAACGGAAATTGATTCCGGAATCGGAAATATTAAATATTGTTCGTATCGGAAATGAATTCCGGAATCGGGAATTTAATCGGAAGCGTATCATACGAATTTACATCGAACGAGGCCCGCTAGACGAAGGCCCAGCACGAAGCCAGGCCGTCGCCCAGCGAGCCAACGCACACCAGCGCACGCCAAGCCTCGACCAGGCCTAGCGCAAGGCCAGGCCCAGCCAAGGCCTTGGGCGCGCGCGCGGAGCACAGCAGTGGGCCGAGCGCTGTGCGCCTAGCGTGGGCCGCAAGGCTTGCGCGGGTGTACGGTGCTCGTGCAATGCTTGTGCGGGAATCCTGAAGCAATCGGGATTCGAAGTGTGATTAAATCCTAAAACTATTAGATAATGATTATTTAATTAGAGTCCTAGTAGGGTTATAATTAAATAAATTAGTATCCTAATAGGATTCCAAAACCCTTTCCATAACTCTATAAATAGGTGCCTAGGGTCACATATTTTAATAGATTATTCAAGTATTCAAAGTGAGTTTTTGAGAGAAAATTCAGACACATTCCTTGACTATAAGTGCCGAAAATCTTTAGTACCTTAAGGGTGATTCTAGTTGGTCAATCTTAAGGCGGATCCGGACGTGCTGTGGACTATCTACGGAGGGACGAGACTTGGAGTCCTAAAGACTTGTTCTTGTTCGGTTCGGGCGCAGCTAGGGAAGGCACGCAACAAAGAGTATGCATCTAAACTATGCTATATGATTATGTGTAAATAATATGTATTCCTGGCTAAATGGTTTTTCCGCATGATTTATGAATTGTCATATGTATCATAACCTAACAAACAAAACTTTTGAGTATGTGCCGCTTAAAAATCCGAGTAATAATGCAGAATGTCTCGCCACTAATGAGCACGAAAAAGAGCCAGAAGAGGAATATACCGAACTAATAAAAGCTGTAAGTGAACAAGAACTCAAAACTCCTATAATTGAGGACACAGAATCGGTAAATATTGGAACAAAAGAAAATCCTAAAATTATTAAAATTGGCCTCACCTTAACTCCCACTGAAAAGGCCGATCTAATCTCCACTTTGCGGGAATTCGAGGGTGTCTTTGCTTGGTCCTACAAAGACATGCCAGGAATAGATCGAGAAATCGCTGAGCATAAAATTCCGCTAGATCCCAAAATGACGCCAGTAAAACAAAAGCTACGGCGGCTCAAACCAGAGATAGCCTTGAAAATAAAAGAAGAAGTCACTAAACAATTAGACGTCGGCTTTATAAAAGTCTCCAACTACCCAGAATGGGTGGCCAATATTGTCCCCGTAGCTAAAAAAGATGGACGAGTGCGAATGTGCGTAGACTTTCGAGACCTCAACAAAGCCAGTCCTAATGATGACTTCCCTCTACCTCACATTGACATACTAGTAGACAACACCGCAGAGCACGCGCTCCTCTCCTTTATGGACGGGTACGCCGGATATAATCAAATACTCATGGCAGAAGAAGACATGGAAAAAACAACTTTCATTACCCCTTGGGGTACATATTGTTACACTGTAATGCCTTTGGGTTTGAAAAACGCGGGGGCCACCTATCAAAGAACAGCCACCACGTTAATCCATGACATGATACACAAAGAAATCGAGGTCTATGTGGACGACATGATCATCAAATCTAAAGACCGGCACGGTCACCTCCCGGCACTTAAAAAGTTCTTCACCCGAATCTTGAAATATAACATGAGACTAAATCCACAGAAATGTGTGTTCGGGGTAACCTCGGGAAAATTTCTAAGATATGTTGTTAGTACGCGAGGAATCGAGATTGACCCATCTAAGATCAAAGCCATTACCGAAATGCCCCCACCAAAAACTGAAAAACAGATAAGGGGCTTCATAGGAAAGCTGCAATACATTAGTAGGTTCATTTCCAAGCTTACTATGACTTGTGAGCCAATATTCAAAAAATTAAGAAAAGAAGAAAAGGTCGAATGGGATGAACAATGCCAAACTGCCTTTGATAAAATCAAAGAATACCTAAGCAAACCACCCGTCCTCTCCCCGCCTTTGCCTGGAATCCCTTTACGCCTATACCTAACCGTCACGGATACTGCAGCGGGAGCTATGCTCTCACAGTGTGTACATGGATCCGAGCGAGCCATTTACTACTTGAGCAAGAAGTTCATACAGTACGAGACGAGATACACAGAACTTGAGAAAACCTGCCTCGCCCTCGACTGGGCATCCAAAAAACTTAGACATTACCTATTGGCCCACACTGTTCATATAGTGTCACAACTAGACCCCTTAAAATACATGTTCGAAAAGCCCGCCCTAAATGGTCGCCTGTCCAGGTGGCTAGTCATGCTCTCAGAATTCGACCTAAAATTCATGCCAGAAAAAACAATTAAAGGAAGAGCGGTAGCCGAATTCCTGGTCGAGCATGCCACGAATGAGGAAACCACGGAAGCTTTCCTCCTCCCCGACGAGGAACTTCTGATGATATGAGACGACTATTGGACACGATACTTCGATGGCGCGTCCAACCAGAAAGGATGCGGCGTCGGAGTTCTCCTAGTCAGTCCCGAAGGGGCCCATATACCAATTTCAGTCAAACTTCACTTCGAGGCCACAAATAACGCCGCCGAATACGAGGCCTGCATAGTTGGGCTAGAGGCCGCAGTTAGCCTCGGAGTCAAACATCTACAAGTCTTCGGGGATTCTTCCCTAATAATCAACCATATATCCAAAAGATGGAAGGTCCGAAGCACTAGTCTCTCAAAATATCAAGCTCACTTAGACCAAATAGTCGAGCAATTTGAAAAAATCGAGTATACGTACTTACCAAGAGACGACAACCAATTCGCGGATGCACTAGCGAAGCTAGCTTCAATGCTCAACATCCCGAATGAATGGAACGGAATGACCCTTCGGGTCGAGCGAAGGAAAGAGCCGGCTTATTGCTGTGCCATAGACTCCGAACCTGAAAACACCGAAGAAGAACCATGGTACACGGACATCCTTCGTTACAAAACAAGTGGGGAATTCCCCCCAAACACCTCCCCGCGAGCACAAAAGGCCCTACGCCTCCTCGCTTCACAATATAGCATAATTCTGGGAGAACTGTACAAATACACGCCGAATAAAATCAAGTTACTTTGTGTCCACCAAAACCAAGCCCAAAGACTAATGGAAGAATACCATAACGGTGTGTGCGGACCCCATATGAACGGAAAAATGCTATCCCGAAAAATATCCCGCTCAGGGTACTATTGGACCACTATGGAAACCGATTGCCATCACTTTGTAAAAACTTGCCCAAAATGCCAAATCTTCAGTAACCTTAACCATTTGCCTCCCTCAGAACTATACACCTTCACTTCTCCATGGCCCTTTTCCACCTGGGGTATAGATATAATCGGCAAGGTAACACCTACAGGCGTAGGGGGACACGAGTACGTTTTAGTCGCAATTGATTACTTCACTAAATGGGTACAGGCAGTCTCCTATGCAAAATTAACGGCCAAACATGTCGCTCAATTCCTAGAAAAGAACATATGTTGTCGGTACGGGGTTCCACATGAAATCATAAGTGACCAAGGTTCCCACTTTAGGGCCGAAGTCCAAGACCTGCTCGAAAAATATCATGTCAAACACCATAAATCCTCTCCCTACAGGCCGCAAATGAACGGCGCGGTAGAGGCGGCCAACAAAAATATTAAAGTCATAATCGAAAAAATGGCCGAAAATTATAAGGATTGGCCCAACAAATTACACTTCGCATTATAGGGCTATCGAACCTCAATCCGCATCTCCATTGGAGTAACACCCTACTCCTTGGTATACGGAATGGAAGTAGTTCAACCGATCGAGTTGGAAATTCCCTCCCTCCGGATCGTCCTAGAAAGCAAGCTACCCGAAGCAGATTGGGTTCAAGCTAGGTACGACGAGCTCGTCCGTTTAGACGAACGGAGGTTGAGAGCTTTACATCACGTGCAAGTGTATCAAAAGCGCATCGCAAGGCAATTCAACAAAAGAGTCAAACCTCGAAATATCAAAGAAGGCGATTTTGTATTAAAAGAAGTCCGCGCACCTACTACGGACCCTCGAGGAAAATTCCGGCCAAACTGGACAGGACCATATTTTGTAAAGACCATCCTACCTGGCGGAGCAGTCCAACTAGCTGACATAGATGGAGCGGAATTCGCTAACCTCACGAACTTAGACCAATTGAAAAAGTACTATATTTAATAAAATCCAGTCCGGAGTTAAGGCATCTAATAAAACACGTTAAGACTCATAAGCGAGCATATATTCTGTACATTACTCTAAGCAAACGGCATAAAACTCGATAAAGTAGGAAAAAGCGAAGGACAAAACTTCAACGCCTAGGGCTGGGCGCTGTTATTTTTCACGCCCAGGCCTGGGCGCCGATATTTCTTTCGCCCTTGAACGGGCGTCATTCTCTCTTGCCACCTCTCCTCCCGATTCTGCAAATGTTCGTACTCCTTTTTCGAACCATCAAAAGATCCACGAACACTTGGGGGGGAAGCAGACGTGTAATGAACACCCTTTCAAAAAAAATTCAAATTTTCAAAAGCTAGAACTACGCACGACCTGATTCTGACAAGATACGTAGGCAATCCTTATCAAGGATTCGGTCCAATAAAAATTAAAAAATAATAAAGCCATGCAACGCATCAAGAAGAAAAGATATTGCAAAGGGCACTATACCCTAACCCATGCACGGGCAAGACCAAATAGAATGAAAAACAAAGCAACAAGAATTTTCAGGAACAAGCCCAACAAAGGAGTATGGCACGAGTCGGCAAAAAAACAAAAAAATAGTGAACATGCATATGTAATACCCCAAGTAGTCGGTTAGTCTAAAAATATGTGTGCACTCTTGTATGAACTCATTATTTTTACGAAATCCTTTCCCTTTTCAAAATTCGTCGTTGGTTTAGAAAGCTAATATTACTATAATATGTTAGAGCAAAGCCCACGGAAGGCTCAAAACATTCTTGCACCAAAAATCGCAAAACAATATATATATACATGCTGAATACAAGAATGAATATGTACAAAACAGGAGGTAAGCCTAAGACTCGTCATCCGCTCCATGTCTCCAAGCCTCGCCGGTCCATCCACTCCACTCCCCGTGGTATGAGGGCCCCCAGCCAGAATCACCCCAAAAATGAGGCTGTGACTGCAACTCGGGGCTAGGCTCTCGGGCCACTGACACGGAACGTCGCCTACGCTCCGGCTCGGACCTCTCCCCGGAAGAACTCAACCTTGCGTCGGAACGGCGATGCCGTAGGGGCGAGTGTCGTGCCCTCTCTCTCTCACGACCGTGTCCCCCCCCCCCCCCCGAGGGACTCGCGTCGTCGGCCCCGGCGCGTCCAGCACCCGTCTACAAGAAAAGACAAAAAAGAAAGTGAGTAACAGAAACCCAAACAAAAGGTACAGATCAAAAGACAAAAGAGGGCACATTACCCGAGTAGAGTGGGGGCTCCTGCAAGAAAGTGCGGATCGGGCTCGAACCAACGCGGACTTCAACCGGTTGATCACCCCCACCATCGCGTTGGCCGTACGGGCCGGAACCTGAAACAGGAATATTAGTAACAAAAAAAAGAGAGAAAAAAATATAAGAAGAGTGCACAAATAAGAGGTGCATACCGCCTGTACTCCCTCAGGGAGCGGAGCATGGAAAACCCGGTCTTCCGGGAAAGTCTCCACAATCTCGGATCCACTCTCTCCGGTATACGAGATCCGAGCATCGGGAAGCACCCATCCCCCCAACGAAGGGTCAGGACACTCCTGCACAAAACACAGTAAACATAAACACATGGGCACGAGCATGAAAACACTAAAATCAATACGAAAAGAGAAGGCAACTTACAGCGCAAGGCTCCGGGAGAAGAAGAGAATCCTGGATAAACTGGTAATAACTAGCTCCCTCTATCACCAACTCCGTCGCCGGCACGCCAGTCCTCGAGTGGACCCTCCACGACTCGCCTATCGAGCGAGTAGACAGCATGGTCGCTGGCGGAGGCCTAGGCACCGAAAAAGCCCCGACCATCTGCATACGTACCCGCTCTCCCAGGTACCAGACAGGGTCCCGCCGGCCAACGAATGAGACCCGCATCTGGCTCAGGGCATAACTATCCCTAACCGAAGCATGAGTACCCCTAAAAGAGAGCCATGGGGTCCAAACCACCAGAAGGAGGTGACGACTCGTCAGGCATGCTGATCAATAATACAATAAGGCATTATACCTTTAACAAAACTTGCACTCACACCAATCACTAAAGGAGCGCATTCCGCTCATAAAATGGAGTCATACAATTTTTTGTTCCCTAAGACATGATACTAAGTTCATATCAAGCAAAAAATTCCCTAAGTAAAATTTTTTAATTAACTCCAACAAAATGAAAATTTCTCCATAATTTGTCATTCATGAATTATGAGGAATGCAAGCAATATACCAAGAACACCTACATTGTAAGAAAACACTAGAGTCGTAGGTATACTTGGGGGCTAGCATGAAAATGCCCAAATTCAACAAGAATCAACATACTTGCGAAAATTAACATGCACAAACTAATTAACATGTTATGAGGAACATTTCCAACTATCTAATTGAATGAAAGGGGCACAAAATCAAAAATCCGCAAATCAATTTCATGCATAAAAATACTTGACAAAAATATTGAAATTGACAAAAAAGCTCAAAATTACTGAAGATTACTTACATTGGGAAGATTAGGAAGTGATTTGGAGTAGAATTCGTAAAGAAAAGTGAAGAAACGAGCAAGAAATCAGTTGAAAGAGATGAGGAGCTTGAGCGAAAATGGTGGAAATGGGAGAGGAATGAGACGGTCCGCGAATTTAAAGACCCATCTCCCCTTCGCATTTTCAACGCCCAACTCTGGGCGTTAGAAATTCTCGCGCCCAGAGCTGGGCGCAGAAAATGCTTCCCAGACAGCGAATATTCGCTGTCGGGCACGCGCACTCCCCTATTTTGTGTAAATCATCTATTATCTTGATGTTTCTTTCCCAAGAACGGTATTTTGCGATATCGTTAAAAATATACACAGTGTGGACCCACTCATAGGACACACCTGATCAGGAAATATTACGACCCACCAACAGGTTGTAATCACAAAAGCCCTTCTACATAGGCAAAATAAGAAATTCAAAATGGGCTCGCCCACCCTCAGTGGGCGGGGTCTGCGTCACTAGCCGCGCAGGTCCTCAGTTTTCGAAAAAATAAAGTCTTCAAATTAAAAAATAGGCTCGCCATCTTCAGCCGGCGGGGTCTACGTCACAAACCACGTAGGTCCTTATTTTCAAAAACACAAAACAAATTTCAAAATAGATTTGTCCACATCTATCGGACGGGGTGTCCACCCTTAGCGGACAGGTTCGCCATCTTTAGCCGGCGGGGTCTACGTCACAAACCGCGTAGGTCCTTATTTTCAAAATTTCAAAAACAGATTTGTCCACTTCTATCGGACGGGGTGTCCACCCTTAGCGGACAGGCTCGCCATCTTTAGCCATCGGGGTCTGCATCACTAACCGTGCAGGTCCTTAGTCGCTGCAGCGATAACTATGTCTGGTTTTCCCTTTTCCAAAAATTAAAAGGATTGGTTTTCCGTTTTTTCCAAAAAAAAGAGCGATGTGCTGGATTTTCCTTCGTTTTACGTCCCATAAAAACAAGGGGGTTTTCTCGTTTAGCTAGCCCTGAAAATGAGAATCTTTAAAAACATTTTTACCTCGTGGTTGGGCTTGGCCAGGCCCGATTACACTTTATAGCTTTGATTTCGAAAACATCTGTAGCTACTCCCAATGACAAAGTGAGGGAGTTTCTACGCACCTTTAGATCCTTCCAATGACAAAGTGAGGAAGTTTCTATACTATCAGTTGACAAATCCCAATGACACGTGAGGGATATGTCGACATTTCAAGTGATGACCCTTAAGTCAAATGTTATCACTCGGGGGCTCGTGAGACTCTCGCAAAACAGGTCACATACACCACGGCTTGTGTGACGCACTCCGTCTAGTACTTTGACCATCGTCTTACTCCAAGACTCAGTCAAAGTGGGGGCTAACTGTAGACACCTACTTTTGTCCCCATTCCCGAAAGGGAAAGGTTCGATGATGAAAGCATAAATCTCCACTTGACAACGCATCTCCTATAAAATAAACGAATCTCAATTCCCCTTTCCATTTCACCCGAAACCTGCTATTTATAGAAACCTGCTAAAAATAGTAACTGCCGTAAAGGGTAGCTTCTAAAAGTGGTAAGTCATAAAAGATAGAAACCTGTCAGAATTAGGTGTTGCATTCCGACATAAATCCTAAATGAGATAGAAAACTGCGAGAAACCTATTCCTAATATGATTCGGAAATAAGAGTTACGTATTAATTAAAATCCTAACGAGCCTAGAGTTCGTAACGCGCCCACACGCATTCCGTCATGAAATTGATACGCACTAACAGACTCGATTAAGTCTCAAACTCTACGGATTTCAGGAATTCGAATCTGACTAAGAAAACAACCCAGACCCTATTTTCAACGCCTGGCTCTGGGCGCCGAAATCTTCGGCGCCCAGGCCTGGGCGCTGAAAATACCTGGGTACGTGTTTTTTCCTAATTCTTTGTGGATTAGAACTCTGCAATTCTATCTTTCCACGAACTCTTCCCTGTAAATACAGCCCCAAATTCGACGTGAAAAAGACACAACACACAACACACAATTAAATTCTGAGTATTGACTCCAACCCTTAGCCTAAGCCTCACGCTGCAAAATTGTTCATGCGTTCTGTCGCAATCGATCCATAAATCGAACAGAACGTATCCTGTCCCATAATTGAGATTCGTTAAATAAAAAGGAGAAATAGCAAAGTCAAAGTGGTTAGTTTTCTGAGAACCGTGACGCACCTCTCAAGGGTGCGTCGTAATGTGTCCCTTTTCGATGATTTAACTGCTTTCCTCGCCCTTTTTATGAACTGTTAAACTAACTAAATCTGATTGTTCTATCACGCTTAATAAATACAATATTTTTGGGAAATTGGATTATCACGCTAGGCCCCTTAATGCTATTTAAATCAGATAATCGCGATCGATCTAGTATTATATGTTGCATATTGCTAAAATCAACTCAGATTAGTTTAATAGTTAACGCATGTCCCTTCAATTATTTATGCTCAGCTAGTAAGGATATCCTACCTCTGGAGTTATCGACGAACGAAGTACTCCTCTCGGTAGTTACAGTCCCCCGAACCCTCAATCTCTACCTTGCGGGTGTATGTTGAGAGATGCCCACACCAGGGATCACAAGGGAACCTACGGCCGTCGTGGTCAAACATAATTGCACTCCCTTTATGTCACGATAACCGGGTTTTGTCAGTTTTTCTCATTGTCGTTAAAAACTGAATGGCGACTCCTATATTACTAGTCAATTGGGTGTAAACTCACAGGAAATCCAATTACACTTGATTGAATAAAAAAGAATCGTCACACCCACGAGGGACGAGGTCACGCTTTAGCCTCGTGCTTTTTCGACCCCCTCACAATACTTGTCTATAATAAACTCACCAAGATATTGTTACCACCATGAAATGGATCCTTACAAATTGCTTGAGGGCCGTACTAGAAGAAATATGACACATCAATGCTCTAATGATCACTCTTAACCCTGGCTCAGAAGATATCCACTCAAATATTATATGATGAGAAAACATGTGGAATGTAAAAAATATTTAAAGATGTCCCAGAATCTTACTATAAGATTACTTCACTGTCTAGTCCTGGTTCTTGTCATGTGCTTGTCCTATGCTTGAACCATCATAGTTCCACTTAGCTCAGATGGATGCTCAACAGGTTTTGAGAGTGTCTGGTATATCAAGAAACATTGGTTAGATAAAAAACCAAAACAAAAGTGAAGTAGCCTTAGTATCTAAAAGGTGGTTCATAATTAATCTACATCGTCAATGTTACTAGTAGTGCGATTGACCATTATTCTATCTAATGCTCCCTGCACAATCCTCTCAGACTCAGCATCCAGTGCAGTTGTAGACTTGTAGCTTCATCAAGTAGTAGAACTCTTGGATCTTTCACAATGGCCCTTGCTATGGCCACTCTATGCTTTTGTCCTCCAGACAGCTGGGATCCATGCTCACCAACTAGGGTATCTAGCCCCTGCTTGAACAGAATACAGATACAGTCATACGGATACACATACACATACACATATACAGATACAAAGATGATGGTATGGTTCTAAACTTCATTTACATTAATTATAACTCCAAACAGCTAGCATGCTAGGCTGCTAGCTAGATTGCACTAAAATTAAACAAAAAAAGTAGGTTAAGCAAATGAATGTGGAAGAAAATAGAAACCACTGGCAAACTGAAGTTGTTATCTGGATCATTTTTACAGCAAAAATGGTAACTCTTTACATGATCTATCATTTATTTGTGTACAACGCCAGAGAGTATCGAGGTGTTAAAATTGTTGGCAAAAGCTAAAAAGCCCATGCAGAACTTCTCATCATCATCAGATAGCTAAATGTTTCGCAAATACACTTTTTAACAGTTACCACAAAAAGCATTCAGTCATTCAACTAGTATTACCATTAGGAAGGGGAAAGTAGGCAACAAGCCAATGTTTCTTTCTGCTAGTATTATCCTCAGGTGGAAGGGACACGTGTTGGAAGATCCTTTCAAGCTGTAGAGCATCAACGCGAAATCTATCAGCAACCTATTTAGCCTTAGTGCTTTTGTTACCTCCAGAAATTGGCTTTACTCAGTCACAACACCGCACAATCTCTTTTAAACTTTTGGATTTGACCATCTAAATCTAAATGATAAGCAGATTTCTCTAAAAGCTAGCCTCTTTCTGTTTATCTCTCGGAAATGAAAACGAGTCCAGTAATCTAAAGAAATGTCTATTTCCTTGTCATAAAGTTGGGCACATAACATCTTCCGCAGCGCAGCTCACAGTAACGACATAACATCTTTCCCAGCTCTTTTCTCAGATGTCAAGATTTTTCCATCTTTTTTTTATACGGCTGTCTTTCTTAAACATTCTTAAATAAGGCCAGTCACCAGCAAACCAGACATCTATAGCCATGCTGCAGCCTCCCACCATTTGCATCATATCGTTCTATAGTGAAATCGACTCTCTAGACATTTATATGATTATTAAAAGACTCAGTGTCAGGAGAGGGATAGAATTGAAGTTTGGCGATCTTTGAGTGTGCATTACCTGAGCTAAAAAATGAAAATCAAGCTTTCTAGAGGCAGAACAAATATCCAGCTTGTCTGTAACAAGTAGCACGCAAAAGTTTTACAATATAAGTCGCTTTAAAATAGAGAAATTCATATCAGAAATAACAGTTTGAGTTGAGGAAAAATACTTATGCAAGTCTAGCTGAGGCACCCACCTGTGTGTGACCTCTGTGAACCCAGATATGGAGTTGCAACAGTTATGAAGTTCATGGGTTCCAGTCCAGCAATTCTACCTTTCCAATCTTCCCCAACCCTTTCCTCCCTATAATTGAATAATCATTACAATTTACAAGTCTACAACTAAACATTCAGCTTATCACAACACCAAAAATCAATAAAGTATGCAAAATTTTGAAATTAAACATAATAATCAGTTAACATATTTCATCCAAAACACCAAAAATCCAATAATTAAGCTGCAATTACAAAACAACTAACCTGTCCATAATCGAGGATTGTTCCATTGTATCCCTTGCACAAAGCTTCAACCAAAGCGTCGGGGCAACAGACTCGTCCAAAATCCGAGAACATATATGGTGTTCCCCCATTTTTGAAAAGGTTATCAAATGTGAACCATTTTACACCTAATTGCACAAAAATTCATATAAAATTAACCCTAATTTTCGAAATGTTAGCCAATAAAATGAAATCAAAAGAAAAAAACTTTAGTTACTGACCTAAGATTCACCAGGAATGACGTAAATGCAATTGGTGAGATATCAAGAAACCTAACCACATATCCAAATCAGAATTTCTGACAATATTGTGTAAACCACATATAAAACATTACGAACGAAATCTTGAAAAACTCAATTGAATTCTAATTTAGAAGAAACTCACAATTGATAATTCAACCACACGCTGCCGGAAAGTATGTTCGCCATATATTAAGTCGCCGCCGAGAAACGTTCGCCAGAGAAGAAGTTGAAACACGAAAAAATCTGCGATTTGGATTGAAGGGAACTCTTTAATTTTCGATTTGGGAAATTTCGGTTTGAGTGAACTGGGATTGAACTCTTTGAAATCAGATTGGGATTGCAGGGAAACTGAGCCTTAACTGCTGTGGAAGTAGTGGTGCGTGGAAGAGCGGAAGGAAGCAAAATGGAGAAAGTGAGCAAATGTTTAGGCGGTGAGTGGAAGAAGGCTAGTGTTTTATTGTTTTGGCGATTTTTTTTTTTAAAGATAACCTACTACCAGTTAATTATAGCGTTTAAAGAAAAGCGTTGTCTTATATTAAGGTGTAAATTAAGATTGATTTTTCTAATAGCAGTATAAAATAAAATGCTGTTATTTGGTATAATTAATAGCGCTATTTGATTAAGCGCTATTAATTAGGCGCTACTAAATAATGTTTTTGTTGTAGTGATAGCACTACTATTCAAAGCATTGCATTCAACAACATCATTGCTCACTTCCTTTTGCTTCTCCATCTGTTGAGTAATAGAGAATACTCTATTGATGCTGGGCATAGGATCCATATACAGTGCTCTCAAAACCTCCATCCAAACCAAGCAAGAATTTCTTCATTTTGTCTTCCTCTTCAAATCCAACTATCTTCTTCATGAAATTACAGCTGCACTGAATCATGGCACCACAAGAACATGTAGGAAATGCTCTCAAATTTTGCATTTCATCCCACAGTTTCTCCAGCTTTCCATAGTAACTGACAATAGTCATGTTTTGTTGAGTCAAATTCTCAATTTCCTTTTTCAACTGATATATTAATGGACCATTAGATTGGCCAAATCTTTCAGTTAGTTCATGCCACGATTCCACAGCATTATCAATATAGCCAAAATCATCAGCTAAATCATGATTCATAGAGCTTAAAAATCCAGCTAACAACCATAAAATCAGCACGTTTCCATTTCAGATAATCCGTACGATTAATAGCAGGTTTTGTTATTCCACCATTGTGACGCCTTCCTTGTTTTTAGCAATTAAAGCTCGCTTAACATTTTTACTCCAACGAACAAAATTAACACCAGTAAAGACTACAACAACTAGAGAAGAAGTCGGATTATTAGAATTTGCTATGAAATAAGGATCAAGGTTGTCTCCATTACCTCTTTGATTCATGTTGTGCTGAGAATGATCACTTTCTGTGTCTTCAATCGCCATCGCAATTGCAATACACAATCAATCAGCTTCACAAATTTGTGCAAGAAAATTCGCAATCGCAAGAACTTTCGCAATAAATTTTCCAGAAAACGCAAACACTTGATGCGCTGATCAAGAACAATTTAAAAACAATCTCAAATCGAGCAACCTCAATCTCTTACTAGAGATCACTGCTCTGATACCATATAGAAACTAGAAATCTGATGAAGAGTTTACAGAGGAAAACAAGAGATTTCTATAATCTGTGTCTCACACTATGAGAGAAAGCAGCAGCAACCACTTAAATACAAGTTTGCTCTAACAAACTGCTGACTAGGCTAACTAGCTTGTAACAACTTGTAAAAGAAGAAATAATATTAAGATAAAATAAATAAGCAACTCCTATTGTTTCCGGCCATTTTTGAATCAAGCAATAATTTAATTAGGTACATGTTAAGATTTAATTAGTTAATAAATAAATCTTAACACTTTAACATGTAGTTTGAACCCTTTGTAATGAGAGTATATTTGAGTTCAAAATATAATTATATTTTGAAGTTACACACTCTAGCTCATTAACGAAATTGAAGTCGTATATACACTCATTAACAATGTAATGTGGATGGTATGCTTTAAATCTGATCGAATTTTAAGATAGATAAAAAAAATTATTACAGCATCCGTTTCAATATTGTTGCACCATTTACGTTTTAAGAAAATTTTACAAATATTGCATCATTTTAGTTATACGAAATAAATAGTTGATTGCACATGACAAGTCCAAAATAAGCTTACATTTTAACCCTTCTTGATTTTGTCTTTCTCTATCTTCTTTTTACCCACTACTAAATTCTTTGACATAACCTACATGGTGAAATAATATTGGAATCAAATAAAGTATTATTAAAAAAAAAGATACATTAGTATTCTAGTCACAATTAATCAAAATTTGAATATATTTTCAATCATCTTGAAGCTTCTAACCCCAATGTACTAATAAAACTTATCGATCTATATTTTAATGATAAAATTTTCCACTTTAATAAAAATTATTTGAATCGGTAGTATGTATAAACTTTTTTTTATTTTTTTTTATTTTTTTTTATCATTGTACATGTCGTATGACTGATTATTAATGATATTGTTTTTCCCCATAAAAAAAATGAGTAGCTGCCTAACAGGGAAGGTAATAGCGATAGGGATTGACAAAGTCATGGTTTGGAGACTTTTGCACTAATTAACATGTCTATATCCTTTATTGTACTTTGTTTTTACACCTTGAATCATTTTGATTTCAGGGCCCGTAGAATTTGGAAGTGGCAGATTTTGTGTCCAAGAACGATCATGTTTTGGTCAAGTTGGAAATGTTTGGGTTGTGGGTAAAACCCAATCTTGAATGAACGAGTAATAATGTGATGACAATTAATTTCAGACTCAGGAATAGACTACACCGTTAAATGTTTCTGATTTTGGTGAAAGAAGCCAAGGGTGTGATTACAACCACTAAGCAAACTGAAAGACAGAGGGAGTATAAAAAATATAAAGTATGATACCATTCAAAGCTTGGATATTCCTGAATTAATTAAGATGGTACTCTAAAATTAAGATCGGGCAAAGGTACCATTTACAAGTTTTCCTTTGCAAAAGAGGTACTTTTTTTTTAAAGACAACCGTTTTGTATTCCATGATAAATTAGTCATTTTATACAAAGATTACGGTACGCTTACGTCAAATGACCGTTCTTTAAGACGGGGCATACAATAAAACGCCCCACCCACCTGTCTCTATATACTATATATAGAGACCATTTAGTAGAAGAATTGTCTGAAGGCGTTCTATAAAGCCTATTTGTGTAGTTTTCTATACCCATTTTTGTAGCTGTGAAGTGTCATTACTTATTTGTTTTTTGCATCAACACACTCTTTTAGCAAGAGTCGCTCCATGCCATTACCTTCTCTCTAATCCAAATGGAATCAAAGTAAATTTATATTCTTCAATCTTTAATCTTTCAAACCTCTCAAATCTATATATAGTTGAGCCAAATTCTTGTTAGTTGGTACAAATATTGTATACCGGAGTAAATATTAATTCAAATTGCTTAAAAGTTACTCCGGATTAATATAAAACTTATCTACTACTATATTTTTATGATAAAATTTTCAGCTTTAATAAAAAATTAGTGTGTGGCCCGGGCGTTGCTCTGGGTTTTACTTTTAGTCGGGTTTACGTTTTTTTAAAATATGCCTAATTAGGGTTCTCGGAGTCTCTAGGGTTTTTGAGTATGATTGAATTGTATTAGGAAAACTTGGGTGAGTAGGTTATTAGAATAACCTACTAACCGGCCAAGCCAATAAGGCCACGACCGGCCAGCAAGCCCACGCGATTTGATCCGAGATCTTGGAATTGCTCATCGGATTTTCCTTCCTTTTGTCGTATTGCCGCGCGCTGCTGCTGCTGCTGCGTTGTGGTCTTGGCCTGCCTGCGCACACGCGACCGCTTGGGTTTGGGCCAGCGCTGCTGTGCTCGTGTTGCTTGCGTACCAAGCGCCCATGGGCCTTGAATGCTTCGTGCATTCGGCTCGTTGGCTGCTTTTCGTATTCGCGACTTAATATCGTTCCGAATATTATTTATCGTTTCGTATACGACGAATCACCGTCTTACAATACGATTTATTCGTTTCGCCCAACTTACGAATATTCGCGATACTATATACGATTCCGACGCAAGGTCGTATCGTATAATACGTTTTCCAAAACTAATTCCCGAAAAGCTATTAAATGAATTTCCGATTCATTTAATCCGGTGATCTGTTACGTGCCATTGGTGTGACCTTGTAGGTTCAGTCAAGAGTAAGTTGTGAGCTTAATATTCATTATAACTCACTGATCGGAAGCATTGCTCCAGCTAGCTGTTCCGATCACTTGATCTCACTGAATTAATTGTTCGCAATTAATCTGAACCTTGGTATTAGACTTAATGCACCTTGGTTGAAGGACATATTTCCTTCACATATAGAAACTAGAAATCTGATGAAGAGTTAACAGAGGAAAACAAGAGATTTCTATAATCTGTGTCTCACGTACACTATGAGAGAAAGCATCAACAACCACTTAAATACAAGTTTGGTCTAACAAACTGCTGACTAGGCTAACTAACTTGTAACAACTTGTAAAAGAAGAAATAATATTAAGATAAAATAAATAAGCAACTCCTATTATTTCCGGCCATTTCTGAATCTTGCAATAATTTAATTAGGTACGTGTTAAGATTTAATTAGGTAATAAATAAATCTTCACACTTTAACATGTATTTTGAACCCTTTGGAATGAGAGTATATTTGAGTTAAAAATATAATTATATTTTGAAGTTACACACTCTAGCTCATTAACGAAATTGAAGTCGTATATGAACTCATTAACAATGTAATGTGGATGGTATGCTTTAAATCTGATCGAATTTTAAGATAAATTAAAAAATTATTACGGCATCCGTTTCAATATTGTTGTACCATTTACGTTTTAAGAAAATTTTACAAATATTGCATCATTTCAGTTATACGAAATAAATAGTTGATTTCACACGACAAGTCCAAAATAAGCTTACATTTTAACCCTTCTTGATTTTGTCTTTCTCTATCTTCTTTTTACCCACTACTAAATTCTTTGACATAATCTACATGGTGAAATAATATTGGAATCGGATAAAGTATTATTTAAAAAAAGATACATTAGTATTCTAGTCACAATTAATCAAATTTTGAATATATTTTCAATCATCTTGAAGCTTCTAACCCCAATGTACTAATAAAACTTATCGATCTATATTTTAATGAATTTTCGACTTTAATAAAAATTATTTGAATCTGTAGTATGTATATTTTTTTTTTATCATTGTAGATGTCGTATGGCTGATTATTAATGATATTGTTCTTCCTCATAAAAAAATGAGTAGCGACCTAACAAGGGAGGTAATAGCGATAGGGATTGACAAAGTCATGGTTGGGAGACTTTTGCACTAAACATGTCTATATCCTTTATTGTACTTTGTTTTTACACCTTGAATCATTTTGATTTCAGGGCCCGTAGAATTTGGAAGTGGCAGATTTTGTGTCCAAGAACGATCATGTTTTGGTCAAGTTGGAAATGTTTGGATTGTGGTTAAAACCCAATCTTGAATGAACGAGTAATAATGTGATGACAATTAATTTCAGATTCAGGGAATAGACTACACTGTTAAATGTTTCTGATTTTAGTGAAAGATGCCAAGGGTGTGATTACAACAACTAAGCAAACTGAAAGACAGAGGGAGTATATATAAAAAAATATAAACTATGATACTCTAGTATTTTTAGAAGATTGGGCAAAGGTACCTTTTACAAGTTTTCCTTTGCAAAAGAGGTACTTTTTTAAAGACAAACGTTTTTTATTCCATGATAAATTAGTCATTTTATACAAAGATTAGGGTACGCTTACGTCAAATGACCGTTCTTTAAGACGAGGCATACAATAAAACGCCCCACCCACCAGTCTCTATAAACTATATATAGAGACCATTTAGTAGAAGAATTGTCTGAAGGCGTTCTATAAAGCCTATTTGTGTAGTTTTCTATACCCATTTTTGTAGCTGTGAAGTGTCATTACTTATTTGTTTTTTGCATCAACACACTCTTTTAGCAAGAGTCGCTCCATGCCATCACAAATTCTTATTTACAATGGGTGTACAATAAATATTGTACACCGGAGTAAAAGTTAACTCAAAATGCTTAAAAGTTAAGCATATATATGTAAAAGTTATCTATTTTTAAGTGATAAATTTTTTCATTTTAGTAAAACTTATTTCTTCAAAATCACTAATAATGTATAAAATTAACAATTTAACCCTTTAAAATATTTATCTATCATTTTTTTTACTAATATAAAAGTTAATCAAAACTAAGTTAAAGTTACAAAAAAAATAGTTAAAGTTATCTTGGTGTACAATAAATTTATTGTGCACCTTGTGCGCGCAAGACCTTTTGCCATGCCATTACCTTCTCTCTAATCCAAATGGAATCAAAGTAAATTTATATTCTTCAATCTTTAATCTTTCAAACCTCTCAAATCTATAGTTGAGCCAAATTCTTGTTAGTTGGTACAAATATTGTATACCGAAGTAAATATTAATTCAAATTGCTTAAAAGTTACTCCGAATTAATATAAAACTTATCTACTACTATATTTTAATGATAAAATTTTCAGCTTTAATAAAAAATATCCCTTTAAAATTACCATGTAACCCTTCAAATATTTATTCAAGTCAATTAAAACATATTAACAGTTAACAAAAACTAGATAAAATTTACCCATGTATAATAAATTTATTTTACACCAAATACGTACCAGGCTTTTTAATAGTTTAAAGGTTGAATTTCGGATATCTATCAATCGCCCTCTTGTTGAGAAAGATAGGCCAAGGTTCTAGTATAATAAAGGAAAATTTGTGAACAATTTTCACTTGGGTTTGAGGCTTGGGCCCCTTGCATAAGCTCAATTATTCTACCACTTCAAATTTTAATTTAGGATTTATTCGTAATTGTGAGAGGGTTTAATTCCCTACTGGAGTTCAATAATTGGGGGTTGAATATAGAAATTAAAGCATTCGCTTTTTTTTTTTTTTTTTAATTAGCAACTACTCTGTACTAGTTAACGTTTTGTCCAAAATTACGTTCAAGGGCCCACCAACAACGATTTACTTCTAATTAAGCTGTACTTAGATCCATCGTATTTGTAAATTGGGGTTTATGATTTAAGGAAAATTAAAAATCCTTGAATGATTAAGGTTTTCAAATTGTGGTTAATCATATATATATGAAAAAAATATAATTCCTCCGTTTCTAAATAGTTGCATTATTTTACTTTTGATACTATTTACTTGTCTTGCTTTGACCTCAATTTTTTACTAATAAATAAAATTAAAAATTATTATACAAAGTATTATCAAGTTTGTCTTAATATATATTTTAAATATATCAACTATTTATAATTTTTATTAATACATAATTATAAGTATTGATAGTCAAAGTTATGCGTTGGCAAACGTGAAAGTTAAAACGGTGCAACTATTTAGAAACAGATGAAGTATATGACATGATCGATATGCCATTATGTTATTATATATATACTAGTGTGTGGCCCGGGCTTTGCCCCGAGTTTTCACTTTTATTCGGATTTATTTGTTGTAAATATGTGTCCACATAAATGATGTCGTCAAAGAATTATGGGGGTGACACAAGATTAACGGCCGATTAGCAACCTTCCCAAGGTGAAACCCCACATCCGAAAACCAAAACAAAGTCGGATCCTTTCTTCATCATTAATTAATTCATTACTCTGGACATTATTAGTGCATCGCCCACCTAATGGAACTTTTATACCCATTGGTGGTCTCTATCACATTTTCTCCTCACATGTAAGGAGGGAATGTGAGAGAGTTCACGGTGCACCCGTGTGCATGTATATTGTTCTATAATTACTCAACCACCGTCAATGTTTCTCCTCTTACCGCGGGCTTTTTTTGTTTGTTTTTGAGGCTTAATCTAGGAAAATAATAATTGTACATTTATAAATGAAGTAATC
This sequence comes from Spinacia oleracea, assembly GCF_020520425.1. NCBI lineage: Eukaryota > Viridiplantae > Streptophyta > Magnoliopsida > Caryophyllales > Amaranthaceae > Spinacia > Spinacia oleracea. The sequence goes on along the minus strand of NC_079492.1, from coordinate 45,165,978 downwards.
ATTCCCTTTATTTTGCATTCAATTTTATTCAATTTGTTATTTATTGTAAAAAGAACATATATGTTTATATAGAAAATATAACATAAGTTGCAGTTTGTTAAGATGGTAGGAAATGCAACATTTTACAAAGAGGACTGGTGTTCGATCCTTGCTACATGTTTTTTGGTTGTCAATGACATGTCATGATGCTGATTAATGGTGACATGGGGTAATAAGGAGGGATATACATGACGCGTATACATTATCAAGAACGCCTTTTAATATATTAGTATAGATGTTGCTCTATGTCATCGCCACTTGTTGTTCCATGTCACACAGCGTCTATAACTCCAAATCTCCAATTATCACTTCACATTTAAAAAAATGTGTCTAACAAGATTAATTTGTACTCAAACACTCTCATTAACAATGTGGATGTGTTGGGACGTATGCTAAGCCTGTTGTGGAATTCGATTTCAGGCCATTTTTGAATCTTGCAATAATTTAATTAGGTATGTGTTAAGATTTAATTAGCTAATAAATAAATCTTAACACTTTATACTAAAATCTTAACATGTATTTTGGACCCTTTGGAATGAGAGTATATTTGAGTTTTAAATATAATTATATTTTGAAGTTACACACTCTAGCTCATTAACGAAATTGAACTCATATATACACTCATTAACAATGTAATGTGGATGGTATATATATGCTTTAACTCTGATCGAATTTTAAGGTTGATATTATATTGCCCAAACTCTACGTAAAGTTTATATTGCCCAAATTCTTCGTATAAGGTATATCTTATAGAGTTATTTTAGAACTCTAGAGGATCCAAAACCAATTTTAAGATAGATTAAAAAATTATTACTTCATCCGTTTCAAAATTGTTGCATCATTTACGTTTTAAGAAAATTTTACAAATATTGCATCATTTCAATTATACGAAATAAAATAGTTGGTTTCACACGACAAGTCCAAAATAAGCTTCCATTTTAACCCTTCTTGATTTTGTCTTTCACTATCTTCTTTTTACCCACTTCTTGATAAGTTATTTGAAATGGTGAATTAATATTGGAATCAGATGAAGTATTATTAAAAAAAAAAGATACATTATTATTCTAGAGTCACAATTAATCGATCAAAATGTGAATATATTTTCAATCAACTTGAAGCTTCTAACCCCAATGTACTAGTAAAAGTTATTTATATTTTAATGATAATAATTTCCACTTGAATAAAAATTATTTCTTTATAATCACTAATAATGTACAAAGGTAATTATGTACTCTGTAATTCTTGAAATAAAATGATTTATCAGCCTTAGTCACATGTTCAACTCCTCCTTCCCTTCGACTATTGGGGAAAAATGAAACTTTGGTTTTTATTTCTCAAAATGACCTTCACAGAAACTTCCGTTGTATTTATTACTTTAAAAGACAAATTAGATATTTGTAATTTACTTTAAATCTGAATCTGAGGATAGATTAAAAATTATTATTTTTTTAATTTCAATATTATTGCACTATTTACTCGAACTTTAAGGAAATTTCACAAATATTACGCCATTTCCATTATAGGAAATAAAATATATAGTTGATTTTATATGACAAATATCCAAAATAACTTTTAACCCTTCTTGATTTTATCACATTGGCAAATTTGTATTTTTTTTGTCATTTTCTATCTTCATTTTACCCACTACCAAAATTATTTGACGTACCCTATATGGGCAATAATATTGGAATCGGAAAAAGCATTTTTTTTTTTAAAAAAAAATACAGTATTAGAGCATGTTTGGTATAGTGTTTTTAAGTGATTGAAGTCCTACTCTGAAAGCTTCGAAACAGCGACTTCTTAATGCTTCTCGGTATCACTTAATTATTTTTATTACCTAATGTTTGGTATAAGAGGTATGGTAACGTAATCTCTTTCTTAATTAAAGGTACTACCATCATTTGTTACCTCTCCCAACCTTGTTCAATCCGTATTTGTTACATAATTCTTTTCCAAAGGTATATCAAACAACTTAAAATGGTAACATAATTAACATTACTTTTTTCCATTCTTATTTATTTCCTTTCCATTCCATTCCAAAATTTATACCAAACATGCCCTTAAGAAAATTTGAAAATATTTTCAATCAACTTAGAAGCTTCTAATCGCTCTATATAAACTTCTCCAAGCATGGCAGTTCACCAGACAAACACAAGCTAGGAACATAGACACACACATAAGGTCAAGTGTCAAGTTTTCCTAGCTGTGCAAAGTATATTATAACTAATTCGTTTAACCATGACATCGACAATGTTGAAATCATGGAAAGGCAGTAAGTTTATTATTTTGTGATCTTCAAAATCGTTTTTGTTTGTGTAATAATATCATTCTGGCATGGATTTTCTAATCATATTATCATATATATGAATTTCGATCTGTAGGAAACTACCAATTCGAATTCAATGATCCAAGTAAGTGTAGGAACATATAGATGCATAAAGCGGAATTTCAGGAAACAATTTCCTAACATCTATCACAGGATCTCATGCATAACAATAGTATAGATCAGATTAAGTCGAAAGAATAATCACCTTTGAAGCGTGTTCTCCCGTTCGTATGCAAGCTTCGAAGATCTTAGAGCCCCACTTGTTGCTCCTCTACTCAGTCCACAAGCACGAATTGAATCCCACGTATGCTAGTACGGAAGAGAACGATCACAATCTGTCTCTTGCTTTGTTTGGGATGTACGGCGTTTAGAGAATTAGAATTAGGGTTTTTGTGTTTTCCTTTTGTCAGATATTCAATTGAACGTAGTTTCTAAATCCCTGACATTATAACTATTATAATGTGAGAGTTTTAGGTTAACACAAAACCAAAGCCCAACATTCTTCCCTTAACAGACCGGTTGCCATCGGGCCTTTTGGGCCCATTCCAATTAATGCTTATATGTGTGACCTTATAGGATTAATATATTTTAGTTGTAGGTCCAATCAATATTGTCCTGCTAATCACATTTATTCTCTAGCAAGCAAATATGATTACTAAAATAATTAACTTATTATCTTCATAATTAATTCCTATTTATATTTAGTAATTGCCGGAAATGTCTAAGGACATAATTCCTTCAATCTCCCACTTGTCCGAAGACAAGAACGCAATGCTAAATTCCTTAAGTCTCTTAATGCCAAAATTTGATAACACACTGTTATTCTCAAATTCTAATTTCTTGATCGCCGAGTTCGAACTGTTCAAATAAAGATTAACTTTTAATCCCATTCCGCATGGCCATGCAATTTTCAGTTCTCGCTCATCAAGAGGCCCAGACACCATTCCTATCAAATAGGAGGACTTATTCACTCTTGTATGACCATAACTCCCACTCAATTCTTAGCCCACCTGATCACTGCCTTTATAACCTCCTTTTACGGCGCGGCGTTTAACAACGTCAAAGTTAAACTAATTGTCTCGTGGTTATTAAGACATACTCATGTCTAAGGAATCCACTAAATATAGAAGTTTGATTCTACTTTTAGAATCTAGTTAGGTCAAGTCACAATGCATCAAGTATACATCCATATAATCAATTAGACATCCCTATGTCTCCATAGCCCATGGAACTGCACTATCAATTAATTACATGCTAGTCTTCACATAAATCACTTATGTCCAATTTAGTGATTTAGACTAGGGACTTAATAAGTTGTGATTTCAGTTCACTTTATAGGGTTCCATTATCAAAACGTTTTCGATAATCCTATTTGAAAACACAAGTTATTTGGACATTTTATTTAATACTAAACCAAACAATTAAATAAGAATGAACTTTTATTGATAAACATTCAAAGCATAATAAATGTCTTTACAATTGTAAACATAAAGTAAACAAACTAAAGCCATTCTCCCATATGCCTAAGCCCCATAGACCTAGTATGACTCTCATGCTTAGGTTGAGCAAGCGGTTTAGTCAGAGGATCAGCCACGTTATCCTCAGTATGAACCTTGCTTACTTTCACATCCCCTCTTTCAACGATCTCTCGAATGAGATGGAATCTCCTGAGCACATGTTTGGATTTTTGGTGCGATCTGGGTTCCTTGGACTGGGAAATGGCACCATTGTTGTCACAGTACAACTCAATGCCATTTTCAATGCTAGGAACTACACCAAGTTCACTAATGAACTTTTTGATCCAAACATCTTCTTTTGCTGCATCACTTGCTGCAATATACTCAGCCTCTGTTGTAGAATCTGCGATGGTACTCTGCTTAGAACTCTTCCAGCTCACAGCCCCTCCATTGAGACAAAATATGAAACCAGATTGTGATCGGAAATCATCTTTGTCACTTTGGAAGCTTGCATCGGTGTATCCAGTGGCAACCAACTCATTATCTCCACCATAGACCAAGAAATCATCCTTAGTCCTTCTTAAGTACTTAAGGATATTCTTTGCTGCCATCCAGTGCGCCTCTCCTGGGTTTGACTGGTATCTGCTGCACATACTCAAAGCATATGCAACATCCGGTCGAGTGCATACCATGGCATACATAATGGACCCTACTGCAGAGGCATAAGGAACATTACTCATGTGCTTGACCTCATCAGGTGTCGAAGGACACTGAGTCTTGCCAAGTGAAATGCCATGTTGCATGGGAATGAAACCTCTTTTGGAGTTTTCCAGCTTGAACCTTGCAAGAACCTTATCAATATAAGTCTCTTGGCTAAGTCCAATCAGCCTTTTGGATCTATCTCTATGGATCCTTATTCCCAAGATGTATTCAGCTTCTCCTAGGTCTTTCATGGAAAAACAACTTTTAAGCCATTCCTTGACTGACTCAAGCATGGTCTTGTCGTTTCCTATGAGAAGTATGTCATCCACATACAAGACTAGGAAAGCAATACTACTCCCACTCAACTTCTTGTATATACAAGATTCCTCTTCATTTCTGAGGAAGCCAAAAGATTTGACTGCCTCATCAAATCTGAGGTTCCAACTCCGGGATGCTTGCTTAAGCCCATAAATGGACTTCTTAAGCTTGCAAACTTTTCTTGGACTGTTTGGATCTTCAAAACCTTGTGGTTGTGTCATGTACACATCCCCTTTCAAGAACCCATTCAAGAAAGCGGTTTTGACGTCCATCTGCCAGATCTCATAGTCATGAAAGGCAGCAATCGCAAGAATTATCCTAATGGATTTCAGCATGGCTACTGGTGAGAAGGTTTCATCATAGTCAATACCATGAATTTGTCTAAAACCTTTTGCCACTAGTCTTGCCTTAAAGACATCAATGTTTCCATCTTTGTCCTTTTTCAGTTTGAAAATCCATTTGCAACCTATGGGTTTAACCCCATCAGGCAAAGCAACCAAGTCCCATACTTGATTTTCAAACATCGAATCCATTTCGGATCTCATGGCTTCAAGCCATTTCTCGGAGTCTTGACTCGTCAAAGCATTTGTGTAGCTAGTAGGTTCCTCATGTTCTAAAATCTCTATTTCAGAACTTTCAGTCAAAAGGAAATCAATATATCTCTTTGACGGAATGACAGTCCTACTAGACCTACGTTGGGGAACAACATGAGAAGTTTCCACCTCATTAGGTTGAGGGACTTCGCATGGATTATCTCCAAGTGGGACGGTAGAAGGCGCATGAATGGAATGCACCGCCTCCTGAGCATTTTCATGCTGGGTCGTCTCTGACGAGGTGTGAACCTCATCCATTTGTTGCTCATCTCGAATTTCTTCGAGATATACATTACTCCCACTTGTTTTTCTGGAAATAAAATCCTTTTCCAGAAAGACACCATCGCGAGCAACAAACACTTTGTTTTCGCTTTGGTTGTAGAAGTAGTATCCCTTAGTCTGTTTTGGGTAACCCACAAAAAGACACTTATCGGACTTGGGTGAAAGCTTATCAGAAAGTAAACGTTTTACATAAACTTCACAACCCCATGTCCTTAGAAAAGACAATTTTGTAACTTTTCCAGTCCACATCTCATATGGCGTCTTTTCTACTGCTTTGGACGGAGCTCTGTTGAGTGTGAATGCCGCTGTTTCAAGCGCAAATCCCCAAAATGAGGCAGGAAGGTTAGCAAGACTCATCATGGACCGAACCATATCTAATAAAGTTCGATTCCTTCTTTCGGAAACCCCATTCAACTGTGGTGTCCCTGGTGGAGTCAATTGCGAAAGTATTCCACAATCTTTCAAATGATCACCAAACTCTTGAGATAAATATTCACCACCACGATCGGATCGCAATGCTTTAATTTTCTTTCACTACTAGAAATTGTAGATTTAACGACAACATATTAACGAAGTAATCAACATTCCGTCGTTATAAGCAATAGCGCGCTACTCTACTGCGATGACTAACTGAAGCTTGTCGTTATTATTATAGAAAAAAAATAAAGTTAAAATATTCAAAGGAAATTGTCTGTCGTTATATCTACCTTATTTATGCACTCTTCACTCTTCAGCGCCGCTTTCAATTTGTGAACATCAGTTCAAGTTTCACTCACCTCCAACATAGAAGTCCGAAACCCTAATTTTAACTCGCCTAAAGTTTTTCGATTCTTAAATTCATATTTCTTTCTCACCAAAGATGCAGTTGATTTCGACGAACCAGTTTTCGATTCAGTTCGAGTCAGGGTAGAAACCAAAGATGAGAAAAGCGGCGAGCATGAGTGAATTGGAACTACCATGATTTCATCTCTTTTCTACTTGCAAGGATTTTGTCCTATGAAACTGGATATAGGGGTTGATTTAGCCCATTGGATCAATGTATAGAAGTTCGATTTCAGATCTCGCCGTCAATTTCTTGCATCAATGTAATTCCGGTAAATTCCATGGTTTTTTTTCTTAATTTATACCAATTTTTTGAAGTGTTGCTGGTTGAAAATTGGATTAGTTAATTAAATGCTTGTTTCGTTGCTATTTGGGATTTTTACTTATTTAATTTATTCAAATTGGAAGGGAAGAAGGATTATGTCTGCATCAGGTATATATTCAGCCTTCTGATGCAATTATACAGTTAATTGCGTGCATCCTAATAATTTTGATCCTGTGGTAGATTCATGAACCCCGTTGTTATTCAAATAAGAAAGTTGATATTCTCTTGATTTCATGTCTGATGATTTTGTTGATGTATATGCCATGTGAATGGTGTTTTATTTACTATATGATCGAGTTAGCTGGTTGGAGTTTTTTGTTTGTTTGAATTGTTTAGGCCAAAATATTCTTAATTTGGTTAAGGATGGTTTCGTCACTGGGAAGCCTACCAAGATTAAGTCGAGGCCCGTGCTCATCGTATGAATGAGGGCATGAGGAAAGGTCATTACTCTAGATTTGGTATGCATATAGTGTATCTTTTCATAATATAGAATTTGTGGTTAGGAGGTATGGAAGCACCAGTTCCTCATTTCTTCTTTCCAGCTTCAGCAGCCTTGGTCTGCCAGAGAAATAAATGTGACAAAGTTAACAAAACATAAAATAGAGAAATTTAGAAGCCAAGAATTTACAAGACTTTAATAATAAAGAGTTAAAAGTATCTATCAGCCACATTTGATATCGTTGGCTGATATTGTTAGACAAACACAACCATCAGCCAAAACAACAATGCAAGTCCATTCTCCTACCTTCTTAACACCACTGATCTTCTTAGCTATGTTCTTCCTTTCTTTCATTTGTTTTCTGGACTTCTCAATCTTGGTAGCCAATCCATTCTGCACCAAGAAAAAATAGGAGCACAAAGATGTTTAGGGGAGTATATCACTCAGCAAGTCAAAATAGGCAACTCATTTACTGCCACCACAAATGGAATTATAATATAAAGATCACAAACGGAATTACAAATATAAATATCACAAATGGAACAACATACTTACCCTTATCAGGCTGTACTTTGGTTCAAACTTCTTTGCGTTATCAACAGAATCATAAATCAAACCGAATTCAATAGATTTACCTCCTCCAAAGTGAGTACGGAACTTGAAGACAAAGATAGAATTTGGATCTTTCACATCATATATGCTAGCTAGTTTGTCCTTCAATTCTGCCTTTATGAGAGAAATTTAAGATTAAAGTTGTAAGATTGTAAGGGAGAAATAGAACAGTAGTAAAAATAGGTGGTACGACGGGGAACACTTGAAATTTGATCATCAAAAGAATTCAAGCAAACAATCAGGAAAGAGATCAGAAAATTGAGAAAAATGAATTCAGGAAACACTACAAAAGGACAAACCATTGCACAACCACTGAATATGAAACCTGTTAGGTTATGATACATATGACATTACATAGATCATGCGGAAACAACCATTAACCCAGGAAACATATTATTTACACATAATCATTTAGCATAGTTTAGATGCATACTCTTTGTTGCGTGCCTTCCCTAGCTGCGCCCGAACCGAACAAGAACAAGTCTTTTAGGACTCCAAGTGTCGTCCCTCCGTAGAAAGTCCACAGCACGTCCGGATCCGCCTTAAGATTGACCAACTAGAATCGCCCTTAAGGTACTCAGAAAATTCGGCACTTTTGGGGCAAGATGGGTGTTTGAATTTTCTCTCAAAAACTCACTTTTGAATACTTTGAAACTTGTGTATAAATTATGACCCCTAGGCCTTTATTTATAGAGTTATGGAAAAGGAATCGTAATCCTAGTAGGATGCGAATTAATTGGAATTAGAATTCTACATGAATTCTACTTAATCAATTTATCCAATAGGAATAGACATTTAATCATACACTGACTCTTGCAGATTCAGGAATCTCGCATGAGCTCAAACTCACACACACACGGCAGCCACTAGGGCTGCCCACGCATGCGAGCAGCAGCCCACGCAGCGCGGCCCACGCATGCGTGGCCTTGTGCGCGCTGGGCTGTGGCGTGCGTGCTTGCTGGGCGACGGCCTGGCTTCGTGCTGGGCCTTCGTCCGGCAGGCCTCGTCCGATGCTAATTCGTACGATACGCTTCCGATTAAAATTCCATTTCCGGAATCTATTTCCGATACGAACAATATTCAATATTTCCGATTCCGGAATTAATTTCCGTTTCGAACAAATATTTAATATTTCCGTTTCCGGAATTATTTTCCGATTCCGGTAATATTTCCGATTCTGACAATATTTCCGTTTCCGGCAATATTTCCGATTCTGGTAATATTTCCATTTCCAACAATATTTTCCGATACGTACCATGTTTCCGTTTCCGGCAACATCTACGACTTGGATAATATTCATATTTCCGATACGATCCATATTTCCGTTTCCGGCAATATCATCGTTTCCGGAGTATTCATTTCTTGCCTGTGACGATCTTAGCTCCCACTGAAACCAAGATCCGTCGGTTCCGAATATTCATAGATGGAGTATCTAATGCCATTAAACACTTGATCCGTTTACGTACTATTTGTGTGACCCTACGGGTTCAGTCAAGAGTAAGCTGTGGATTAATATCATTAATTCCACTTGAACTGAAGCGGCCTCTAGCTAGGCATTCAGCTCACTTGATCTCACTGAATTATTAACTTGTTAATTAATACTGAACCGCATTTATTAGACTTAACATAGAATGCATACTTGGACCAAGGGCATTATTTCCTTCAGTCTCCCACTTGTCCTTAGGGACAAGTGTGCATTTCCTAATTCCTTTGTCGCTCGATGCTTGCTCTTGAACATAAGGTAAGAGTTGTCATCCTTATTATGTCCAGAGGTGTTCCTCGGTTTCAGAGTTCAACTGATCAAATAAACAGATAATCATAGCCTATGATTCATCCGAGCACGGCCATGCATTTCACAGTTTCTAGCTCTCCGAGTGGCCTTGTACAACTTTTAAGCATCTCATCCCGATTTATGGGAGGACAATCCCAATCTTGCGATCTTGAGATTAGACTTCGTTTGATAGGTGATTACCTGAGCGTTGCCTTTATAGCCTCCTTTTACGGTGCGACGGTTGGTCAACGTCAAAGCAACCAGTTCTCAAACAAGTAATCTCAAATCACTCAGGTATTGAGGATTTAGTGTCTAATAATTTAATGAAATTTACTTATGACAGACTTTCATCTCTTACAGTAAAGTTTCATAGGTCTTGTCCGATACTAGTCTTCCCAAAGTAAGTATCTATGCAAATGATTATGACATTGCCATGTCCACATAGTTCAAGAAACAGAACTACTAGTCATCTTGCATTCTAATCGTCTAACGTTTTCTATGCGTCCAATTTTATAGAAAACTCCGATTAGGGACCATTTTCAACCTTTGACATTCAAGTTCACTTGATAGACATTTCTTAGTCACAGGACTGGTCCTGACAGTCTATCTTGAATATTTCGTCAAATTTGAAGGGACTCATCATTTAATACTAAACCAAGATTAAATGGAATATGAAAATACATTTCATATATGATAAATGTTCAACCCCAATGTTTTATAACCATGGGCCTCAAACCCATCTTCTAAAACAATTCATGGAATTCAAAGCTATGCTTGATTTCCAGTGCGACAATGTGAGTGTTGCTTCTCACTTGTTGCATAGGTTTAGTTATCATGCTTTGCCAATCTTAACATCCTTTTCATCGAATGTTCTTTGAGATATGATGATAAGATCTTTTCGAGTTTGTTTATTATGTGATCTAGTCTTTCTTACTACATTAGTGGTTCTACGCATTTTGCAATGAAGAACCATTAAGTTAGCAGACGTTTTTCTTGCTTCAAGAGTGGTTCCACGCATTTTTCAATGAAGAACCATCAAGCCAGCAGATAGGTGATCTACCCAAGTTCAGTGAAGAACTTTAAACAACCCTGTTTTATTGCTTCTTAGGCAATAATCACTTTTACTTCAACTGTATAGGTTGCTAGTGATGCTTTGTTTGGATTTACCTATCCAAGCAGTTCATAGATATGTGGAAGACTCTCCAACTATATCTTAGAACATAGAAATTATTATTTTAATTTCCCACGCAACAACTCATGGTCTCCAATCCATGTTGCCATTTCAAAACACGATGCTCTATAGCTCGTCCTTATCAATGGTTAACTCCAAAGGGGTCTTGCTTGATCCTTTGCCAGTGTTTCTGCGTGTAGCATCAATATTTAGCATATCTTTATTTCCTTGAATCAAGAACTATTCCTATGTACCTTTTCAAGTACCATAAGTATTCTTGATCTCAATCTAGTTGATCTTCACTTAGATCAATAGAGATTGGTATATGTTCGTCATGGCTAAAGTCATACGATACGTTTTTTTGGCGATCCTCATATTATATCATACATGATAAATTCTTTTGCAGAATAATTCCCAATTGAATTCTATTCATGTAACTTTAGCTTATTCAATTTCAGCAGATACTGAATCCAGCTAAATTCTTTGACATATAATATAGGTTAAGAATCTCATTTAGACTCTTTGATGTTTAACTTAGTAAATGCTTATACATAGTTCAAACATCCTTTACTTAGATTTATTCACATGGGTTGAATATCTCCAAAGGAGTCTTTCGTGTTTGATTTAGTAAATGCCATTACTTAATCCAAAACAATATCATAAGATTTCTGTAAATAGATCTTAATACCCAGTATGTACTAAGTTTCGCCATGGTCCATCATTGATGAATTATTTCAAATCTAAGTCATTAGCATTTGAATGTTATTTCACAATAGAGAGATATGTGTGTGATACACATAGGACCAAATAAGTTTTTATGTACTCCCACTAAACTTCTTATATATCTATAAGAATCATGTACATTTTATGAAACTAAAATACTTATTAGCTTCACTAAAATACATTTCTAATTCCCAATTGCTTGCTTAAATCTGTACTTAGATTTCATAAGCTAGCTTTCTTTTTCAAGCATTTATTTGGATCCACAAATCCTATGACATACCATGTGCATAGTTTATTCCAACATTTGACTGAGGAATACGTTTTGTCATCCAATTGCCATATGTACCAATATGCAATCATTGCTTGAATTATAGACTTAAGCATTACGATTTTGCATGAAGTTTCAACACAATCCATGCCATGAATTTGCTTGTAACCTTTAGCAACTAATCTAGCTTTGTGTGTGAACACAATTCCATGTTTGATGGTTTTTATCCTTAAAACAAACTTGCAACCAATAGGTGTGAAACTATTCTTGCAAATCAACAAAATTTCAATTTTGTCATCAAAACATTGAGTATGTTTTATGGCTTCTAACCATTAAAAACATTTGAGTCTATATATGGCCTCTAACCATTTTAGGGAATCTAGATTTCGTCATAGCTTTCTTACAAGTCATAAACTCATTACTCTACATGATAATAGTTTGACTGCAAGTTGTAGGTTTCTTCACTATCTAATAGAAGAATTGCATAGTTTCAGTGACCTGAATTCCATGTTTCTTCACTATCTAATAGAAGAATCTCATAGTTTCAGTGACTTGAACTCTATGCCTACTTGGGTATAGAACATCAAACAACAGAATATCAATAGCCACTTGAAAGTCCTTTGAATATTCTGTTCTCCTTGAAGCACTTGTAAAGTCTTCTAAGAGATATCTATTCTTTAAAGCCACTTCTAAAGTCCTTAAAGAATAAGTTCGGATTTTCTGAAGCACTTCGAAAAGCCTCCGGAATGTCCGTTTATGTTTGTTGTTCGCCTCGAAAACTTTCGAGGTCTATTTTCTCCCACTTGTCATTTTGGAAACGAATCTCCAAAAGGACATTATTTCGAGCAAACAAACATTATGTTCTCAAAAATTCGTGGTAGAAACAATACCCTTGTGTCTCATTTGAATAAATCACAATGAAACATATATCTAGACTTGGGCCTTAGTTTGTTGAATAACAAACACTAAGCTCCCACTGAGTTTAGCAACTCTTTAGATATATATAATTGAAAAGATATCCTGAAATTACTTTTCAATAGCTTTGACGAATTTGGTTTAGTTTGGTGGTAGTTGAGCATTTTGTTTTAGAAATTATAGGAAAAGTCTTTATGATTCATCATTGATCGAATCAAGTACTAATTGACTTCGATCATTCCAACGTAGATATGCCATATCTTATGGAGCTAGATTGTGAAATTACAACACACAATCATTGATGATCATATTTGGTCTCAAGTAATCATCAACATGATCTAACCTAGATCTTTATGATTTCTTGCCGAGTGGATTTTATACTTCTGAATCTTTGAACTAGCCAAACAGATTCAACTTATATCACATTTGAGTAAATAAACCTATATTCACTCAAATCCATGTGAAATAATAAAGTCATAAAACCTTTCTTTAGCTTTGAACTCTATCGTCTAGGCGTTCTAACAATAGTTCATATTCTTTGTTACTTTCAACAAGTAAGACTAGCTTGTCTTAAGTTGATTTAGAAATCAACCAACTTTCAAAAGTCCATCAAAATAGAGCTTATGAATGTTAACTTGTTGATATGGTCTAAGCAACAATGCCAAAGATTTAATGGAACTCAAATCAAGGGTTTGATTTGAACCTAGTAAAGTTCTTTAAAGAGTTGTTTGTTTTAATCAAGCATATTGACTCAACCAGTAATTGACCATTTCATTCAAATAAACAAACAAACAAGCATTGTTTTTGTTCTTCTGAATGTGAGTCTTTCTGTGTTTGAAGCAGAAATTTAGGTATGCTGATTATGGAACAAAATAGCCATTAAGTTCCAGCCTTTGAAAGGACTTTAAAACAAACTAGGTGACCCTACAACTAATGTAGCATTGCCATGCTTCATTTCCCACTTGTAGGTCATTAGTGTATCCTAGCTTCCATTGTTTGAGTTATTACCGAAGTAAGAACCTCAAGCGGTATATGATACCAAGGAAGTTTGATTGCTAGGTCACTTCTCTTTAAACTTATAGGTAGAACCGGAATCGTAAATTCCTTTCATTTGTTCCTCGTTTTCCTATTTCTTGTACCCTTTCTTATAGTCTTAAGAATTGAATTCTTTAGTGTTGACTTTTATACTTTGTTAGACATGTCCAATGTCACCAACAAGGTTCTTTACCATTTTAATTTATGTTGAATATTTTGTTTCAACTAGATGATCTTACCAGAAGCTTCTAAAGTTCTCTAAGCATCGATCTATTCGAATGTCTAGGGACTAGACTCATTCGAGAACTAAATGGACAAAGATATTAGGTTGTTAGCCATTGGTAAAGCTGAGCGTATTAAACTCAATGCTTTATGATCTCAAAAACTACATTGTATTTTGAATTCACAAGCACCAATCGGTTTGCTATTCGACTTTGATACTCGAAAACAACCATAAAAGTCGATATAAGAAACGTACATTTTAAATTGCTCATTTTCTCTCATTTCCGTGAATCGTTCTTGGATTCACTACCAATCGAGGAAATTTACTGTTACCTTTCTAAAAGGATTTATTGCAGTGCAAGATATTTAATTATAAACAATAATTAAAACATACATTGAAGCATGCAAAGTCTAAACATTTATCATGAATAATAACTTGAAATTAAAGCAACCATGCAATTCAAACAAGTTATTAGCATTTTATTCGATTTTATTGTTCCGGCAGGTGTGAATAAAATGATTCCAAGACCCTAAAACCATTGAAGAATTAAGCACAGTTTGTCGACTCAATTCTAAAACATTTTAGGTAAGCAAAAGCCTTTTGCTAATAGTCTAGAAACTACTCTTGGTTGATAGGTACGTCTAAGAACTTATTAGGTAAACCTATCGATTTTGCCACGACATAAAAGCACTCCTTACTTATATCGTTGAGTTTCACCAAAACTAACGTGTACTCACAATTATTTGTGTACCTTGCCCCTTTAGGACCAATAAGTAACACCTCGCTGAGCGAAAACTATTACTAGATTGATGTAAAGGATATCCAAGCAAGTGTATATTTTGGCATGGCACCTTTTAACTCAATTTTTAAGTTTGGAACTTAAGGCTCTTACTATGTTGGTTAGATTTTAAGTGAACTAAAATCTTTAATCATGCAACATAATCAAGCTTTTGATCTCATGCATTTTAAGACATATTTAAAGCAATAAATAACTTAAAACATGCATAAGATATTTGTGATCTAGTATGGCCCGACTTCATCTTGAAGCTTTGACTTCAAAGTCCGTCTTGAAAATCTCCGTGGGAGGCACCATTTTCTTCAAATAGGATAAGTTATAACTAATTACAACTATTTGATGGTACGCAGACCATATTTGAATTGAAAAACAACTTTGGTACTTTAGACCAATTACATTCAAATTAATGGTACGCAGACCATATTTTCTATCCTATTTGGGCCATACTAGTCACTTCATAACCTGCAAAACAGTACATATACAATATATACCATTCACCCATTCATTATCATGAATGGCCCACATAGCTGGTTAGTTAAACACATTATGCATCACGTAAACATTTGCAGCAATTAATCAAGGGCACCAATAATCTACCAATTATTCAGTCCTTATTAATTCTAATCGAGTTGTTTTAACCTTAAGGATTTGTAGACCTAATCAAGAGTTTATGACTAAAAGCACTCCCACTCAAACCAATAAATTCATATGCTTTACTAATTTTAAACATAAAATTGTATTTCTAGTCTAACCGGAAACATACAAATTTAATTAAAATTTAAAGCTCATATAAATTTATAATTGAATCCAAAAATTTAATTTTAATTTCAGTCACATTTAAATTAATTTATGATTTTAATTTTAGTAAAATAATTAGAATAAATTCCATTTATTATAATTATAATATTCAAAATTAAAATCCAAGAAATTAATTCAAATTATTAATTTTAAAATTAATTAAAATTACGTGAACTGAAATTTTCAAATTAAACATTCAAAACGATCTAATCGAAACGCAAACACCCTACGCGTTGCACGCCCATGGGCTGTACGCACACAGCCATTGCTGGCCATGTGCGCGCAGCCCATGCGCTCGTTGCATAGCTGCTGCTGTCCCATACGCAAGCCTCCGCACAGCGCCCACCGCACGCGAGCTATCGCTCGCAGCGCGCGCGCGCTACATCGCTCGCTGGCGCGCGAGATCGCTCGCTGGTGCGCGCGAGCCATCGCTCGCTGGGGCGCTGCATCGCTCGCTGGCGCGCGAGATCGCGCGCTGGCGCGCGAGATCGCTCGCTGGTGCGCGCGAGTGATGCTGGGCGCAGCGCTCGTGGCACGCGAGCTTGCGCTCGCTGCGCACGAGGCTGCGCGCTGTTGTGCGAGGCAGCGCGCGCTGTGGCGCAGCTCGCTTGCTGCCCACACGCGACTGCCTTGGCTCGCCCCTCGCCCATGCCCATACGTTCATTGCTCGTGGCACACGACACAAGGCAGGGCTGCTGCCTTGTGCTCGTGCACTACGGCCTTGCTCATTGCATTCGTGCCGCACGGGCGACGAGCTCCCTTGCTCGTCGTCGCATGCCCGCATTATACAACACCCCTTAAGGGTAACACGAAGCATCCATTGCTTCGTGCGTGCAAGTTATTTGAACGAATCGCATAAAAATTTAAAATTTATATTTAAAATTAATGACAAATTAATAAATATTATTAATTTCATAATTTTAGGGCGAAAAAATCGAAAATTTATTATCCAATTGATTTCCGATTGATATGGATTCAAGTCTAGGTCATAAAAATTTAAAATTTATCGTAAATTTACAATTTTTATGGTGGTTTTTAATCATAGGTTTCTAATTAAATTACAATTAATTATGAAAATCAAATTAATTCTAAATTATTCTAATTTTCAACAAATTAATCATAATTACAAATTAGATTGCATAATTAACAAGACTAGGCATTCAAACTTGTTAAACATATGCAGTAGGTCAATCAAAAATTCAAGATTTATCAACAGGAATCGCAAATATTTAATTTAACATCTTAAATTTACGAAATTTTGCATCCGAAAAACTAAAACCTTCGAAAAGTCATAGTTAGGCTTCGAATTTGAGAATTCTGGGTTCGGCAGAAAAATACTGTTTTTGTCAAAATTTTAGAATGCCTTTTACATGCGGAATTGACACAAAAATCACTCAATTCGGATGAGTAATGAAGAAACTGCCGAAAAACTGCGTACGTATAATTAAATAAACGCAATTTGCAACTAATTAACAATTACGAAAATTAATCACCCCTTTTAATTCTTGCAAATTTGTAATATTTAACCATGTTCATGCAATTTAGATTATGAAAATAATAAGGGGCTCGTGATACCACTGTTAGGTTATGATACATATGACATTACATAGATCATGCGGAAACAACCATTAACCCAGGAAACATATTATTTACACATAATCATTTAGCATAGTTTAGATGCATACTCTTTGTTGCGTGCCTTCCCTAGCTGCGCCCGAACCGAACAAGAACAAGTCTTTTAGGACTCCAAGTGTCGTCCCTCCGTAGAAAGTCCACAGCACGTCCGGATCCGCCTTAAGATTGACCAACTAGAATCGCCCTTAAGGTACTCAGAAAATTCGGCACTTTTGGGGCAAGATGGGTGTTTGAATTTTCTCTCAAAAACTCACTTTTGAATACTTTGAAACTTGTGTATAAATTATGACCCCTAGGCCTTTATTTATAGAGTTATGGAAAAGGAATCGTAATCCTAGTAGGATGCGAATTAATTGGAATTAGAATTCTACATGAATTCTACTTAATCAATTTATCCAATAGGAATAGACATTTAATCATACACTGACTCTTGCAGATTCAGGAATCTCGCATGAGCTCAAACTCACACACACACGGCAGCCACTAGGGCTGCCCACGCATGCGAGCAGCAGCCCACGCAGCGCGGCCCACGCATGCGTGGCCTTGTGCGCGCTGGGCTGTGGCGTGCGTGCTTGCTGGGCGACGGCCTGGCTTCGTGCTGGGCCTTCGTCCGGCAGGCCTCGTCCGATGCTAATTCGTACGATACGCTTCCGATTAAAATTCCATTTCCGGAATCTATTTCCGATACGAACAATATTCAATATTTCCGATTCCGGAATTAATTTCCGTTTCGAACAAATATTTAATATTTCCGTTTCCGGAATTATTTTCCGATTCCGGTAATATTTCCGATTCTGACAATATTTCCGTTTCCGGCAATATTTCCGATTCTGGTAATATTTCCATTTCCAACAATATTTTCCGATACGTACCATGTTTCCGTTTCCGGCAACATCTACGACTTGGATAATATTCATATTTCCGATACGATCCATATTTCCGTTTCCGGCAATATCATCGTTTCCGGAGTATTCATTTCTTGCCTGTGACGATCTTAGCTCCCACTGAAACCAAGATCCGTCGGTTCCGAATATTCATAGATGGAGTATCTAATGCCATTAAACACTTGATCCGTTTACGTACTATTTGTGTGACCCTACGGGTTCAGTCAAGAGTAAGCTGTGGATTAATATCATTAATTCCACTTGAACTGAAGCGGCCTCTAGCTAGGCATTCAGCTCACTTGATCTCACTGAATTATTAACTTGTTAATTAATACTGAACCGCATTTATTAGACTTAACATAGAATGCATACTTGGACCAAGGGCATTATTTCCTTCAAAACCACCATCAAAAAAAGTTACAGCTTGAACCCCATATAGCAAGTCAAAACATGCAACTCATTTACTGTAGCTGCTGCATACTCTGTACTATGTACAGCAAGACTTGAGCTCTTGCCATATCTTTGACATGTACTGCCCCTAGCCAGTGGCATTCCTGAGTGTATTCTGACCTCTGGAGCAGCTGCTGCAGTACGGCAGAGCTCGCATTCAAGCAATTGAATTCAGATTTGAGTTTAGTCCCTAAAATCACTTCTACCCTTTCTTTACAAGAGGGCCAATTAGACTCATACCCCCAAGGCTAACTTGGAAGTCTCTCAGCTATGAAACAATGCATGTATTGATGGTAGATATATGCTAATTTGTGACTAATAGCTGAGAAAGGTGGTTATATAAACATCTCTTTGGTAGTAGTAGTAGTTGGGGAGTTCACATTAACATAGCTATTGTTTAATCACAGTTTGTTTGCTTCAGTAACTTCAGCTATGAAGTTCTTATCATTTTCCGCATGTCTACTGAAATACTATACAATTTGTACCATCATACTTTTATCATGTTAAAGATCAGTAGTAAAAATGGTCTGTTTAATCCGTATATCTTATTTTCTTTGTATATTTCAGGGAATTAGTTGATTAGTTCCCCCAGGAACAAGCTAATGAGACACCCTTTTCTCTAACAGCACCAGTCCACATATTCTCAATCTTTCTCCTCTGCTCTCAGCTTCGTAAGTTCTTGATTTATAGTTTGCAAATACTTTTAGATTTTTTGAGATTTCCTATGGAATGTTGATTACAGATGGGATCCTCTAATTATAATTTTTTAATTATAGTTTTTGTTATGTAATTGATTGTTCCTAATTTATGTTTTAATTTTGTAGGCGGGTCCTTATGAATGGCTTAGTTATAAAGAGGCGTATGATTCAACGCTTCAAATCGGCTCAGCTATTAGGAAATGTGGAGTTAATCCCGTGAGTACAATTTTACTCTCCAATTTTACTTTATTATTGGCTCAACTATTGAATGGAGTACATAAATTTCTTGATGGAGAACTATAGGATCCCATCTGTTGTGATATAATAGAAGAGGCTTCATTACTCTATTAAGTATTATCGGAATCAACCTATTCAATATTAAAACCTTTATTCACCTTCCAACTGTGGCTTTTCGAGATTTTGTACCTTACTCTTTTTGTCAGTTTACATATCTTCACATGATGGATTCCTATCGTTCTAATTTCTGCTCACTCATTGCATATCTCAATTTCTGTTAGGTTAAATTCTCTTCTTCTGTGCTGACATCCTTCAAGTCCTAATCTTTCCAATTTACCATAGTGTAATCATTTTAAGGTCACTTTAATCACAACCTAAACCAAACTCATAACAATCAGATGCGTGTTTCAAGGATAATCACCTCAAAAGAAGTTGAAGACATGCTCCTCAGTGAAGTACTCAATGAAAAATAGATTTAGAATCCTAGAAAGGATTAAGAAAACCAATAGAACATAATCTATGCCAGACACAAATAACCAGGTTTAGGTTCAGGTTCATCCAAAACCGAGTTCTGAATTGCAGGTTAAGATAACTCTTCACTTATACAATAGATATTCAGGTTGTAGCTTACATGAGGTGTCTTCAGAGGCTAAATTAGTTCTTTTAGTGCCTTAATAGTGAGTCTGGTGGTGCTTCTGTTTAATATGCAACAAGTGTGTTGGGAGCTGGTTTTTTGGTGAGTGCAGGCTGGTAGCTTGCATCTGTTTTACTGTTTTCATATTGGGCACAGCTTTTTTTGGTTGTTTCTGGACTACGGTGCTCCTGTTTGTTTTGTGTTTGCAGTGGTTTGCTTAATATGTGGTTTAAATTGTTAAATTTAGCCACCTTTTGCCTTTACAGTCCAGTAGTATTGTTGATGGTGCTTCTTTAATGTGTTATCTTTTGTCTTTGATTTCTTTTGGCAATGCAGGTATTTCCAGCCAAGTAGATTGTGCTATCAAGATACTCAACCTAGAGATTAAGTTGGATTCCGTAGTTTGTATAATAAAAGATCATAAAGAGCTGGAGAAATATGTTTAGTTACTTTGGTACTAAGATTTTGATTTTTAATCATGCAAGCGATGTAGATTTTGATTTAGAATTTTTTAAATAGGGACGATTAATTTTTCTTTAGATGAACTTTGCGAACATTTTTTCTTGCCTACTACATATTTGTGATGATTAATCGTAATACTACGGTTTTATATAATCTCGCACGCATCGCGTGCATATATGACTAGTCACATTAGAGAAAGGGGTGTCTCATTAGTTTGTTCCTGAAACTAAGGTGTCATTTAACATCTCTAACTTAGTTGATTATATATTTTAGTCACATTAACGTCGAAATATTTTGTCGTTGTTGGACGATAATTAAAACTATTTTGTCCATTTGATTCTCTTTTTACGTCAACTATGTTGGTCGCTATTTGCTCTTTGTTTGACGTCATTGAATACGTAATAACGACGAACAACCTTTTTGTCGTTAATAAATAACGACGAACAATAATTTCGTCGTGTAAAATTTACGACGAACGTTGACGTTAATACTAATAACGTCGGAAGCTATTACGACAAAAATCACGACAAACTTTGTTCGTCGTTAAAAATTTTAACGACGACTTTTTCGACTTATAACGACGAAAAAGTTTGTCGTTAAAACCCCTTTTTCTAGTAGTGTTTCCAAGTTGGTTTTGTACTTCATTTTGGAATTCCTTGAACTTTTCAAAGGATTCCGACTTATGTCGCATGAGGTAAACATATCCAAATCTGCTCACATCATCAGTAAAAGTAATGAAATACCCGTACCCTCCCCTAGCCAAAGTACTCATAGGTCCGCAAACATCAGTATGTATGAGGGCTAAAAGATCATTGGCCCTTTCACTTGAGCCTGTGAAAGGAGACTTTGTCATTTTTCCCATTAAGAAAAATTCACATACTTCAAATGATTCAAAATCAAATGATTTGAGAATTCCATCCTTATGAAGTTTCTCTATGCGCTTTGAGCTTATATGGCCTAATCGACAATACCATAGGTAAGTAGGGTTCAAATCACTTGGTTTTTGTTTCTTGTTTTCTATGTGATAGATATGGTTTTGTAAGTCTAGTACATATAAACCATTTGATAATTTAGCAGAGACATAGAACATACCATTCAAATATGCTGAACAACAATTATTCATAATTTGAAATGAAAAACCTTCCGAATCCAAAATCGGAATAGAAATTATGTTCTTGGTAATAACTGGAACGTAATAACAATTATAAAGTTCTAATATTAAACCAGAAGGCAAGCGTAAACTATAATCTCCTACAGCTAAAGCAGCAACTCTTGCTCCATTGCCTACTCGGAGATCTACTTCGCCTTTGCTCAAGCTTCTACTTCTTTTTAGTCCTTGCACATTACCAATAATGTGCGACCCACAAGCGGTATCAAATACCCAAGAAGTAGTTGTAGCTAAATTAACTTCTATGACATTGATACTCTTGAACTGCTTACCTCTCTTGACCATTAGAACATCCTTATGTTCAGGTTCACCAGGTAAGTTCCCCTCGTCCTGAACCATCATACTATGCAACCTCCCTAATCTAGCATTCTTCTGAAACAAAGTTTTCAGTTGCTGGATTATTGTGTAGGCATCCAGACCATCAAAACGCTTTTGATACTCTGGTTCCATGCAAGCAAGCATCAAACATGTTACTTGCAGAGAGTTATCCTGGAGAGTTTGTTTAGCTCGACATTGAGCTTCAGTAGCATTTTGTGGCAGGGGTTCAGGAGGGAGTGGATTTTCAAGAACACTTTCTTTTCCTTCCGCTCTGAGAACAATTCTCATAGCCTTTTCCCATTGTAGGAAGTTGTGTGCATTCAGTTTGTTTTCAATTAGAGGGCACAAGTTAAAAGTAGAGTTGTTGTTTGCACCAGACATGATAACTACAATAAAAGGTAAAGCAAGATTCAATATAATGTTTATCAAAAGTAGCAATTAAACAAATTTAATTAACTACTACCCTTTATTCAAAATTAGAAGTCCCCATTGAATAAAGAATTAACCAAGATCCCCTCCCACTACAATCAAACGGACTTTGGCCCTGCTACTTTAATTTATAGTATTCGAGGTAAGTAAACATTTTACTAATTATAACTGATTATAACTCTTGGTAGACAGGTTAACAACTCTTTGTATCTTCCTATCTCTTAGCTTCAAAACCCAAAACTTTGTCTTTTGATAGTTTTGTTGAGTTAAACCAAACATTAACATGTAAGTTTCAAAAACCTACCCTACTATCCCCGGAATTATAAGCAACACCCTGCTTTGGCAGAACCTATTACTCATGATCTAAGGCTTTATAGGTGTTGTATGGAAAAGCACTTAAACTCAATATTATTTTGGGACCTAAGTTTACTATGTTGGTTAATTAAAAGTGAACACATTGCTTTAAATAACCACATACATAAACTCAATAAGCATTTTAAGGCAATATAAAATGCATAAAAATAAATGTGATCCTAGTATGGCCCCTAAAAAATAAGCTCAAATCTTCTTGGGTTCCTGTTCATCTTTCTTGGATCTCCATCCTTGAATTTTTTATTGAACCTTCTTACTTCATCGAACTCATAATACGAACTTTATAATCTAATTTAAACTTTTAAATTAAATTACAACAATACAGAACGATGCGCAGATCGTATTTCAAAATTTACAAGAATACAAAACGATACGCAGATCGTATTTTCTATCCTATTTTGGGCCATACTAGTCACTTGCCTGTAACAAAATATCATAATATTCCATACACGCATATAATATTAAAATATATTAGACAAAAATTATTTACTTATTAACTATTAATAAGCAAATAACATTTCCAAAATAATACTAAAAACTTAAACAATTTAAGTTTAACATTATTTTAATTCAATTACTATTTAAATATGGCTAGAATAATCTCATTAATCTAGAATTTGTATTCATTGAAAATTACGAATTATGCTCAAAACGAAGATCTGATTTTCCAATTTTAAAAAAAAATCAAATTACTCAAACTTTTTGGAAATTAATTGTATGAAAAATCCCCTTTCTTCTTTTCCCTTTTTTTTTTTTTTTTTTTTTTTTAATTGTTTTAAAGCAAGAGAACAGCAGGCAGGCATGAGACCCGCCCCTGCCTCGCCGGAACGCCGCCCTAATTATCCCTCCACCGTGGCTCCACCGTCGCGGGTGGTGGCCACCCAGCCATGGAGGTTGTTATTTTAATTTGGGTAACAATTACCTAAATTAAATTAATCTTTATTCAACTTTTGTTAAAGATTAACAATTTAATTAGGGTTTAATTATCCGAAAATAATGGCAAAAAAATTTGAATAAATTAACAATCCTTAAACTGAATTTTAGGGTTGTTAGAAGTTAGATTTCAATTTAAACTCTTTATTAAAATTAAATCTAACAAGAATTCAAAATTTAAGGTATAATTATCTCATTTTATTCAAATAATTCAAGAAAATAACAATTATAATCCGAAAAATTCGAATTAAATTACCATGAAGATCTATTGAATTTTCTTAACAAATAAAATCAAAATTTTTAATTGTTATCCTTAAATTTTATGATTAATCGAATTAAACATAAAAATTAACCAAATTCAATAATTAATATACAAAAATTTCGAAAATTAGTTAAAAAATTACCAAAAAATTTCGGCTATTGTATAAAAATTAGGGGATAATCAGTAGATTTATTTAACAAATTAAAAATCAAATCTTTAATTGTTAACAAATTATTTCCATGATTAATCTTATTAACCATTAAATAATTTAAAATCTGACGAATTTAATTTTAAAAAATCCGAAAATTTTTATGAGATATTAATTGTTAATATCGAACCTGTGATAAAAATTTCGGAATTTTATAAATTTATTTTGAGCAAAAATTAATTAAATCACGATTTAATGATTCCAATCAATTAATATCATATATTAATTTTGCAAATTCAAGCCATAAATAAATCTTCCCTTAATTGAATCAAAATAATAATGTTGCATACAATCATGATCATAAAATATTATGCAAGAGGCTAAAACTGATACCACTGTAGGAACATATAGATGCATAAAGCGGAATTTCAGGAAACAATTTCCTAACATCTATCACAGGATCTCATGCATAACAATAGTATAGATCAGATTAAGTCGAAAGAATAATCACCTTTGAAGCGTGTTCTCCCGTTCGTATGCAAGCTTCGAAGATCTTAGAGCCCCACTTGTTGCTCCTCTACTCAGTCCACAAGCACGAATTGAATCCCACGTATGCTAGTACGGAAGAGAACGATCACAATCTGTCTCTTGCTTTGTTTGGGATGTACGGCGTTTAGAGAATTAGAATTAGGGTTTTTGTGTTTTCCTTTTGTCAGATATTCAATTGAACGTAGTTTCTAAATCCCTGACATTATAACTATTATAATGTGAGAGTTTTAGGTTAACACAAAACCAAAGCCCAACATTCTTCCCTTAACAGACCGGTTGCCATCGGGCCTTTTGGGCCCATTCCAATTAATGCTTATATGTGTGACCTTATAGGATTAATATGTTAGGTTATGATACATATGACATTACATAAATCATGCGGAAACAACCATTAACCCAGGACAACATATTATTTACACATAATCATATAGCATAATTTAGATGCATACTCTTTGTTGCGTGCCCTCCCTAGCTGCGCCCGAACCGAACAAGAACAAGTCTTTTAGGACTCCAAGTGTCGTCCCTCCGTAGATAGTCCACAGCACGTCCGGATCCGCCTTAAGATTGACCAACTAGAATCGCCCTTAAGGTACTAGAAAATTTCGGCACTTTTGAGCAAGATGTGTGTTTGATTTTCTCTCAAAAACTCACTTTTGAATACTTTGAAACTTGTGTATAAATTATGACCCCTAGGCCTTTATTTATAGAGTTATGGAAAAGGAATCGTAATCCTAGTAGGATGCGAATTAATTGGAATTAGAATCCTACATGAATTCTATTTAATTAATTTATCCAATTAGGAATAGAAACTTAATCATACACTGACTCTTGTAGATTCAGGAATCACGCATGAGCACAAACTCACACACACACGGCAGCCTCAAGGGCTGCCCATGCGCGTGCGAGCAGCAGCCCGCGCAGCACGGCCCACGCAGCCGTGGCCCTTGGCGCGCGCTGGGCCTGCCTTGCGGTAGGCCTGGGCGCTGCCTTGGCTGGGCTTGTGGCGCGCATGCTTGCTGGGCGATGGCCCCGGCTTCGTGCTGGGCCTTCGTCCGGCAAGCCTCGTCCGATGCTAATTCGTACGATACGCTTCCGATTAAATTTCCATTTCCGGAATCTATTTCCGATACGAACAATATTTAATATTTCCGATTCCGGAATTAATTTCCGTTTCGAACAAATATTTAATATTTCCGTTTCCGGAATTATTTTCCGATTCCGGTAATATTTCCGATTCTGACAATATTTCCGTTTCCGGTAATATTTCCGATTCTGGTAATATTTCCATTTCCAATAATATTTTCCGATACGTACCATGTTTCCGTTTCCGGCAACATCTACGACTTGGATAATATTCATATTTCCGATACGATCCATATTTCCGTTTCCGGCAATATCATCGTTTCCGGAGTATTCATTTCTTGCCTGTGACGATCTTAGCTCCCACTGAAACCAAGATCCGTCGGTTCCGAATATTCATAGATGGAGTATTTAATGCCATTAAATACTTGATCCGTTTACGTACTATTTGTGTGACCCTACGGGTTCAGTCAAGAGTAAGCTGTGGATTAATATCATTAATTCCACTTGAACTGAAGCGGCCTCTAGCTAGGCATTCAGCTCACTTGATCTCACTGAATTATTAACTTGTTAATTAATACTGAACCGCATTTATTATACTTAACATAGAATGCATACTTGGACCAAGGGCATTATTTCCTTCAGTCTCCCACTTGTCCTTAGGGACAAGTGTGCATTTCCTAATTCCTTTGTCGCTTGATGCTTGCTCTTGAACATAAGGTAAGAGTTGTCATCCTTATTATGTCCAGAGGTGTTCCTCGGTTTCAGAGTTCAACTGATCAAATAAACAGATAATCATAGCCTATGATTCATCCGAGCACGGCCATGCATTTCACAGTTTCTAGCTCTCCGAGTGGCCTTGTACAACTTTTAAGCATCTCATCCCGATTTATGGGAGGACAATCCCAATCTTGCGATCTTGAGATTAGACTTCGTTTGATAGGTGATTACCTGAGCGTTGCCTTTATAGCCTCCTTTTACGGTGCGACGGTTGGTCAACGTCAAAGCAACCAGTTCTCAAACAAGTAATCTCAAATCACTCAGGTATTGAGGATTTAGTGTCTAATAATTTAATGAAATTTACTTATGACAGACTTTCATCTCTTACAGTAAAGTTTCATAGGTCTTGTCCGATACTAGTCTTCCCAAAGTAAGTATCTATGCAAATGATTATGACATTGCCATGTCCACATAGTTCAAGAAACAGAACTACTAGTCATCTTGCACTCTAATCGTCTAACGTTTTCTATGCGTCCAATTTTATAGAAAACTCCGATTAGGGACCATTTTCAACCTTTGACATTCAAGTTCACTTGATAGACATTTCTTAGTCACAGGACTGGTCCTGACAGTCTATCTTGAATATATCGTCAAGTTGAAGGGACTCATCATTTAATAAACCACAAATTAAATGGAAAAATGAATTCCTTTCATTTATTGTGAATGATTAACCAATAATGTTTTACAAAGATTTAAACTCTAAAACTTTAAAACATTAAACAGAGACATCAAAGCCATTCTCCAATATGCTTGATTCCCATAGCTGCAGTGTGCGAGTTGTGCTTCGCTTGCGGCAGAGGTTTAGTTAATGGATCTGATATGTTGTCATCAGTTCCAATTTTGCTTATCTCGACTTCTTTTCTTTCAACGAACTCTCGTAGAAGGTGAAATCTACGAAGTACATGCTTGACTCTCTGGTGGTGTCTAGGCTCTTTTGCCTGTGCAATAGCTCCGTTATTATCACAATACAGGGCTATTGGTCCTTTAATGGAGGGGACTACACCAAGTTCTCCTATGAACTTCCTTAGCCATATAGCTTCCTTTGCTGCTTCATGTGCAGCAATGTACTCCGCTTCAGTTGTAGAATCCGCAATGGTGCTTTGCTTAGCACTTTTCCAGCTTACTGCTCCTCCGTTGAGGCAGAAGACAAACCCAGACTGTGATCTGAAATCATCTTTGTCGGTTTGGAAACTTGCGTCCGTATAGCCTTTAACAATTAATTCATCATTTCCACCATAGACCAGGAAGTCATCTTTGTGCCTTTTCAGGTACTTCAGAATGTTCTTGGCAGCAGTCCAATGCGCCTCTCCTGGGTCTGACTGGTATCTGCTCGTAGCACTGAGTGCGTACGCAACATCCGGGCGTGTACATATCATAGCATACATTATTGAACCAATCAATGATGCATATGGAATCCCACTCATTCGTCTACGCTCATCAAGTGTTTTTGGGCACTGAGTCTTGCTTAGAGTCATTCCATGAGACATGGGTAGGTAGCCTCTCTTGGAGTCCGCCATCTTGAACCTATCAAGCACCTTATTGATATAAGTGCTTTGACTAAGTCCAATCATCCTTTTAGATCTGTAAATCTTGATGCCCAATATGTACTGTGCTTCTCCTAGATCCTTCATCGAAAAACATTTCCCAAGCCAAATCTTGACAGAGTTCAACATAGGAATGTCATTTCCGATAAGCAATATGTCGTCGACATATAATACTAGGAAAGCAATTTTGCTCCCACTGACCTTCTTGTATACACAAGATTCGTCTGCGTTCTTGATGAAACCAAAGTCACTGACTGCTTCATCAAAACGTATATTCCAGCTCCTGGATGCCTGCTTCAATCCGTAGATTGACTTCTTTAGCTTGCATACCTTTTTAGCATTCTTTGGATCCTCAAAACCTTCAGGCTGTGTCATAAACACAGTTTCTGTTAAAACGCCGTTTAAGAAAGCAGTTTTGACATCCATCTGCCATATTTCGTAATCGTAATATGCAGCGATTGCTAACATTATTCGAATAGACTTTAGCATTGCAACTGGTGAAAAGGTTTCATCGTAATCCACACCGTGGACTTGCCTGTAACCTTTTGCAACCAATCTAGCTTTGAAAACTTCAAGTTTCCCATCCTTGTCCTTTTCAGTTTGAAAACCCATTTGCTTCCAATGGCTTGGTAGCCATCTGGCAAATCGACCAAATCCCATACTTGGTTTTCAGACATGGAGTCTAATTCAGATTGCATGGCTTCTTGCCATTGCTTGGAGCTAGGGCTCGTCATAGCTTGCTTGTAAGTCGCAGGTTCATCACTTTCAAGTAATAGAATGTCATAGCTCTCGTTCGTCAAAATACCTAAGTACCTTTCCGGTTGAGATCTATATCTTTGCGATCTACGCGGGGTAACATTTCTAGATTGACCATGATTCTCACCAGATTCTTCTAAAGATCTCTGAGTTTCATCCTGAATGTCATCTTGAGCATTCTCTAGAGTTTGTTGTTCGACTCGAATTTCTTCGAGGTCTACTTTTCTCCCACTTGTCATTTTGGAAATGTGATCCTTCTCCAAAAAGACACCATCTCGAGCAACAAACACTTTGTTCTCAGATGTATTGTAGAAGTAATACCCCTTTGTTTTCTTTGGATAGCCCACAAGGATACATTTGTCAGATTTTGGATGAAGTTTGTCTGAAATTAATCGTTTGACGTATACTTCACATCCCCAAATCTTAAGAAAAGACACATTTGGAGGTTTTCCAAACCATAATTCGTATGGAGTCTTTTCGACAGCTTTAGACGAAGCTCTATTTATAGTGAGTGCAGCTGTATTTAGTGCATGTCCCCAAAATTCTAATGGAAGTTCGGCCTGACCCATCATTGACCTGACCATGTCTAGCAAGGTTCTGTTCCTCCGTTCTGACACACCGTTCCATTGTGGTGTTCCAGGAGGAGTCAATTCTGATAGAATTCCACATTCTTTCAGATGGTCATCAAATTCATAGCTCAGATATTCACCGCCTCTATCAGACCGCAGTGCCTTAATCTTCTTGCCTAATTGATTCTCTACTTCACTCTGAAATTCCTTGAATTTGTCAAAGGATTCAGACTTATGCTTCATTAGGTAGACATAACCATACCTACCGAAGTCATCAGTGAAAGTGATAAAGTAGCTGAAACCACCTCTAGCATTTGTACTCATTGGTCCACATACATCTGTATGGATTAAACCCAATAGTTCATTTGCTCTTTCTCCAACTTTAGAGAAAGGTTGCTTTGTCATTTTGCCAAGTAAACATGATTCGCATTTACCATAATCCTCTAAGTCAAATGGTTCTAGAATTCCTTCCCTTTGAAGTCTTTCTAAGCGTTTCAAGTTTATATGGCCTAATCGACAATGCCACAGATAGGTGAGATCTGAATCATCCTTTTTGGCCTTTTTGGTATTTATGTTATATACTTGTTTGTCGTGATCTAATAGATAAAGTCCATTGACTAATCTAGCAGATCCATAAAACATCTCTTTAAAATAAAACGAACAACTATTGTCTTTTATTATAAAGGAAAATCCCTTAGCATCTAAGCAAGAAACTGAAATGATGTTTTTAGTAAGACTTGGAACATGGAAACATTCTTCCAGTTCCAAAACTAGCCCGGAGGGCAACGACAAATAGTAAGTTCCTACGGCTAATGCAGCAATCCGTGCTCCATTTCCCACTCGTAGGTCGACTTCACCCTTGCTTAACTTTCTACTTCTTCTTAGTCCCTGTGGATTGGAACATAAGTGTGAGCCACAACCTGTATCTAATACCCAAGAAGTTGAATTAGCAAGTATACAGTCTATAACGAAAATACCTGAAGATGGAACGACTGTTCCGTTCTTCTGATCTTCCTTTAGCTTCAAGCAATCTCTCTTCCAATGCCCCTTCTTCTTGCAGTAGAAGCATTCGGATTCAGAAGTGGGTTGACTGACCTTCCTCTTTGTAGATTTGGCGCCAGTTTGCTTAGTTGGGCTGGCCTTGTTGCCACCTTTCTTAGCATTCCTCTTCTTTCCAGATTTCTTGAACTTGCCCCCACGCACCATAAGCACATCCTGCTTATCACTTTTGAGCGTCTTTTCAGCGGTCTTCAGCATACCGTGAAGCTCAGTGAGCGTTTTGTCCAGACTATTCATACTGTAGTTCAGTTTGAACTGATCATACCCGCTATGAAGAGAATGGAGGATGGTGTCTATAGCCATTTCCTGAGAAAATTGCTGATCCAGCCGACTCATATTCTCAATGAGTCCAATCATTTTGAGAACATGTGGACTTACGGGCTCGCCTTTCTTAAGCTTGGTCTCAAGAATTTGCCTATGAGTCTCGAATCTTTCGACTCGAGCCAGATCTTGGAACATGTTCTTCAACTCACTGATGATTGTGAAAGCATCTGAGTTGATGAACGTTTTCTGCAGATCCGCACTCATGGTGGGGAGCATTAGACATTTCACATCCTTGTTGGCATCAATCCAACGATTGAGGGCAGCCTGAGTGACCCCGTCGCCAGGAGCTTCGGGCATCGCCTCATCTAGGACATACTCCTTTTCTTCCTGCATAAGAACTATTTGCAAGTTCCTTTGCCAGTCAAGGAAGTTTTTCCCGTTCAACTTCTCCTTTTCGAGAATTGATCGAATGTTGAATGAATTGTTGTTTGCCATATTAAAAACTACAATTGAAAAGAATAAACAAATAAATAACCATTCACAGTTTCTCTTAATAAACTTAAATTCTAGCATACATGCATAATTCAATGTTTATTAAGCATTTTATTCAAGTTATGTGTTCCGGCAGGTGTGAATAAAATGATTCCAAGATCCTAAAATCATTGAAGAACTAAGCACAGTTTGTCGACTTAATCCTAGAACATCTTAGGTAAGCAAAAGCCTTTTGCTAATAGTCTAGAAACTATTCTTGGTTGATAGGTACGTCTAAGAACTTATTAGGTAAACCTATCGAATTTGCCACGACATAAAAGGACTCCTTACTTATATCGTTGAGTTTCACCAAAACTAACATGTACTCACAATTATTTGTGTACCTTGCCCCTTTAGGACCAATAAGTAACACCTCGCTGAGCGAAAACTATTACTAGATTGATGTAAAGGATATCCAAGCAAGTGTATATTTTGGCATGGCACCTTTTAACTCAATTTTTAAGTTTGGAACTTTAGGCTCTTACTATGTTGGTTAGATTTTAAGTGAACTAAAATCCTTAATCATGCAACATAATCAAGCTTTTGATCTCATGCATTTTAAGACATATTTAAAGCAATAAATAACTTAAAACATGCATAAGATATTTGTGATCTAGTATGGCCCGACTTCATCTTGAAGCTTCGACTTCAAAGTCCGTCTTGAAAATCTCCGTGGGAGGCACCATTTTCTTCAAATAGGATAAGCTATAACTAATTACAACTATTTGATGGTACGCAGACCATTTTGAATTGAAAAATAACTTTGGTACTTTAGACCAATTACATTCAAATTAATGGTACGCAGACCATATTTTCTATCCTATTTGGGCCATACTAGTCACTTCATAACCTGCAAAACAGTACATATACAATATATACCATTCACCCATTCATTATCATGAATGGCCCACATAGCTGGTTAGTAAAACACATTATGCATCACGTAAACATTTGCAGTAATTAGTCAAGGGCACCAATAATCTACCAATTATTCAGTCCTTATTAATTCTAATCGAGTTGTTTTAACCTTAAGGATTTGTAGACCTAATCAAGAGTTTATGACTAAAAAGCGCTCCCACTCAAACCAATAAATTCATATGCTTTACTAATTTTAAACATAAAATTGTATTTCTAGTCTAACCGGAAACATACAAATTTAATTAAAATTTAAAGCTCATATAAATTTATAATTGAATCCAAAAATTTAATTTAATTTCAGTCGCATTTAAATTAATTCATGATTTTAATTTTAGTAAAATAATTAGAATAAATTCCATTTATTATAATTATAATATTCAAAATTAAAATCCAAGAAATTAATTCAAATTATTAATTTTAAAATTAATTAAAATTACGTGAACTGAAATTTTCAAATTAAACATTCAAAACGATCTAATCGTAACGCAAACACCCTACGCGTTGCACGCCCATGGGCCGTACGCACACAGCCATTGCTGGCCATGTGCGCGCAGCCCATGCGCTCGTCGCATAGCTGCTGCTGTCTCATCGCAAGCCTCCGCACAGCGCCCCATCGCACGCGAGCTATCGCTCGCAGTGCGCGCGCGAGATCGCTCGCTGGGCGCGCTGGCTTACTCGCTGTGCGCGCGAGCCATCGCTCGCTGGGGCGCGACATCGCTCGCTGGGCGAGCGACATCGCGCGCGAGCCATCGCTCGCTGGCGCGAGCCATCGCTCGCTGGTGCGCGACATCGCTCGCTGGGCGAGCGACATCGCGCGCTGCGCGCGCGAGCAGTGCTGGGCGCAGCGCTCGTGGCACGCGAGCTTGCGCTCGCTGCGCGCGAGGCTGCGCGCACTTGTGCGAGGCAGCGCGCGTTGTGGCGCAGCTCGCTTGCTGCCCACACGCGACTGCCTTGGCTCGCCCTTCGCCCATGCCCATTCGTTCATTGCTCGTGGCACACGACACAAGGCAGGGCTTCTGCCTTGTGCTCGTGCACTACGCCCTTGCTCATTGCATTCGTGCCGCACGGGCGACGAGCTCCCTTGCTCGTCGTCGCATGCCCGCATTATACAACACCCCTTAAGGGTAACACGAAGCGTCCATTGCTTCGTGCGTGCAAGTTATTTGAACGAATCGCATAAAATTTAAAATTTATATTTAAAATTAATGACAAATTAATAAATATTATTAATTTCATAATTTTAGGGCGAAAAATCGAAAATTTATTATCCAATTGATTTCCGATTGATATGGATTCAAGTCTAGGTCATAAAAATTTAAAATTTATCGTAAATTTACAACTTTTATGGTGGTTTTTAATCATAGGTTTCTAATTAAATTACAATTAATTATGAAAATCAAATTAATTCTAAATTATTCTAATTTTCAACAAATTAATCATAATTACAAATTAGATTGCATAATTAACAAGACTAGGCATTCAAACTTGTTAAACATATGCAGTAGGTCAATCAAAAATTCAAGATTTATCAACAGGAATCGCAAATATTTAATTTAACATCTTAAATTTACGAAATTTTGCATTCGAAAAACTAAAACCTTCGAAAAGTCATAGTTAGGCTTCGAATTTGAGAATTCTGGGTTCGGCAGAAAAATACTGTTTTTGTCAAAATTTTAGAATGCCTTTTACATGCGGAATTGACACAAAAATCACTCAATTCGGATGAGTAATGAAGAAACTGCCGAAAAACTGCGTACGTATAATTAAATAAACGCAATTTGCAATTAATTAACAATTACGAAAATTAATCACCCCTTTTAATTCTTGCAAATTTGTAATATTTAACCATGTTCATGCAATTTAGATTATGAAAATAATAAGGGGCTCGTGATACCACTGTTAGGTTATGATACATATGACATTACATAAATCATGCGGAAACAACCATTAACCCAGGACAACATATTATTTACACATAATCATATAGCATAATTTAGATGCATACTCTTTGTTGCGTGCCCTCCCTAGCTGCGCCCGAACCGAACAAGAACAAGTCTTTTAGGACTCCAAGTGTCGTCCCTCCGTAGATAGTCCACAGCACGTCCGGATCCGCCTTAAGATTGACCAACTAGAATCGCCCTTAAGGTACTAGAAAATTTCGGCACTTTTGAGCAAGATGTGTGTTTGATTTTCTCTCAAAAACTCACTTTTGAATACTTTGAAACTTGTGTATAAATTATGACCCCTAGGCCTTTATTTATAGAGTTATGGAAAAGGAATCGTAATCCTAGTAGGATGCGAATTAATTGGAATTAGAATCCTACATGAATTCTATTTAATTAATTTATCCAATTAGGAATAGAAACTTAATCATACACTGACTCTTGTAGATTCAGGAATCACGCATGAGCACAAACTCACACACACACGGCAGCCTCAAGGGCTGCCCATGCGCGTGCGAGCAGCAGCCCGCGCAGCACGGCCCACGCAGCCGTGGCCCTTGGCGCGCGCTGGGCCTGCCTTGCGGTAGGCCTGGGCGCTGCCTTGGCTGGGCTTGTGGCGCGCATGCTTGCTGGGCGATGGCCCCGGCTTCGTGCTGGGCCTTCGTCCGGCAAGCCTCGTCCGATGCTAATTCGTACGATACGCTTCCGATTAAATTTCCATTTCCGGAATCTATTTCCGATACGAACAATATTTAATATTTCCGATTCCGGAATTAATTTCCGTTTCGAACAAATATTTAATATTTCCGTTTCCGGAATTATTTTCCGATTCCGGTAATATTTCCGATTCTGACAATATTTCCGTTTCCGGTAATATTTCCGATTCTGGTAATATTTCCATTTCCAATAATATTTTCCGATACGTACCATGTTTCCGTTTCCGGCAACATCTACGACTTGGATAATATTCATATTTCCGATACGATCCATATTTCCGTTTCCGGCAATATCATCGTTTCCGGAGTATTCATTTCTTGCCTGTGACGATCTTAGCTCCCACTGAAACCAAGATCCGTCGGTTCCGAATATTCATAGATGGAGTATTTAATGCCATTAAATACTTGATCCGTTTACGTACTATTTGTGTGACCCTACGGGTTCAGTCAAGAGTAAGCTGTGGATTAATATCATTAATTCCACTTGAACTGAAGCGGCCTCTAGCTAGGCATTCAGCTCACTTGATCTCACTGAATTATTAACTTGTTAATTAATACTGAACCGCATTTATTAGACTTAACATAGAATGCATACTTGGACCAAGGGCATTATTTCCTTCATAATATATTTTAGTTGTAGGTCCAATCAATATTGTCCTGCTAATCACATTTATTCTTTAGCAAGCAAATATGATTACTAAAATAATTAACTTATTATCTTCATAATTAATTCCTATTTATATTTAGTAATTGCCGGAAATGTCTAAGGACATAATTCCTTCAGTAAGCCAGTTCGGACATTCAGATCACGAAGGCCTTGCCACTTTATCTTCGAAATTCATTCCTACTCCCAGCTTTTGGCATCTCTGAAGAAAGCCAACATGAAATTTTTCGAGACACCAGAATTTTCTGCTGGAGGCGATAAATGGTATATTTTCTCTGTTCTATAAATATCACACCATATTGTTTTTTACACTATTCATATTAGACATTTGGTCATTTTTTTACCATCAACGCGCTATAATTTCACTGTGAAAAACGAAAAAAATAGAAATTACAACAATATTATACTAGGTATTTTTAATGTAATTAAAAAATATAGTTGGCACACATATTATTGCAATTTGCGACCTTTTATCCACTTTGCATTACATTAGCTGGTTAATATTGTTATTATTTGTTTGGTAATTGAGGACGATGTGCTTCTATCCTAATGGAAATGAGGCAAGAGGTGGGACGGGCTTCGTCTCCTTGTACTTGAGGAGGCAAAAGACTCCTGGTAGTCGAAGCAAAGAAGCTAGTGTTGCGATGAAATTTTTCGTATTGGAACAAAACTCGGATGAATATCTTGTCATTGAAGGTATGCTAGATAATTTTCTCTATTTTCTGAGCACATTATAAACTTGACCGTTTTCGTTTTATCTTTAATAAAATTAATTATATGAAATGAATGCAGATTTGGGAGAAAAGCAATTTGATATCCGGGGAAAAGAATGGGGAATTCCGCAGATTCTGGAGATTAATTATTTTAACGAGTCAGACAACGGATTTGTTGTTGATAACACTTGCACCTTTGGAGCTGAGATTTTTATTACAAGCAGTGAACCTAGTTTCTCTAAGACGTCGCTCGTAAAAACCATTTCTAAACGCCTCTTTGAGTTGTCAATTACACTTGATTCTTCAGCCACGGATAACATAGATTCTATACCCTTCGTCACTAAATTCGATGGTGAAACTTACACCTGGTGCGTATCGATATTTTTTTCTTCCTATCAACCTTTATATTTAGGTAGTGATGATTAAATTTATTTTTTCATATTTATCACATTTGCAGTTAATTTGGAGTTTTCGTATTTATCACTTTATAAAATATACGGAGTAGTTCATAATTACCACCATAATTTTATAACAAATTTCATAATCAGCATTGTTTAACGATCGAAGTTCATTCGTGTGAGCTCCACTTAACCAACTTCTTTAATTTTCCTCCATTTTCATTCATTTTTCAATTAAAAAAGTTTGTTAAATAAGGTTCACACGGACCGAAAATTGTATGAAAGCCATTCAGAAAGGGTGAATTTAAAACATTATAAAATTAAGGTGGTAAGGTGGTAGATAAATATAAAATCCTGAAACTTAAAAGATAATAAATATCAAAATTCCCTTAATACTAAGAGATATTCTGATCCGTCCTAAAATAAGTGAACCCTTGTATTTTAATTTTTGAAGAAAGCTGAATTTATATCAAGATGGATACGCAGAGGGGAACTGACAGTCATATTTCACTATATCTGGAGCTTGATGACGTAAAGAGCAAGCTTTCCAATGGAAGAAAAATGTTTGTTGATTTTGAATTAAGCCTGAAAAATAAAAGAGTTGGAGTCTACGGTAATGAGAAGTCTGGTAAGTGATCGATTTTCAATAATCATTCTTCCTTGTTTATTTTTATTTTATTATATTAATAATAATAATAATAGTTTTACTTTTGTCTCCTTCTTCGATCATCTGTTGCAGCTCTTGACTGGTACCATGCCGGAAAGAACACATCGGGTTTTCCTGAGTTTATTGAAAGAGATGCCTTCATGTCTGATCCGTCAACCAAATATGACTATAAACAAACTGCAAACGTCAAAGTCATTTTCAATACTGTTTACATACTCAACGACGCTGAAGGTTAAGATTTAAGATGGTCGTTCACAATCATCGATCATGCATACGTATGATATGAACCAAGCTAAGGTCGTCTCCTACGTACACAAGGCACGGTTTTCTGATATCGTGTTATATATCCTTTTAATGCTTTCGGTAGTGTTGCATGGTTTTACTTTGCTCTTAAAGTGAGGATTTTACATGTTTTTTTGCTTTGTTTCTATTTGTTTCTGAATTTAAGATCGATCTACGTGTTATCTCAACATTACGATGTAATATGTAACAAAGTTGGACCTTTTTCATAAATTTCAGAGACTTGATTAATTGTTTCTTACCAAGTATTTGCTAATTCTGCTCTGATATATTATTTTTCTAGTGTTTGATGTCCTTTTATTCTTCGGATTTAGGTTACTTGATTGTTTTTAAAGGAAGTATGATGCTTGATTTTATTCATTAGCATAAACGTGTATTTATACAAAGGATTGATACTGCTAAACTAGGTAAACAACCTAAATTATACCCTAAATATATTACACGAATATATGCTTAATTAACATAATTACATAATGAGAATCAATTTGCATATATTCTACCACACCCCCGCAGTTGAAACGGGAGGTTTCCATACGCTGAGATTGTCCCGAAAATCATTAAAGAATACTAGCGGAAGCCCTTTTGTAAAACTATCTGCAATTTGATATCGGGATAGGACATAAAGGACACGGACATGACCTTTTGCAACTTTTTTGCGCACGAAATGAATGTCCATTTCGATATGTTTAGTGCGTTGATGTTGAACATGATTGCCAGAAAGATAAACCGCACTTACATTATCGCAATAGATCGACCAAGGTTGCTTTGTTAACTGGACAGAGAAGCTCCAAAAGTAAATTTCGAAGCCAACAAGTTTCAGAGATGACATTGGCGACTCCTCTATATTCGGCCTCCGCACTGGACTGAAATAAAGTGGCTTGACGTTTCGAGGACCAAGAAATCAAATTGACTCCTAGGAAGACACAATAACCGGACGTAAAGCGTCGCGTATCAGGACAACCACCCCAATCGACATCTGTGTAAGACGTGAGGCTAGTGACCGAAGAAGGATATAAATGTAAGCAAAGGTCCAACTTACCTTTTATATACCGGATCACGCGTTTGAGAGCGTTCATGTGCTCTTGCCGTGTGACAGGCTTAAGTCGTATCACCTAATCAAAAATAAACCTAAGTCCACTAACAAGATAGTAAGGGAAGTAGGGATCGAATCCACAGGGAAACATGCGTTCTTTCTATTACTAAATCTAAGGTCTAGACTACTGCGAACAAGATTTTGGTTGGTTTTGATATTAAAACTACGACGATAATAAAATAGGAATAAATCAGAATTTAAAGGTCTAGGGCATAGGTTAACCAATGAACAACAATCCAGGATGATAAACAATCAATAATAATCAATAAAGAAGTTAATTAGACTAGCATGCTCTCTCGAATCGATACAATCATAGACTTAGAATTAACGGGCTCTCGCTACGTATTAATTCCAATTCTACCTATTGAAACAATCCTAAACATCAAATTGCATCTCTCGAATCTTAACTTGATATTGCTTGACTAATACAATTAAACCTGTGCATATCTAATTGCATAGTAAATGAAACCAATCAATAGGAATTAATCACAATACCAACAATCAACAACATTCAATCATCCCTTTATATTAATTCATGGATCCCAAAACCCTAGAAAATTGACTACTCACACATATTTAATTTTAATTTAAACAAATCAAACATGATTAATGAAAACATAATTAAAATTGAATAACGAAAGAGAGGAATAAGAAATACCAAATTGAAGAACAAATGATAGAAATTTAAAGATTGGAACTTGAATTGAATAAAAGGTAATTAACAAAAGTTTAGAGAGAGAATAAAACTAAGTAATAAACTAAGAGTCTAAAAAAATGCTAAAAATAAGATGTCTAAGGGCTATATTTAGAGTCTTGCCCAAAAAATAGAAGAAAAAATCGGAAACATAAGCTAAAAACCGCGCCCAGGGGTTGTCGTCGCCCGATCGGGCAATGGGCCGCCCGATTGGGCGATCTGCTCGTCAAACTGCACGATCCCGTATCTTAAAAACACCATATCTCCTTCGTTATAAGTCGGAATTAGGCGAGTGACCACTTGTTGGAAAGCTCTTGAAGTCTAGAATCCAACCCAATTTGAATCGTTGCATTTGGAATTGTATAACTTGAGGTATGATCAAAATAGTGGACGACATTCAGTTTTCTACTTCTTTCACTATTCGCTTTGCTTGAAAATTCTCCCAACTCAATGTTTGCGCTCTCGTATGTAGATAATCTCTTGTATTGATTCAAATGAGTAGGAAATGTACAAAAATATGCTAATTCCTACAATGATGAACCTGAAACTACAAACACACTACCAGGAGCACATTAGTACTAAAAATCGCTCCGAAGAGCTCATTTGAGATCAAAAATTACTAAGGGACGGGGGTAAAAACGCTATAAAATATGAACATATCACCGTGGATCATGCATGAATAGACAAATTTGTTGTACATCATAGGCGATGTCCGGTCTTGTGAAAGTGAGATATTGGAGTGCTCCAGCAAGGCTGAGATAGTGAGACGGATCATCCGTGGGAGGACCGGAAAGAGCACTCAACTTAGACTTGGTGTTAACTGGAGTAGAAGATGGCTTACAAGAAGCCATTCCTTCTCTTTCAATGATATCGGTGGTATATTGTTTCTAAGATAAGAAAAGACCTCCCCAGGGACGAGTAACTGTAATGCCCAAGAAGTAGCTTAAAGGACCCAAATCCTGAAGGAAATAATGCCCTTGGTCCAAGTATGCATTCAATGTTAAGTCTAATAAATGCGGTTCAGTATTAATTAACAAGTTAATAATTCAGTGAGATCAAGAGAGCTGAATGCCTAGCTAGAGGCCGCTTCAGTTCAAGTGGAATTAATGATATTAATCCACAGCTTACTCTTGACTGAACCCGTAGGGTCACACAAATAGTACGTAAACGGATCAAGTATTTAATGGCATTAAATACTCCATCTATGGATATTCGGAATCGACGGATCTTGGTTTCAGTGGGAGCTGAGATCATCACAGGCAAGAAATGAATACTCCGGAAACGATGATATTGCCGGAAACGGAAATATGGATCGTATCGGAAATATAAATATTATCCAAGTCATAGATGTTGCCGGAAACGGAAACATGGTACGTATCGGAAAATATTATCGGAAATGGAAATATTGCCGGAAACGGAAATATTGTCAGAATCGGAAATATTATCGGAATCGGAAAATAATTCCGGAAACGGAAATATTAAATATTTGTTCGAAACGGAAATTGATTCCGGAATCGGAAATATTAAATATTGTTCGTATCGGAAATGAATTCCGGAATCGGGAATTTAATCGGAAGCGTATCGTACGAATTAGCATCGGACGAGGCCCGCTAGACGAAGGCCCAGCACGAAGCCAGGCCATCGCCCAGCGAGCCAACACACACCATCGCATGCCAAGCCTCGACCAGGCCCAGCGCAAGGCCAGGCCCAGCCAAGGCCTGGGGCGCGCGCGCGAGAGCACAACAGCAGTGGGCCGAGCGCTGTGCGCCTAGCGTGGGCCGCAAGGCTTGCGCGGGTGTACGGTGCTCGTGCAATGCTTGTGCGAGAATCCTAAAGCAATCGGGATTCGAAATATGATTAAATCCTAAAACTATTAGATAATGTTTATTTAATTAGAGTCCTAGTAGGGTTATAATTAAATAAATTAGTATCCTAATAGGATTCCAAATCCTTTTCCATAACTCTATAAATAGGTGCCTAGGGTCACATATTTACATAGATT
This sequence comes from Spinacia oleracea, assembly GCF_020520425.1. Classification (NCBI taxonomy): domain Eukaryota; kingdom Viridiplantae; phylum Streptophyta; class Magnoliopsida; order Caryophyllales; family Amaranthaceae; genus Spinacia; species Spinacia oleracea. Next base: position 45,124,493 of record NC_079492.1, on the reverse strand, counting down.
ATTCAAGTATTCAAAGTGAGTTTTTGAGAGAAAAATTCAGTCACACATTTGCCTAAAAGTGCCGAAAATAATAGTACCTTAAGGGCGATTCTAGTTGGTCAATCTTAAGGCGGATCCGGATGTGCTGTGGACTATCTACGGAGGGACGACACTTGGAGTCCTAAAGACTTGTTCTTGTTCAGTTCGGGCGCAGCTAGGGAAGGCACGCAACAAAGAGTATGCATCTAAACTATGCTAAATGATTATGTGTAAATAATATGTTTTCCTGGCTTTATGGTTTTTCCGCATGATTTATGAATTGTCATATGTATCATAACCTCACAGTGGTATCACCAGCCTCTTATTATTTTCATAATCTAAATTTCATGAACATGGTTAAATATTACAAATTTGCAAGAATTAAAAGGGGTGATTAATTTTCGTAATTGTTAATTAATTGCAAATTGCGTTTATTTAATTATACGTACGCAGTTTTTCGGCAGTTTCTTCGTTACTCATCCAAATCGAGTGATTTTTGTGTCAATTCCGAATGTAAAAGGCATTCTAAAATTTTCGGAGGTTTTAGTTTTTTGAATGCAAAATTTCGTAAATTTAAGATGTTAAATTAAATATTTGCGATTCTTGTTGATAAATCTTGAATTTTTGATTGACCTACTGTATATGTTTAACAAGTTTGAATGCATAGCCTTGTTAATTATGCAATCTAATTTGTAATTATGATTAATTTGTTGAAAATTAGAATAATTTAGAATTAATTTGATTTTCATAATTAATTATAATTTAATTAGATACCTATGATTAAAAACCACCATAAAAATTGTAAATTTATGATAAATTTTAAATTTTTATGACCTAGACTTGAATCCACGTTAATCGGAAATCAATTGAATAATAAATTTTCGATTTTTCGCCCTAAAATTATGAAATTAATATTATTTATTAATTTGTCATTAATTTTAAATATAAATTTTTTAAATTTTATGCGATTCGTTAATATAACTTGCACGCACAAAGCAATGGACGCTACGTGTTACCCTTAAGGGGTGTTGTATAGTGCGGGCATGTGACGGCGAGCAAGGGAGCTCGTCGCCCATGCGGCACGAATGCAATGAGCAAGGCCATGGTACACGAGCACAAGGCAGCATCCCTGCCTTGTGTCGTGGGCTATGAGCAATGGACGAATGGGCGAGGGCGAATGCAAGGCACATCAGTCGCGTGTGGGCAGCAAACGAGCTGCGCCACAACGCGCACTGCCTCGCGCGCAGCGAGCGCAAGCTCGCGTGCCACGAGTGCTACGCCCAGCGTCGATGCCTCGCGCAGCGAGCGCTGGCTCGCATAAAGCGAGCGCTGGCGAGCGAACGGAGCGAGCGATGGTTCGCTTGCATCGAGCGCTGGCGCGCGCGCAGCGAGCACCAGCTCGCGTGGTGCCTTGCGAAGGATAGCAGCAGCAGCGATGCGACGCAGCGCATGGGCTGCGCGCACATGGCCAGCGATGGCTGTGTGCGTGTGGCCCATGGGCGTACGTTGCGTAGGGTGTTGCGTTACGATTAGATCGTTTTGAAATTTTAATTTGAAATTTTCAGTTTACGTAATTTTAATTAATTTTAAAATTAATAATTTAAATTATTTTCTTGGATTTTAATTTTGAATATTGTAATTATAATAAATTTTATTTATTCTAATTATTTTACTAAAATTAAAATCATGAATTAATTTAAATACGACTGAAATTAAATTAAACTTTTTGGATTTAATTATAAATTTATATGAGCTTTAAATTTTAATTAAATTTGTATGTTTCCGGTTAGACTAGAAATACATTTTTATGTTTAAAATTAGTAAAGCATATGAATTTATTGGTTTAAGTGGGAGCGCTTTTAGTCATAAACTCTTGATTAGGTCTACAAATCCTTAAGGTTAAAACAACTTGATTAGAATTAATAAGGACTGAATAATTGGTAGATTATTGGTGCCCTTGATTAATTGCTGCAAATGTTTACGTGATGCATAATGTGTTTTACTAACCAGCTATGTGGGCCATTCATGATAATGAATGGGTGAATGGTATATATTGTATATGTACTGTTTTGCAGGTTATGAAGTGACTAGTATGGCCCAAATAGGATAGAAAATATGGTTTGTGTACCATTAATTTGAATGTAATTGGTCTAAAGTACCAAAGTTGTTTTTCAATTCAAATATGGTCTGCGTGCCATCAAATAGTTGTAATTAGTTTTAGTTATAGCTTATCCTATTTGAAGAAAATGGTGCCTCCCACGGAGATTTTCAAGACGGACTTTGAAGTTAAAGCTTCAAGATGAAGTCGGGCCATACTAGATCACATTTATCTTATGCATGTTTTAAGTTATTTATTGCTTTTAAATATGTCTTAAAATGCATGAGATCAAAAGCTTGATTATGTTGCATGATTTAGGATTTTAGTTCACTTAAAATCTAACCAACATAGTAAGAGCCTTAAGTTCCAAACTTAAAAATTGAGTTAAAAGGTGCCATGCCAAAATATACACTTGCTTGGATATCCTTTACATCAATCTAGTAATAGTTTTCGCTCAGCGAGGTGTTACTTATTGGTCCTAAAGGGGCAAGGTACACAAATAATTGTGAGTACATGTTAGTTTTGGTGAAACTCAACGATATAAGTAAGGAGTCCTTTTATGTCGTGGCAAAATCGATAGGTTTACCTAATAAGTTCTTAGACGTACCTATCAACCAAGAATAGTTTCTAGACTATTAGCAAAAGGCTTTTGCTTACCTAAGATATTTTAGGATTAAGTCGACAAACTGTGCTTAGTTCTTCAATGATTTTAGGATCTTGGAATCATTTTATTCACACCTGCCGGAACACATAACTTGAATAAAATGCTTTATAAACATTGAATTATGCATGTATGCTAGAATTTAAGTTTATTAAGAGAAACTGTGAATGGTTATTTATTTCTTTATTCTTTTCAATTGTAGTTTTAAATATAGCAAACAACAATTCATTCAACATTCGATCAATTGGCGAAAAGGAGAAGTTGAACGGGAAGAACTTCCTTGACTGGCAAAGGAACTTGCAAATAGTTCTTATGCAGGTAGAAAAGGAGTATGTCCTAGAAGAGGCGATGCCCGAAGCCGCAGGCGACGGGGTCACTCAGGCAGCCCTCAATCGTTGGATTGATGCCAACAAGGATGTGAAATGTCTAATGCTCGCCACCATGAGTGCGGATCTGTAGAAAACGCTCATCAACTCAGATGCTTTCACAATCATCAGTGAGTTGAAGAACATGTTCCAAGATCTGGCTCGAGTCGAAAGATTCGAGACTCATAGGCAAATTCTTGAGACCAAGCTTAAGAAAGGTGAGCCCGTAAGTCCACATGTTCTCAAAATGATTGGACTCATTGAGAATATGAGTCGGCTGGATCAGCAATTTTCTCAGGAAATGGCTATAGACACCATCCTCCATTCTCTTCATACCGGGTATGATCAGTTCAAACTGAACTACAGTATGAATAGTTTGGACAAAACGCTCACTGAGCTTCACGGTATGCTGAAGACCGCTGAAAAGACGCTCAAAAGTGATAAGCAGGATGTGCTTATGGTGCGTGGGGGCAAGTTCAAGAAATCTGGAAAGAAGAGGAATGCTAAGAAAGGTGGCAACAAGGCCAGCCCAACTAAGCAAACTGGCGCCAAATCTGTAAAGAGGAAGGTCAGTCAACCCACTTCTGAATCCGAATGCTTCTACTGCAAGAAGAAGGGGCATTGGAAGAGAGATTGCTTGAAGCTAAAGGAAGATCAGAAGAACGGAACAGTCGTTCCATCTTCAGGTATTTTCGTTATAGACTGTATACTTGCTAATTCAACTTCTTGGGTATTAGATACAGGTTGTGGCTCACACTTATGTTCCAATCCACTGGGACTAAGAAGAAGTAGAAAGTTAAGCAAGGGTGAAGTCGACCTACGAGTGGGAAATAGAGCACGGATTGCTGCATTAGCTGTAGGAACTTACTATTTGTCGTTGCCCTCCGGGCTAGTTTTGGAACTGGAAGAATGTTTCCATGTTCCAAGTCTTATTAAAAACATCATTTCAGTTTCTTTCTTAGATGCTAAGGGATTTTCCTTTTTAATAAAAGACAATAGTTGTTCGTTTTATTTTTAAGAGATGTTTTATGGATCTGCTAGATTAGTCAATGGACTTTATTTATTAGATCACGACAAACAAGTATATAACATAAATACCAAAAAAAGGCCAAAAAGGATGATTCAGATCTCACCTATCTGTGGCATTGTCGATTAGGCCATATAAACTTGAAACGCTTAGAAAGACTTCAAAAGGAAGGAATTCTAGAACCATTTGACTTAGAGGATTATGGTAAATGCGAATCATGTTTACTTGGCAAAATGACAAAGCAACCTTTCTCTAAAGTTGGAGAAAGAGCAAATAAACTATTGGGTTTAATCCATACAGATGTATGTGGACCAATGAGTACAAATGCTAGAGGTGGTTTCAGCTACTTTATCACTTTCACTGATGACTTCAGTAGATATAGTTATGTCTACCTAATGAAGCATAAGTCTGAATCCTTTGACAAATTCAAGGAATTTCAGAGTGAAGTAGAGAATCAATTAGGCAAGAAGATTAAGGCACTGCGATCTGATAGAGGCGGTGAATATCTGAGCTATGAATTTGATGACCATCTGAAAGAATGTGGAATTCTATCAAAATTGACTCCTCCTGGAACACCACAATGGAACGGTGTGTCAGAACGGAAAAACAGAACCTTGCTAGACATGGTCAGGTCAATGATGGGTCAGGCCAAACTTCCATTAGAATTTTGGGGACATGCACTAAATACAGCTACACTCACTATAAATAGAGCTCCGTCTAAAGCTGTCGAAAAGACTCCATATGAGTTATGGTTTGGAAAGCCTCCAAATGAGTCTTTTCTTAAGATTTGGGGATGTGAAGTATACGTCAAACGATTAATTTCAGACAAACTTCATCCAAAATCTGATAAATGTATCCTTGTGGGCTATCCAAAGGAAACAAAGGGGTATTACTTCTACAATACATCTGAGAACAAGGTGTTTGTTGCTCGAGATGGTGTCTTTTTGGAGAAAGATCACATTTCCAAAATGACAAGTGGGAGAAAAGTAGACCTCGAAGAAATTCGAGTCGAACAACAAACTCTAGAGAATGCTCAAGATGACATTCAGAATGAAACTCAGAGATCTTTAGAAGAATCTGGTGAGAATCATGGTCAATCTAGAAATGTTACCCCGCGTAGATCGCAAAGATATAGATCTCAACCGGAAAGGTACTTAGGTATTTTGACGAACGAGAGCTATGACGTTCTATTACTTGAAAGTGATGAACCTGCGACTTACAAACAAGCTATGACGAGCCCTAGCTCCAAGCAATGGCAAGAAGCCATGCAATCTGAATTAGACTCCATGTCTGAAAACCAAGTATGGGATTTGGTCGAATTGCCAGATGGCTACCAAGCCATTGGAAGCAAATGGGTTTTCAAACTAAAAAAGGACAAGGATGGGAAACTTGAAGTTTTCAAAGCTAGATTGGTTGCAAAAGGTTACAGGCAAGTCCACGGTGTGGATTACGATGAAACCTTTTCACCAGTTGCAATGCTAAAGTCTATTCGGATAATGTTAGCAATCGCTGCATATTACGATTACGAAATATGGCAGATGGATGTCAAAACTGCTTTCTTAAACGGCGTTTTAACAGAAACTGTGTTTATGACACAGCCTGAAGGTTTTGAGGATCCAAAGAATGCTAAAAAGGTATGCAAGCTAAAGAAGTCAATCTACGGATTGAAGTAGGCATCCAGGAGCTGGAATATACGTTTTGATGAAGCAGTCAGTGACTTTGGTTTCATCAAGAACGCAGACGAATCTTGTGTATACAAGAAGGTCAGTGGGAGCAAAATTTATATGAGCTTTAAATTTTAATTAAATTTGTATGTTTCCGGTTAGACTAGAAATACATTTTTATGTTTAAAATTAGTAAAGCATATGAATTTATTGGTTCAAGTGGGAGCAATTTTAGTCATAAACTCTTGATTAGGTCTACAAATCCTTTAAGGTTAAACAACTTGATTAGAATTAATAAGGACTGAATAATTGGTAGATTATTAGTGCCCTTGATTAATTGCTGCAAATATTTATGTGATGCATACAATGTGTTTTTACTAACCAGCTATGTGGGCCATTCATGATAATGAATGGGTGAATGGTATATATTGTATACGTACTGTTTTGCAGGTTATGAAGTGACTAGTATGGCCCAAATAGGATAGAAAATATGGTCTGCGTACCATTAATTTGAATGTAATTGGTCTAAAGCACCAAATTTGTTTTTCAATTCAAATATGGTCTGCGTACCATCAAATAGTTGTAATTAGTTTAATTATAGCTTATCCTATTTGAAGAAAATGGCGCCTCCCACGGAGATTTTCAAGACGGACTTTAAAGTTGAAGCTTCAAGATGAAGTCGGGCCATACTAGATCACATTTATCTTATGCATGCTTTAAGTTATTTATTGCTTTTAAATATGTCTTAAATATGTATGAGATTGAAGCTTGATTATGTTGCATGATTAAGGATTTTAGTTCACTTAAAATCTAACCAACATAGTAAGAGCCTTAAGTTCCAAACTTAAAAATTGAGTCAAAAGGTGCCATGCCAAAATAACACTTACTTGGATATCCTTTTTTTTCATCGATCTTAGTAATAGGTTTCCGCCATAGCGAGGTGTTACTTATCGATACTAAAGGGGTAAGGTACAAAAATAATTGTGAGTACATGTTAGTTTTGGTGAAACTCAACGATATAAGTAAGGAGTCCTTTTATGTCGTGGCAAAATCGATAGGTTTACCTAATAAGTTCTTAGACGTACCTATCAACCAAGAGTAGTTTCTAGACTATTAGCAAAAGGCTTTTGCTTACCTAAAAGATTTTAGAATTGAGTCTAAATACATAATGTGCTTAATTCTTCAATGGTTTTTAGGGTCTTGGAATCATTTTATTCACACCTGCCGGAACACATAACTTGAATAAAATGCTTAATGAACATTAAATTATGCATGCATGCTAGAATTTAAGTTTATTAAGAGAAACTGTGAATGATTATTTATTTGTTTATTCTTTTCAATTGTAGTTTTACTATGGCAAACAACAATCAAAACATTATCATGGGTTCTGAGCTTATGGTCAAGCTGAACCTAACAAATTTTCTTGAATGAGAAGCTAAGCTAGTTGAAATAGTCAGACTCAATGGACTTGAGTATGTACTGTTACATCCCATGCCAAGCTACTATGCCAAAGACATGCCCCCTGAAAGATTTACCGCCTGGGATGCGGATCTCAAAAAGGTTATGAGTCTCATGCTGAGCAATATCCCTGATGAATGGGCTAGAAGGTTTGTAGCTTACGAACCTTTTACGCTCATCAAAAATCTGAGGGATATCTGTCGTGGAAGCACGGAGGACTGGGACCTGAACGTCCATGAGTTGATTGAATCAATGACTGGTCTAAAGGTTAGTTCTGCCAACAGGTGTTATAGGATGGAAGTCCAAGAAACACATGCTCAGCTCCTTCGCACTAAACACAGGGTAGGCGTCCCTATAAGGTTCCATGTGGAGCTTATGCTTTCATACTGATCGCCTATGTCTACTAGGAACACCAATGAGCGAGAGGATGGCAGTCTCTATCTTGCTCAATTCACTACACAGTGGGTTTGGTCGCTTCAAGCAACTATACCTCTAAGTGAACAAAGAGAAGAAACAGTTGCAGAGTTTGTTCACCTTGTCAGAAAGGCTGAGATAGTACTCGACTGTGAAGCCAAAGATTTACTCAAGGCTAGAGGGAGACACTTCAAGAAAAGTGGAAAGTCCAAGGGCAATGCTGAAAAGCAGGACAAATCCACATCAATTTGTCTTTATTGTGATGGAATTGGCCATTTCAAGAAAGAATGTCCAAAGCTGAAGGAAGATCAGAAGAACGGAACAGTCGTTCCATCTTCAGGTATTTTCGTTATAGACTGTACACTTGTTAATTCAACTTCTTGGGTATTAGATACTGGTTGTGGCTCACACTTATGTTCCAATTCACAGGGACTAAAAAGAAGTAGAAAGTTAAGAAAGGGTGAAGTCGACCTACGAGTGGGAAATGGAGCACGGATTGCTGCATTAGCTGTAGGAACTTATTATTTGTCGTTGCCCTCTGGGCTAGTTTTGGAACTGGAAGAGTGTTTCCATGTTTCAAGTCTTACTAAAAACATCATTTCTGTTTCTTGCTTAGATGCTAAGGGATTTTCCTTTTTAATAAAAGATAATAGTTGTTCATTTTATTTTAAAGAGATGTTTTATGAATCTGCTAGATTAGTGAATGGACTTTATTTATTAGATCACGAGAAACAAGTTTATAACATAAATACCAAAAAGGCCAAAAAGAATGATTCAGATCTCACCTATCTGTGGCATTGTCGATTAGGCCATATTAACTTGAAACGCATGAAAAGACTTCAAAAGGAAGGAATTCTAGAACCATTTTACTTAGAGGATTATGGTAAGTGCGAATCATGTTTACTTGGCAAAATGACAAAGCAACCTTTCTCTAAAGTTGGAGAAAGAGCAACTGAACTATTGGGTTTAATCAATACAGATGTATGTGGACCAATGAGTACAAATGCTAGGGGTGGTTTCAGCTACTTTATCACTTTCACTGATGACTTCAGTAGATATGGTTATGTCTACCTAATGAAACATAAGTCTGAATCCTTTTCAAGGAATTTCGGAGTGAAGTAGAGAATCAATTAGGCAAGAAGATTAAGGCACTGCGGTCTGATAGAGGCGGTGAATATCTGAGCTATGAATTTGATGACCATCTGAAAGAATGTGGAATTCTATCAGAATTGACTCCTCCTGGAACACCACAATGGAACGGTGTGTCGGAACGGAGGAACAGAACTTTGCTAGACAGGGTTAGATCAATGATGGGTCAGGCCGAACTTCCAATAGAATTTTGGGGACATGCACTAAACACAGCCGCACTCACTATAAATAGAGCTCCGTCTAAAGCTGTTGAAAAGACTCCATATGAATTATGGTTTGGAAAGCCTCCAAAAGTGTCTTTTCTTAAGATTTGGGGATGTGAAGTATACGTCAAACGATTAATTTCAGACAAACTTCATCCAAAATCTGACAAATGTATCCTTGTGGGCTATCCAAAGGAAACAAAGGGGTATTACTTCTACAATACATCTGAGAACAAGGTGTTTGTTGCTCGAGATGGTATCTTTTTGGAAAAGGATCACATTTCCAAAATGACAAGTGGCAGAAAAGTAGACCTCGAAGAAATTCGAGTCGAACAACAAACTCTAGAGAATGCTCAAGATGACATCCAGGATGAAACTTAGAGATCTTTAGAAGTTTCTGGTGAGAATCATGGACAGTCTAGAGATGTAACCCCGCGTAGATCGCATAGATATAGATCTCAACTGGAAAGGTACTTAGGTATTTTGACGAACGAGAGCTATGACGTTCTATTACTTGAAAGTGATGAACTTGCGACTTATAAACAAGCTATGACGAGCCCTAGCTCCAAGAAATGGCATGAAGCCATACAATCTGAATTAGACTCCATGTCTGAAAACCAAGTTTGGGATTTGGTCGATTTGCCAGATGGCTACCAAGCCATTGGAAGCAAATGGGTTTTCAAAATGAAAAAGGACAAGGATGGAAAACTTGAAGTTTTCAAAGCTAGATTGGTTGCAAAAGGTTATAGGCAAGTCCACCGTGTGGATTACAATGAAACCTTTTCACCAGTTGCAATGCTAAAGTCTATTCGGATAATGTTAGCAATCGCTGCATATTACGATTACGAAATATGGCAGATGGATGTCAAAACCGCTTTCTTAAACGGCATTTTAACAAAACTATGTTTATGACACAACTTGAAGGTTTTGAGGATCCAAAGAATGCTAAAAAGGTATGCAAGCTAAAGAAATCAATCTACGGATTGAAGCAGGAATCCAGGAGCTGGAATATACGTTTTGATGATGCAGTCAGTGACTTTGGTTTCATCAAGAACGCAGACGAATCTTGTGTATACAAGAAGGTCAGTGGGAGCAAAATTTCTTTTCTAGTATTATATGTCGACAACATATTACTTATCGGAAATGACATTCCTATGTTGAACTCTGTCAAGATTTGGCTTGGGAAATGTTTTTCGATGAAGGATCTAGGAGAAGCACAGTACATATTGGGCATCAAGATTTACAGAGATAGATCTAAAAGGATGATTGGACTTAGTCAAAGCACTTATATCAATAAGGTGCTTGATAGGTTCAAAATGGCAGACTCCAAGCGAGGCTACCTACCCATGTCTCATGGAATGACTCTAAGCAAGACTCAGTGCCCAAAAACACTTGATGAGCGTAGACGAATGAATGGGATTCCATATGCATCATTGATTGGTTCAATAATGTATGCTATGATATGTACACGCCCAGATGTTGCGTATGCACTCAGTGCTACGAGCAGATACCAGTCAGACCCAGGAGAGGCACATTGGACTGCTGCCAAGAACATTCTGAAGTACCTGAAAAGGCACAAAGATGACTTCCTGGTCTATGGTGGAGATGATGAATTAATTGTTAAAGGCTATACGGACGCAAGTTTCCAAACCGACAAAGATGATTTCAGATCACAGTCTGGGTTTGTCTTCTGCCTCAACGGAGGAGCAGTAAGCTGGAAAAGTGCTAAGCAAAGCACCATTGCGGATTCTACAACTGAAGCGGAGTACATTGCTGCACATGAAGCAGCAAAGGAAGCTATATGGCTAAGGAAGTTCATAGGTGAACTTGGTGTAGTCCCCTCCATTAAAGGACCAATAGCCCTGTATTGTGATAATAACGGAGCTATTGCACAAGTAAAAGAGCCTAGACACCACCAAAGAGTCAAGCATGTACTTCGTAGACTTCACCTTCTACGAGAGTTCGTTGAAAGAAAAGAAGTCGAGATAAGCAAGATTGGAACTGATGACAACATATCAGATCCATTAACTAAACCTCTGCCGCAGGCGAAGCACAACTCGCACACTGCAGCTATGGGAATCAAGCATATTGGAGAATGGCTTTGATGTCCTTGTTTAATGTTTTAAAGTTTTAGAGTTTAATACTTTGTAAAACATTATTGGTTAATCATTCACAATAAATGAATAGAATTCATTTTTCCATTTAATTTGTGGTTTATTAAATGATTAGTCCCTTCAATTTGACGAAATATTCAAAATAGACTGTCAGGACCAGTCCTGTGACTAAGAAATGTCTATCAAGTGAACTTGAATGTCAAAAGTTGAAAATGGTCCCTGGTCGGAGTTTTCTATAAGGATAGACGCATAGAAAACGTTAGACGACTAGAATGCAAGATGACTAGTAGTTCTGTTTCTTGAACTATGTGGACATGACAATGCGTAATCATTTGCATAGATACTTACTTTGGGAAGACTAGTATCGGACAGACCTATGAAACTTTACTGTAAGAGATGAAAATCTGTCATAAGTAAATTTCATTAAAATTATTAGACACTAAATCCTCAATACCTGAGTGATTTAAGATTACTTATTTGGGAACTGCTTACTTTGACGTTGATCAACCGTCGCACCGTAAAAGGAGGCTATAAAGGCAACGCTCAGGTAATCACCTATCAAACGAAGTCTAATCTCAATATCGCAAGATTGGGATTGTCCTCCCATAAATCGGGATGAGATGCTTAAAAGTTGTACAAGGCCACTCGGAGAGCTAGAAACTGTAAAATGCATGGCCGTGCTCGGATGAATCATAGGCTATGATTATCTGTTTATTTGATCAGTTGAACTCTGAAACCGAGAAACACCTCTGGACATAATAAGGATGACAACTCTTACCTTATGTTCAAGAGCAAGCATCGATCGACAAAGGAATTAGGAAATGCACACTTGTCCCTAAGGACAAGTGGGAGACTGAAGGAAATAATGCCCTTGGTCCAAGTATGCATAAAATATTAAGTCACTACTACAAAAACTCACATTCACGACCAAACATTACGACCATAAGCGTTTCTCGTCGTAAAAAATCAATATCAACGACGAGATTTAGAAGTGGTCGCGAAAAGTTTCATTAGTTACGACCAGCCTTTAATCTCGATGTAATTATAAATATTCTCGTCGTAAAAAATATGAAAATTCCTCTAAAAATAAAGCGGGATTTTTTCCCGGGTCTGCAATAAAATCTACGACGGCCAAATTTTTAATTACGACAAGTAACTCGTCGTAATTGTGAAAATTATTATTATTTTTTTAGAAAAAGCTCCAAGTTAGCAGAAGAACAAAAAAAAAAAGAATATGAACAAGCAAAACAAAACCCTCGTCTCTTTCGTATCTTCTTTCCTCTCTCCACCAAAATGGCAGCCAAATTCTTGATACCCTAATTCTCACCACTAAACAGTGTGAATTTCTCCCCCAAACCTCAATTTTTTGCTCTATTCGAATAGATCCAGTCATAATTCGTAGTTTGAATTCAGTCATATTGAGTGGGAGATTTCAATTTGCTTTTCAATTAGCGAATTCTGAAGATAGGTGTGAAATTGGCTCTCCTTCGAGGAGTTGGAACCGTTTTAGAGGTATGACTAGTTTTTAATTGTGTTAATTATGCTTTATTTCCTTTTCATTACTATCACCAACCCTCAATCCCAATGAACTAGCAATTTCGAAAATGGGTCTTCTAGTACTACATGAGTTAATCAAATTGGGGATATTCACATTGGCTTGATGTTGTTTTTAGGTAATTTTACTGTATAAGTAGAAAATGATGTTTTGAAATGTATGAATTCTGTTTGCATAATTACTTGGTGCTCATACATAAGTCTCGAGTTGTGTTGTGCTGCTACTTGTTTTGTTTAAGATGTATTTGGTTAGATAATAGAGTGTAGTCTACTTGGCTTAGTGGATGGCCTTTCTTGCAAACATGGCATTGTCTTTGTTTGGCTTGGTGATGTATATAAATATATCTGCTGAGAACTTGCTGAAGTTCGTTCAATTATTCACAAACTGCTCTCTCTTTTTTTATTTTCCTTCAATGTGAATGGTTCTCACAGCTGCAGGGTCGAGGAGAATGGTAATGAATTAGATGTTAATTTAGAAGGAAACTCATATGCCAAAGTCCATGGTTACAACCGTAGACTGTTACAGTAAGATTACATTATTTAATGCATAAAAAGATAATAATGTTAATGTGGCACATTTGGTGGTGCTTAGCTAATTATACTTCACAAGCTATCGAATTATCAATATTGGTGTACTAGCAGCATATTTGATTATCTATATGCAAAGATAATGATGGTTGACTAATGCCAACTTTAAGATTTGTAATTTGTTTAAATTTGGATAAAAACTTGAAGATTTGAAGATAAAAAAGTTGTATTATTCCATTTAATAACATTGCTGGTTGCTGTGCTTATTGCCTGAATAAAATTTGAACCTAGGACTGTTGGTTATTGCTGTCAAAGCTATAAACAAGTCTCCGAGAATAAGAAATGGATTTGGTTATCTATTTAGTTAAAATAGAACAATGCTAGATTAGTCGATCGTCTTTGTTAGTACAAAGAGTTTACAGGAACATACAGTAAATAGTATTTGTATTTCATGGTTTGTGTAGACCATGTCTAGGGCTATAAAATCGGGTCTTAGGTCGGTTACGGTTTGGGTATAATCGGTTCGGGTGTAATCGGATAATATAGTTGTGCGGGGTCATTGTGCTTATGCGGATTGAATGTGTGAATTTTTTCTGGGTCAATTCGGTTTTTAGTTGGATCGGGTTATTTTTTGACATCCCTAACCATGTCTATGTCGAAAGAGCAATTCTTAATCTTGACATAACAACAAATATCATTTTCTAACTCTTTAACTTGAATAATAATAAGTAAATAACTTTTTAAAGCCATTTTCTTGTCAAAGGCTTTTTACATACTAATTAAAGGAATATGTAAATAAATTCCGGAGTTACATTTCTCTTTCACCTGTCTCTCTCTCTTCCTCTCTCCTCTCTCTCTCATGGCGTTTTCTTAAAATTGGTTAAAAGAGGGATTGAATTTACAGAAACAATAATTATTAAATGAACCCAGAAAATTAAAAACAGGGTAATATTCATTTGTGTTTTAGAGCATCAATTGTAACCTAGCTCTTATTTTCCTCCTCTTAGTCTCTTTACTCAACTACCTTACCACCATCTTTTAATAAGGGTTATCCATAAAAAAAACCAAGAAATACATATCTCTTATTTACTATTCTGTACCTCTTAACTAACTTCTTACATGTTTTCCCTTTATAAAAAGAAAATAAAAATTACAAAACATACACAAACCTCCACCTCAACCCCTCTCTTATTTCTAAAAACTACCTCTTAAGGATGGGCTAAAAGTTACCAAATTTTAGCTAAGAGCTAACTATTAAGGAGAGATAAAATTTAAAAGGGGGCTAAGAGTTGTCTAATATATATATATTTTTTGACAGCAACAAATAAGAAAAACACACACTAGGACCCTTTTCTAGCCTTATGGGCCAAATCATGGGCTGATTGAACTATGGATCTGTTAACATGGATACAAACAAAATAAGCTACAGTAATTTAGTTCATACTTTTGAAAGGTTAAAGATATATTTTGTTTGACGGTAATTTATTCGTATTATTTACTTGGATTGTGACTTACTTCTGTGTAGGCCAACCGAAGGTGGAGACGTTGTGGCTGCTTACGGATCACTACTCACTATTTAGTTTGCGGTATAAATTTTGGACTATCCATGTTGTATGTTTATGATTCTCCTTGTTCTCAATTTATGTATGCTTTAATTTGTCTTTCTGTGATATATTTTGTTGTTGATAAAGGGAAGTCTTTGTTTGATGGTTGGTTACTTATGTTTCTTATGGTTTTCTAAAGTATGGTGTTTTCTAGGATGCAATTTGTTTTTATTTGATCGTGTATTTTCAGTGTATTATCTTTCTTTTTATCCAGTTAATAATACATTTCTCTTTTCAGTCATTAGTGAATGGAGATGGTTATACATTATCTATTTAATTACCTTCGTGAATGAATTGTATATATGTTATTTCATATGGAAATCGGTAAGTAAGGACCTGAGCATTAGGGTATTGGAAATTAGAAATTGAAGTTTAATACTTTGTTATTGTGTGTTTTATGTGTTAAGGCTTATGTCTTAGGGTACTTTTCTTGATATGTTGTAGAGTAAAAAAAAATTAAGGGTAATTTAAATTTGTAATTTCAGAAATATGGCGCCTTGTAAGCAATAGATGAAACTTGCTGGAGACGATCGTTTGAATAATGAATATGAAATAGGCGTTGAATATTTTATTAAGTATGCATTTGGAAAGACGGGTGAAAAAGAGAAGATCAAATGTCCATGTGTTAAATGCAAAAACTCATCATTTGGATCTCCAAATATGGTTAGAGATCATTTATTAACTTTTGGCATCATTCAAAGTTATAATTTTTGGTATCATCACGGGGAAAGGGTGGGTGAGGATGCATTTGAGTCACCAACTGTAGGAGATGATGATGGATTAATAGAAAGTGATGGTGAAGATGAGATGGAGACACCGCTAAGGGATTTTTTTCCTAATAATTGTGGTTTTGCTGAAAATGATATGCATGATGGTTCATCGAGTACTAGACGTGAAGATCCTAATGATGAAGCAATGAGATTCTATAGATTATTTGATGATTTTCAGAAACCTTTGTATGAAGGTGTGAGGGGGTCGAAAAAGCGCGAGGCTAATGCGTGACCTTGTCCCTCGTGGGTGTGACGATTCTTTTTATTCAATCAAGTGTAATTGGATTTCCTGTGAGTATACACCCAATTGACTAGTAATATAGGAGTCGCCATTCAGTTTTTAACAACAATGAGAAAAACTGACAAAACCCGGTTATCGTGACATAAAGGGAGTGCAATTATGTTTGACCACGACGGCCGTAGATTCCCTTGTGATCCCTGGTGTGGGGATCTCTCAATATACACCCGCAAGGTAGAGATTGAGGGTTCGGGGGACTGTAACTACCGAGAGGAGTAATTCGCTCGTCGATAACTCCAGAGGCAGGATATCCTTACTAGCTCAGCATAAATAATTGAAGGGACATGCGTTAACTATTAAACTAATCTGAATTGATTTTAGCAATATGCAGCATATAATACTAATTCGATTGTGATTATCTGATTTAAATAGCATTAAGGGACCTAGCATGATAATCCGATTTCCCAAAAATATTATATTTATTAGGCGTGATAGAACAATCATATTAGGTTAGTTTAACAGTTCATAAAAAGGGCGAGGAAAGCAGTTAAATCATCGAAAAGGGACACATTACGACGCACCCTTGAGAGGTGCGTCACGGTTCTCAGAAAACTAACCACTTTGACTTTGCTATTTCTCCTTTTTATTTAACGAATCTCGATTATGGGACAGGATACGTTCTGTTCGATTTATGGATCGATTGCGACAGAACGCGTGAACAGTTTCGCAGCGAGAGGCTTAGGCTAAGGGGTTTAGAGTCAATACTCAGAGTATATTATGTGTTGTTGTGTCACGTCGAAACTAGGGGCCTATTTATAGGGAAGAGTTCGTGGAAAGATAGAATTGCAGAGGTCTAATCCGCAAAGAATTAGGAAAAGAAACGTACCCGGGTATTTTCAGCGCCCAGGCCTGGGCGCCGAAGATTTTGGCGCCCAGAGCCAGGCGTTGAAAATAGGGTCTGGGCAGTTTTGTTTAGTCAGATTCGGATTCCTAAAATCCGAAGAGTTTGAGATTAATTCGAGTCTTTTAGCGCGTATCAATTTTGTGACGGAATGCGTCTGGGCCCGTTATGAACTCTAGGTTCGTTAGGATTTTAATTAATACGTAACTCTTATTTCCGAATCCTTTTAGGAATAGGATTCTCGCAGTTTTCTATCTCATTTAGGATTTATGTTGGAATGCAACACCTAATTCTGACAGGTTTCCTATCTTTTATGATTTGCCACTTTTAGACGCTACCTTTTACGGCAGTTACTATTTTTAGCAGGTTTCCATAAATAGCAGGTTTCGGGTAAAATGAAATAGGGAATCGAGATTCGTTTATTTTATAGGAGATGCGTTGTCAAGTGGAGTTTTTATGCTTTCATCATCGAACCTTTCCCTTGCGGGAATGGGGACAAAAGTAGGTGTCTACAGTTAGCCCCCACTTTGACTGAGTCTTGGAGTAAGACGATGGTCAAAGTATTAGACGGAGTGCGTCACACAAGCCATGGTGTATGTGACCTGTTTTGCGAAGGGTCTCACGAGCCCCCGAGTGATAACATTTGACTTAAGGGTCATCACTTGATGTGTCGACATATCCCTCACGTGTCATTGGGATTTGTCAACTGATAGTATAGAAACTTCCTCACTTGTCATTGGAAGGATCTAAAGATGCGTAGAAACTCCCTCACTTTGTCATTGGGAGTAACTACAGATGTTTTCGAAATTAAAGCTGTAAAGTGTAATTGGGCCTGGCCAAGCCCAACCACGAGGTAAAACGTTTTTTAAAGATTCTCATTTTCAAGGCTAGCTAAACGAGAAAACCCCCTTGTTTTTATAGGATGTAAAACGAAGGAAAATCCAACAAACCAATCCTTTAATTCTTGGAAAAAGGGAAAACCAATAAAAGTTATCGCTGCAGCGACTAAGGACCTGCGCTGTTAGTGACGCAGACCCCGCCCGCTGAAGGTGGGCGAGCCTGTCCTCTGAGGGTGGACCCCCCGTCCGATAGAGGTGGACGAATCTGTTTGATGTTTTTGAAAATAAGGACCTACGCGGTTTGTGACGTAGACCCCACCCGCTGAAGGTGGCGAACCTTGTCCGCTGAGGGTGGACACCCCGTCCGATAGAAGTGGACGAATTTGTTTGATGTTTTTGAAAATAAGGACCTACGCGGTTTGTGACGTAGACCCCGCCCGCTGAAGGTGGCGAACCTTGTCCGCTGAGGGTGGACACCCCGTCCGATAGAAGTGGACGAATCTGTTTTGAAGTTTTATTTTGTTTTATTTTTTGAAAATAAGGACCTACGTGGTTTGCGCCGTAGACCCCGCCGGCTGAAGATGGCGAGCCTATTTTAAATTTGAAGACTTTATTTTTCGAAAACTGAGGACCTGCGCGGCTAGTGACGCAGGCCCTGCCCGCTGAGGGTGGGCGAGCCCATTTTGAATTTCTTATTTTGGCTATGTAGAAGAGCTTTTGGTGATTACAACCTGTTGGTGGGTCGTAATATTTCCTGATTAGA
Source organism: Spinacia oleracea (assembly GCF_020520425.1). Taxonomy (NCBI): domain Eukaryota; kingdom Viridiplantae; phylum Streptophyta; class Magnoliopsida; order Caryophyllales; family Amaranthaceae; genus Spinacia; species Spinacia oleracea. The sequence goes on along the minus strand of NC_079492.1, from coordinate 45,106,125 downwards.
TGTGTCCTATAAGTGGGTCCACATTGTGTATTTTTGTTTAACAATATTTTTTGAGATATCCAAACATGTTATGGTGCGTGGCACAGTCTGGGAATGTGATTTTGATTGGCGCTCCCTGTTGGAGTCCACTTTTCGCGAGCCCCCAAGTGTTGGGGCTCGTCGGTTGTTTTTCGCGTCTTGTAATCATGTTTGGGGTCACGCTCGTATGTGCGAGCGACCTCCTATAGTAGTGTGCTATTTTTAGTGAAGCCGTGGAGTGCGACTTTAGCTTTCAGGCGACATCCGGTTTTGGCTTGGCCCGGATTATCCCTTTGACAGACAGACATTTTCTATTTGGAAAACCAATGACTTGACGACACATATTTTTGGTGTTTCGAAGAATGACCATGATATTTAACTTGCTTTTTTTGAAAAGTGTACATGAGCGTTTTCTGAGATGAGTCTAAGTTTCGACCAAGTTTCACTATTATTATTATTTTTTGCTTATTTGGGAGCTAAAGGTGCTTTGGGCTTGATCTTACTTGCAATAGGGCCTCGTGTTTTAGCAACACGGTCTTAAGTCATTTCCTATTCCGTGTTTTTGTGAAATCTGGGCCTTGGGCTGCATTTTCAGCGCCCCAGCTCAGGCGTTAAAAATTCCGGCGCCCAGAGGTGGGCGCTGAAAGTTCTTTCCTGGTAATATTTGATTTTCGGATTTCTAAACACGTTTCCGAATGGGATCAGGATGTTTATTGGGTGCGTTCAGCTATATATAGGGGCTAGGTACGTCCTTATTTTCCACCATTCTCAAATTCTTTCTCTCTTTTTTGCTGTGCTCTAATTATTTACTGCTTTTGCCATGTCGATCCCTACTTTCTCACTCCAACGGACTGTTAGGCGTTGGCTACGAGCCCTTACTCCCACAGAAAAAACTTTGTTAAAAGAATACCACTTAGAGGCACTTTTAGGCTTACAACAAATTAATATTGATTATAATTTTCTGCATGCTGCTCTAAACTTTTGGGACCCCGATCATCATGTTTTTTTCCTTTCGGGGCAATGAAATATGTCCTTTGCCTGATGAATTTGCTGCGATCCTTGGTTATCCTACTAATGCTACTCCTGTTACCCCTGGCACTATTGAAGAGGGTAAAACCACCATAAGGGCTTTCCTAGGGCTAGATGATAACATGTTTGCTGAACTTGTTGTAGACGATAAGGTTAACTTGGCAAAACTTGTAAAACATCATTTTAGGCCTAGTAAGAATATAACCGAACAAAAATTGAACATTCGAGCCCTTGTATTTTGCTTGTTGAATCATTATTTGCTGTCGAATAATAATGGTGAGTTCGGTGACATAAGGCTGATCCCCTTGATTAGCCAGATGGAAAGTTGCTATTCTATTATGCCGTTGGTTGTTGCTGAGACTTTGCTGAGTGCGGATGAGCTGAAGAAGGATGCCAAATCCGAAATTTTTAAGGGAAGCCCCCTATTACTGCAGGTAATCTATTTTTTTCTTTGCGCACACATACGCCGAATAATAATGGTGAGTTCGGTGACATAAGGTGTTAGGTTATGATACATATGACATTACATAGATCATGCGGAAACAACCATTAACCCAGGACAACATATTATTTACACATAATCATATAGCATAATTTAGATGCATACTCTTTGTTGCGTGCCCTCCCTAGCTGCGCCCGAACCGAACAAGAACAAGTCTTTAGGACTCCAAGTGTCGTCCCTCCGTAGATAGTCCACAGCACGTCCGGATCCGCCTTAAGATTGACCAACTAGAATCGCCCTTAAGGTACTAGAAAATTTCGGCACTTTTATGAGCAAGATGTGTGTTTTAATTTTCTCTCAAAAAACTCACTTTTGAATACTTTGAAACTTGTTATAAATTGTGAGCCCTAGCCTCATATTTATAGGGGTATGGAAAGGGAATCGAAATCCTATTCAGATACAAATTAATTAAACCTAGAATCCTACAAGAACTCTAATTTAATTAATTTATCAAATAGAATTAGGAATTTAATCATTAACCGAACTCTGCATGTTTTAGGAAACGTGCACGAACACAAACACTTGCACACACACGCACGGCAGCCACGATGGGCCCCCATGCGTGCGCGCGAGCAGCAGCCCACGCAGCGCCCGCGCGCGCTGCGCGCTGCGCGTGCTGTGCGCGCTGTGCGCGCTGCGCAGCTTGCTGGGCCAGGCCGTGCGCTGGGCCTGGCGTGGCTGTTTGTGCGGCGCGCTTGGCTTGCTGGGCGATGGCCTGGCTTCGTGCTGGGCCTCGTCCGGCAGGCCTCGTCCGCTGCTTATTCGTACGATGCGCTTCCGATTAAATTTTCCGATTCCGGAATTCATTTCCGATACGAACAATATTTAATATTTCCGATTCCGGAATTAATTTCCGTTTCGAACAAATATTTAATATTTCCGTTTCCGGAATTATTTTCCGATTCCGGTAATATTTCCGATTCTGACAATATTTCCGTTTCCGGCAATATTTCCGATTCTGGCAATATTTCCATTTCCGATAATATTTTCCGATACGTACCATGTTTCCGTTTCCGGCAACATCTACGACTTGGATAATATTTATATTTCCGATACGATCCATATTTCCGTTTCCGGCAATATCATCGTTTCCGGAGTATTCATTTCTTGCCTGTGACGATCTTAGCTCCCACTGAAACCAAGATCCGTCGGTTCCGAATATTCATAGATGGAGTATTTAATGCCATTAAATACTTGATCCGTTTACGTACTATTTGTGTGACCCTACGGGTTCAGTCAAGAGTAAGCTGTGGATTAATATCATTAATTCCACTTGAACTGAAGCGGCCTCTAGCTAGGCATTCAGCTCACTTGATCTCACTGAATTATTAACTTGTTAATTAATACTGAACCGCATTTATTAGACTTAACATAGAATGCATACTTGGACCAAGGGCATTATTTCCTTCAGTCTCCCACTTGTCCTTAGGGACAAGTGTGCATTTCCTAATTCCTTTGTCGCTCGATGCTTGCTCTTGAACATAAGGTAAGAGTTGTCATCCTTATTATGTCCAGAGGTGTTCCTCGGTTTCAGAGTTCAACTGATCAAATAAACAGATAATCATAGCCTATGATTCATCCGAGCACGGCCATGCATTTCACAGTTTCTAGCTCTCCGAGTGGCCTTGTACAACTTTTAAGCATCTCATCCCGAACTATGGGAGGACAATCCCTAATCTTGCGATCTTGAGATTAGACTTCGTTTGATAGGTGATTACCTGAGCGTTGCCTTTATAGCCTCCTTTTACGGTGCGACGGTTGGTCAACGTCAAAGCAACCAGTTCTCAAACAAGTAATCTCAAATCACTCAGGTATTGAGGATTTAGTGTCTAATAATTTAATGAAATTTACTTATGACAGATTTTCATCTCTTACAGTAAAGTTTCATAGGTCTTGTCCGATACTAGTCTTCCCAAAGTAAGTATCTATGCAAATGATTATAACATTGCCATGTCCACATAGTTCAAGAAACAGAACTACTAGTCATCTTGCATTCTAATCGTCTAACGTTTTCTATGCGTCCAATTTTATAGAAAACTCCGACTAGGGACCATTTTCAACCTTTGACATTCAAGTTCACTTGATAGACATTTCTTAGTCACAGGACTGGTCCTGACAGTCTATCTTGAATATATCGTCAAATTGAAGGGACTCATCATTTAATAAACCACAAATTAAATGGAAAAATGAATTCTTTTCATTTATTGTGAATGATTAACCAAAAATGTTTTACAAAGATTTAAACTCTAAAACTTTAAAACATTAAACAGAGACATCAAAGCCATTCTCCAATATGCTTGATCCCCATAGCTGCAGTGTGCGAGTTGTGCTTCGCCTGCGGCAGAGGTTTAGTTAATGGATCTGATATGTTGTCATCAGTTCCAATTTTTCTTATCTCGACTTCTTTTCTTTCAACGAACTCTCGTAGAAGGTGAAATCTACGAAGTACATGCTTGACTCTCTGGTGGTGTCTAGGCTCTTTTGCCTGTGCAATAGCTCCGTTATTGTCACAATACAGGGCTATTGGTCCTTTAATGGAGGGGACTACACCAAGTTCACCTATGAACTTCCTTAGCCATATAGCTTCCTTTGCTGCTTCATGTGCAGCAATGTACTCCGCTTCAGTTGTAGAATCCGCAATGGTGCTTTGCTTAGCACTTTTCCAGCTTACTGCTCCTCCGTTGAGGCAGAAGACAAACCCAGACTGTGATCTAAAATCATCTTTGTCGGTTTGGAAACTTGCGTCCGTATAGCCTTTAACAATTAATTCATCATCTCCACCATAGACCAGGAAGTCATCTTTGTGCCTTTTCAGGTACTTCAGAATATTCTTGGCAGCAGTCCAATGCGCCTCTCCTGGGTCTGACTGGTATCTGCTCGTAGCACTGAGTGCGTACGCAACATCTGGGCGTGTACATATCATAGCATACATTATTGAACCAATCAATGATGCATATGGAATCCCATTCATTTGTCTACGCTCATCAAGTGTTTTTGGGCACTGAGTCTTGCTTAGAGTCATTCCATGAGACATGGGTAGGTGGCCTCGCTTGGAGTCCGCCATCTTGAACCTATCAAGCACCTTATTGATATAAGTGCTTTGACTAAGTCCAATCATCTTTTTAGATCTATCTCTGTAAATCTTGATGCCCAATATGTACTGTGCTTCTCCTAGATCCTTCATCGAAAAACATTTCCCAAGCCAAATCTTGACAGAGTTCAACATAGGAATGTCATTTCCGATAAGCAATATGTCGTCGACATATAATACTAGGAAAGCAATTTTGCTCCCACTGACCTTCTTGTATAAACAAGATTCGTCTGCGTTCTTGATGAAACCAAAGTCACTGACTGCTTCATCAAAACGTATATTCCAGCTCCTGGATGCCTGCTTCAATCCGTAGATTGACTTCTTTAGCTTGCATACCTTTTTAGCATTCTTTGGATCCTCAAAACCTTCAGGCTGTGTCATAAACACAGTTTCTGTTAAAACGCCGTTTAAGAAAGCAGTTTTGACATCCATCTGCCATATTTCGTAATCGTAATATGCAGCGATTGCTAACATTATCCGAATAGACTTTAGCATTGCAACTGGTGAAAAGGTTTCATCGTAATCCACACCGTGGACTTGCCTGTAACCTTTTGCGACCAATCTAGCTTTGAAAACTTCAAGTTTCCCATCCTTGTCCTTTTTCAGTTTGAAAACCCATTTGCTTCCAATGGCTTGGTAGCCATCTAGCAAATCGACCAAATCCCATACTTGGTTTTCAGACATGGAGTCTAATTCAGATTGCATGGCTTCTTGCCATTGCTTGGAGCTAGGGCTCGTCATAGCTTGTTTGTAAGTCGCAGGTTCATCACTTTCAAGTAATAGAACGTTATAGCTCTCGTTCGTCAAAATACCTAAGTACCTTTCCGGTTGAGATCTATATCTTTGCGATCTACGCGGGGTAACATTTCTAGATTGACCATGGTTCTCACCAGATTCTTCTAAAGATCTCTGAGTTTTATCCTGAATGTCATCTTGAGCATTCTCTAGAGTTTGTTGTTCGACTCGAATTTCTTCGAGGTCTACTTTTCTCCCACTTGTCATTTTGGAAATATGATCTTTCTCCAAAAAGACACCATCTCGAGCAACAAACACTTTGTTCTCAGATGTATTGTAGAAGTAATACCCCTTTGTTTCCTTTGGATAGCCCACAAGGATACATTTGTCAGATTTTGGATGAAGTTTGTCTGAAATTAATCGTTTGACGTATACTTCACATCCCCAAATCTTAAGAAAAGACACATTTGGAGGCTTTCCAAACCATAATTCGTATGGAGTCTTTTCGACAGCTTTAGACGGAGCTCTATTTATAGTGAGTGCAGCTGTATTTAGTGCATGTCCCCAAAATTCTAATGGAAGTTCGGCCTGACCCATCATTGACCTGACCATGTCTAGCAAGGTTCTGTTCCTCCGTTCCGACACACCGTTCCATTGTGGTGTTCCAGGAGGAGTCAACTCTGATAGAATTCCACATTCTTTCAGATGGTCATCAAATTCATAGCTCAGATATTCACCGCCTCTATCAGACCGCAGTGCCTTAATCTTCTTGCCTAATTGATTCTCTACTTCACTCTGAAATTCCTTGAATTTGTCAAAGGATTCAGACTTATGCTTCATTAGGTAGACATAACCATACCTACTGAAGTCATCAGTGAAAGTGATAAAGTAGCTGAAACCACCTCTAGCATTTGTACTCATTGGTCCACATACATCTGTATGGATTAAACCCAATAGTTCATTTGCTCTTTCTCCAACTTTAGAGAAAGGTTGCTTTGTCATTTTGCCAAGTAAACATGATTCGCATTTACCATAATCCTCTAAGTCAAATGGTTCTTGAATTCCTTCCTTTTGAAGTCTTTCTAAGCGTTTCAAGTTTATATGGCCTAATCGACAATGCCACAGATAGGTGAGATCTGAATCATTCTTTTTGGCCTTTTTGGTATTTATGTTATATACTTGTTTGTCGTGATCTAATAAATAAAGTCCATTGACTAATCTAGCAGATCCATAAAACATCTCTTTAAAATAAAACGAACAACTATTGTCTTTTATTAAAAAGGAAAATCCCTTAGCATCTAAGCAAGAAACTGAAATGATGTTTTTAGTAAGATTGGAACATGGAAACATTCTTCCAGTTCCAAAACTAGCCCGGAGGGCAACGACAAATAGTAAGTTCCTACAGCTAATGCAGCAATCCGTGCTCCATTTCCCACTCGTAGGTCGACTTCACCCTTGCTTAACTTTCTACTTCTTCTTAGTCCCTGTGGATTGGAACATAAGTGTGAGCCACAACCTGTATCTAATACCCAAGAAGTTGAATTAGCAAGTATACAGTCTATAACGAAAATACCTGAAGATGGAACGACTGTTCCGTTCTTCTGATCTTCCTTTAGCTTCAAGCAATCTCTCTTCCAATGCCCCTTCTTCTTGCAGTAGAAGCATTCGGATTCAGAAGTGGGTTGACTGACCTTCCTCTTTGCAGATTTGGCGCCAGTTTGCTTAGTTGGGCTGGCCTTGTTGCCACCTTTCTTAGCATTCCTCTTCTTTCCAGATTTCTTGAACTTGCCCCCACGCACCATAAGCACATCCTGCTTATCACTTTTGAGCGTCTTTTCAGCGGTCTTCAGCATACCGTGAAGCTCAGTGAGCGTTTTGTCCAGACTATTCATACTGTAGTTTAGTTTGAACTGATCATACCCGCTATGAAGAGAATGTAGGATGGTGTCTATAGCCATTTCCTGAGAAAATTGCTGATCCAGCCGACTCATATTCTCAATGAGTCCAATCATTTTGAGAACATGTGGACTTACGGGCTCGCCTTTCTTAAGCTTGGTCTCAAGAATTTGCCTATGAGTCTCGAATCTTTCGACTCGAGCCAGATCTTGGAACATGTTCTTCAACTCACTGATGATTGTGAAAGCATCTGAGTTGATGAACGTTTTCTGCAGATCCGCACTCATGGTGGCGAGCATTAGACATTTCACATCCTTGTTGGCATCAATCCAACGATTGAGGGCTGCCTGAGTGACCCCGTCGCCTGCAGCTTCGGGCATCGCCTCATCCAGGACGTACTCCTTTTCTTCCTGCATAAGAACTATTTGCAAGTTCCTTTGCCAGTCAAGGAAGTTTTTCCCGTTCAACTTCTCCTTTTCGAGAATTGATCGAATGTTGAATGAATTGTTGTTTGCCATATTAAAAACTACAATTGAAAAGAATAAACAAATAAATAACCATTCACAGTTTCTCTTAATAAACTTAAATTCTAGCATACATGCATAATTCAATGTTTATTAAGCATTTTATTCAAATTATGTGTTCCGGCAGGTGTGAATAAAATGATTCCAAGATCCTAAAATCATTGAAGAACTAAGCACAGTTTGTCGACTTAATCCTAGAACATCTTAGGTAAGCAAAAGCCTTTTGCTAATAGTCTAGAATTTATTCTTGGTTGATAGGTACGTCTAAGGACTTATTAGGTAAACCTATCGAATTTTCCAGGACATAAAAGGACTCCTTACTTATATCGTTGAGTTTCACCAAAACTAACATGTACTCACAATTATTTGTGTACCTTGCCCCTTTAGGACCAATAAGTAACACCTCGCTGAGCGAAAACTATTACTAGATTGATGTAAAGGATATCCAAGCAAGTGTATATTTTGGCATGGCACCTTTTAACTCAATTTTTAAGTTTGGAACTTAAGGCTCTTACTATGTTGGTTAGATTTTAAGTGAACTAAAATCCTTAATCATGCAACATAATCAAGCTTTTGATCTCATGCATTTTAAGACATATTTAAAACAATAAATAACTTAAAGCATGCATAAGATAAATGTGATCTAGTATGGCCCGACTTCATCTTGAAGCTTTGACTTCAAAGTCCGTCTTGAAAATCTCCGTGGGAGGCACCATTTTCTTCAAATAGGATAAGCTATAACTAATTACAACTATTTGATGGTTCGCAGACCATATTTGAATTGAAAAACAACTTTGGTACTTTAGACCAATTACATTCAAATTAATGGTACGCAGACCATATTTTCTATCCTATTTGGGCCATACTAGTCACTTCATAACCTGCAAAACAGTACATATACAATATATACCATTCACCCATTCATTATCATGAATGGCCCACATAGCTGGTTAGTAAAACACATTATGCATCACGTAAACATTTGCAGCAATTAATCAAGGGCACCAATAATCTACCAATTATTCAGTCCTTATTAATTCTAATCAAGTTGTTTTAACCTTAAGGATTTGTAGACCTAATCAAGAGTTTATGACTAAAAAACGCTCCCACTTAAACCAATAAATTTATATGCTTTACTAATTTTAAACATAAAAATGTATTTCAAGTCCAACCGGAAACATACAAATTTAATTAAAATTTAAAGCTCATATCAATTTATAATTGAATCCAAAACTTTAATTTAATTTCAGTCGTATTTAAATTAATTCATGATTTTAATTTTAGTAAAATAATTAGAATAAATAAAATTTATTATAATTACAATATTCAAAATTAAAATCCAAGAAAATAATTTAAATTATTAATTTTAAAATTAATTAAAATTACGTGAACTGAAATTTTCAAATTAAACATTCAAAACGATCTTTAATCGTAACGCAAACACCCTACGCGTTGCACGCCCATGGGCCGCACGCACACAGCCATTGCTGGCCATGTGCGCGCAGCCCATGCGCTCGTCGCATAGCTGCTGCATCCCCATCGCAAGCCTCCGCACGCATTGGTGCTCGCTGCGCGCGCCAGCGCTCATCGCATGCGAGCTATCGCTCGCAGTGCGGGCGAGCCATCGCTCGCTGTGCGCGCGAGCCATCGCTCGCTGTGCGCGAGCAATTGCGCGCGATCAACGCTGGGCGCAGCGCTCGTGGCACGCGAGCTTGCGCTCGCTGCGCGCGAGGCTGCGCGCGCTTGCGCGAGGCAGTGCGCGTTGTGGCGCAGCTCGCTTGCTGCCCACACGCGACTGCCTTGGCTCGCCCTTCGCCCATGCCCATTCGTCCATTGCTCATGGCCCACGACACAAGGCAGGGCTGCTGCCTTGTGCTCGTGCACTACGCCCTTGCTCATTGCATTCGTGCCGCACGGGCGACGAGCTCCCTTGCTCGTCGTCGCATGCCCGCATTATACAACACCCCTTAAGGGTAACACGAAGCGTCCATTGCTTTGTGCGTGCAAGTTATATGAACGAATCGCATAAAAAATTTAAAATTTATAAAATTAATGACAAATTAATAAATATTATTAATTTCATAATTTTAGGGCGAAAAAATCGAAAATTTATTATCCAATTGATTTCCGATTGTTATGGATTCAAGTCTAGGTCATAAAAATTTAAAATTTATCATAAATTTACAATTTTTATGGTGGTTTTTAATCATAGGTTTCTAATTAAATTACAATTAATTATGAAAATCAAATTAATTCTAAATTATTCTAATTTTCAACAAATTAATCATAATTACAAATTAGATTGCATAATTAACAAGACTAGGCATTCAAACTTGTTAAACATATGCAGTAGGTCAATCAAAAATTCAAGATTTATCAACAAGAATCGCAAATATTTAATTTAACATCTTAAATTTACGAAATTTTTGCATTCGAAAAACTAAAACCTTCGAAAAGTCATAGTTAGGCTTCGAATTTGAGAATTCTGGGTTCGGCAGAAAAATACTGTTTTTGTCAAAATTTTAGAATGCCTTTTACATGCGGAATTGACACAAAAATCACTCGATTTAGATGAGTAACGAAGAAACTGCCGAAAAACTGCGTACGTATAATTAAATAAACGCAATTTGCAATTAATTAACAATTACGAAAATTAATCACCCCTTTTAATTCTTGCAAATTTGTAATATTTAACCATGTTTATGCAATTTAGATTATGAAAATAATAAGGGGCTCGTGATACCACTGTTAGGTTATGATACATATGACATTACATAGATCATGCGGAAACAATCATTAACCCAGGACAACATATGATTTACACATAATCATATAGCATAATTTAGATGCATACTCTTTGTTGCGTGCCCTCCCTAGCTGCGCCCGAACCGAACAAGAACAAGTCTTTAGGACTCCAAGTGTCGTCCCTCCGTAGATAGTCCACAGCACGTCCGGATCCGCCTTAAGATTGACCAACTAGAATCGCCCTTAAGGTACTAGAAAATTTCGGCACTTTTATGAGCAAGATGTGTGTTTTAATTTTCTCTCAAAAAACTCACTTTTGAATACTTTGAAACTTGTTATAAATTGTGAGCCCTAGCCTCATATTTATAGGGGTATGGAAAGGGAATCGAAATCCTATTCAGATACAAATTAATTAAACCTAGAATCCTACAAGAACTCTAATTTAATTAATTTATCAAATAGAATTAGGAATTTAATCATTAACCGAACTCTGCATGTTTTAGGAAACGTGCACGAACACAAACACTTGCACACACACGCACGGCAGCCACGATGGGCCCCCATGCGTGCGCGCGAGCAGCAGCCCACGCAGCGCCCGCGCGCGCTGCGCGCTGCGCGTGCTGTGCGCGCTGTGCGCGCTGCGCAGCCTGCTGGGCCTGGCCTTGCGCTGGGCCTGGCGTGGCTGTTTGTGCGGCGCGCTTGGCTTGCTGGGCGATGGCCTGGCTTCGTGCTGGGCCTCGTCCGGCAGGCCTCGTCCGATGCTTATTCGTACGATGCGCTTCCGATTAAATTTTCCGATTCCGGAATTCATTTCCGATACGAACAATATTTAATATTTCCGATTCCGGAATTAATTTCCGTTTCGAACAAATATTTAATATTTCCGTTTCCGGAATTATTTTCCGATTCCGGTAATATTTCCGATTCTGACAATATTTCCGTTTCCGGCAATATTTCCGATTCTGGCAATATTTCCATTTCCGATAATATTTTCCGATACGTATCATGTTTCCGTTTCCGGCAACATCTACGACTTGGATAATATTTATATTTCCGATACGATCCATATTTCCGTTTCCGGCAATATCATCGTTTCCGGAGTATTCATTTCTTGCCTGTGACGATCTTAGCTCCCACTGAAACCAAGATCCGTCGGTTCCGAATATTCATAGATGGAGTATTTAATGCCATTAAATACTTGATCCGTTTACGTACTATTTGTGTGACCCTACGGGTTCAGTCAAGAGTAAGCTGTGGATTAATATCATTAATTCCACTTGAACTGAAGCGGCCTCTAGCTAGGCATTCAGCTCACTTGATCTCACTGAATTATTAACTTGTTAATTAATACTGAACCGCATTTATTAGACTTAACATAGAATGCATACTTGGACCAAGGGCATTATTTCCTTCATAAGGCTGGGCGCTGGAATATTCGGCGCCTGGTCCTGGGCGTTGAAACTGCGCCCCAGGAACCTTTTTTCTTTCTTTTCATTCTTTTGATTCAATCGTACCTGTTTTTGCAGATTTGGCTTGCGGAACGGCTTAGACTTTTGGAAGCTCTTGCCGATCCTAAACATTATCGCCCTATAGCTTTGGGTAACCGAAAATACTTGCACCAAGGCCAGGACGAGGCCGAATGGACCTCCTTTTTTACTTATGGCATTTGTTCTATTAAATGGGTGGTACCATGGTGGGGTTTGACTACTATGACAGGGGGGTCTGATGTATCGGTTTATATTTCTTTGTTGGGGCTGTCTTGTCCCATTTATATTTTCCCTTACCGAGTCATGCATCAATATGGTTTAAGGCAGACTATCCCCTTTTCTGATACGGTACCACCTAAGGTAGCGACTTTTGCACAAACACGGGTCTTAGCGTGGGCTAGGTATTATGATGGTCTCCCGCGTTGGGCTGTAGCTACAAATGGGTTTGTGGGTCTTTCTGAAAACTATAAGTTGTGGATGAGTTTTGATGACAAGGATGTGAGGACCGAGGCTCGTAATGGGGAGCCGGTTGAGCTTTTGATACCTCGTATTCGTGTTAAGTATGAGGGTCCTGATTCTGCCAGACCTCGTACCTATAGTTTTAAGACTGTGAAAGCTCGTCCTGATCGAAAGCGAAAGGAATTTATTCCCCGTTCCAGTGTCAGGCCTAAAAAGATGCCTAACATGAAGGGGCCTGCTGTTGTTAAAAGAAATGCAAGCTCTCGCGGAGATCGTCGCCGGAACAATGTATGGGTTAGGAAGGCTCGGCCGCCTGTAGAAACAGTGGCTAGTCCAGTTGATGATAGTAATCCTTCTCCCACCACTGTTTGTGCCCTTGAGGCTGAGCGGGCTATAACTGAGAATATTTCTAAAGCTTTGGCATCTTTGGAAGTTAGTGTCCAGGAGCCAGTTCTTATGGAGATTGATATTGGGGCAGCGTAGAACACTATGGGGGTAGATCCTGCGAACATTGCTCTCTTCAAGACTTTATTTGATGATCCGGAAGAACTAGAGTAGTGTAGTTCTTTGCTAGGGTGTAGTTGCCCTCTATTTATTTCAGTTGTGTTTGTTTTTATTCCTAGCACTTTGTTTTCCTTCTTATTATATTTTAATAAAGGCGTATTTTTAGTTTTCATTCAATTTTGTTTACATGTCTAACACTTTTTTAAACAAAGAATATAATTTTCTTATTATTATTTGGACCGAATCCTTGGTAAGGATTGCCTACGTATCTTGTCAGAATCAGGTCGCGCGTAGTTCTTAGCTTTAGAATAAGCTCTAGTATGCCGGATTTCGGTAGATATGTCCTGAAGTGGAAACATATTACTTAATCGGTCAAATGAGTGAAGTATTTGCCATTTTCATCTGCCGTTTTCCATAGGTTGCTTAAAATTCGACCAATTTGTTGGTAAACCTATTTGGATACGTACTGTACCCCCCAAGTGTTCGTTATTTTTCCGTTGTGTGCGGAAAAAATGACGAGCACTTTTCGGAAAAAAAGGGAAACTTTTGGCAGGCAGAGAGTTTCAACGCCCAGGCTGGGGCGTCAGAAATTTCGGCGCCCAGCCCTGGGCGCTGAAAATAACTTGGGCGGTGAATTTTGACGTTTTTGCTTCACATGTTCTTGCGTTTACTTCTATTTCGTTTTTTGTGCCTTGATATTTTGCTTCGTAGTTAAAGTTAATTTTGAGGCTATTTTGGAGGTTTTTTTGACTGTTAGCGTGAAACGCATTTTGTCCAGATTGATTTTTTCTATTGGTGACTCAAAACAGTTTCGAAAATGGAGTTAGGGTGCGGAACTTATGAAGATCTTTGTGGAGGGTATGATGGAATCTATGTGAAACCGCTGTTGGTGGATTCTATATTTTATGAATTTATTTTTTTGGTAACATTTGCATTTGTTTTAAATTTTTGATTTCTTTTTGATTTTGGGTTGCATGGATTGGCTCTTATGATGACATTGGTTGGCTTTTTAGGTTTTGAGGATGGGATAGTGTGGTTTATTTTGTGGGTTTCGGGAACTGGTTCACATGGCATTATTTCAAGACCGAGTGGGCTTTGTTTGTTGGGCCTATAGTGGGCCGCTTCTTTATTATTATATATTTTTTTTATTTTGCAAGTACATTTGGTGTTTATTTAATGTTAGGCTAAAATTTTTAGGAAAAATATTACGCCTTTATTGATTTGGAAAGTAAGGAAAACACACTGAAATAAAACTGACCCATATTCTAAAGGGCCTTAGGACCATCTAAAGTCTCTATTATTTTTTTCTATCAATCTAAAGAACTACTAGGCGCTTTTTACTAATGGTGCTCTATGTGGCTCAAGCCTGGGGTTTAGTCTCATAAAACTTTGGTCCTTCACCGGTACTCATCTTGAATTCCATTCCTTTTGCGTTGACCCACTGATATGTCTTCACCCATCCGTTCCCGACCTCTTGTGGTGTTGATGCAGGAGAGATTAACCGGGTTGGATCGAAACCTTCATCTTGTAAAGCTAGGGTAGTCATCACAGTCTCGTTCTCCATAGTCATCACAGTCTCGTTAAACAATGTCCATAGAGCCTGGTTGTCCAATATTTCAGCTGTTTTAGTCTTGGTGAGGTGGGGTGCCTCATCCAAGGTGTGGCAATCATTTCAAATCCGGGTTTTAGCAAGCCATCCTGAACGAAGGGTTCAGGGAAATCACAGCATGGGTGTTCTTCTCCTTCCCGAACAAACATCCCGTTAAGGGTCCTTTGATATGGGGGAAGGAGGGTGGTTTGTTTGGCTTTGTTAAGGCGTAGCCTAGATAGGCGGTCAGCAATATCTTCCTCCGTTGGTTCATAACCTAAGCCAAAGGGAGTAGATTTGTCGGGAAAAGGATGGAATGTGCATTCCTTCTTCCTTATGCCCAATGGGGTTCCTGGGAAATAACCTTGAGCTAACAGCATTCTAGGGATGACTCGGGATGCATGCGGGTCTAGGAATGCTGGATCATAATCTTCGATGAACTGGATTGTTTCTTCCATTTGAAACCCATAAAGGTCATCTGCAGTTTCGGCCGTTCCAACCATAGTACAACTGACGTCGAGAGGAGGGGCGCGGATTTCTAGTATTACCCCGTTATGGTTAAGTTTAACCATTTGGTGCAAGGTAGAAGCCACACCTCCTAAGTCATGGAGCCAAGGTCGCCACAAGAGGAGGTTGAAAGTGGGCTTGATGTCGATTATTTGAAACTCCGTGGTGCGTGCCACAGGCCCGGTTTGTATGGCAAGGTTGATTTTTCCCAATACAGGCCTTCGGGAGTTATCATAAGCTCGTACCCCTTGCGTGGAGGTTTGGAAGTCGTCGTTTCCCAGCCCCAAGCAATGGGCGGTTCGCAATGGGCAGACATTAACCGCCGAACCATTATCTACGAGCGCTAGGGGGATGTTTTGTCCTTTGCATCCAACCACTAAGTAAAGGGCTTTATTGTGAGCACCCCCCTCTCTGGGTAAATCTTTATCAGTGAAAACTATGGCCTTTTCTTCGGCATCTCTCGTGACATGGCTAACCAATGAGTCAGGTGTGATATCTGTGGGTACTCAGATGAGGTCAAGTGAGCGAATAAGCTTTTCGCGATGTTCTTTTGAAGTACACATAAGATCCCAGATGGTAATCTCAGCCTTGGTTCTTTTCAGTTGTTTCAGGAGAGGATTTTCAATGACTTCCGCGACGGTGGCGTGCCGCCCGTTCTCAGGAGTTTGCCTAACCGGGATGTCGTCCATAGGAGGTGGGTGAATATCCGGTTGGTATATCCTTCCGGATCGGGTGAGGTTGTCGACCTCGGGCTCCTGAGGGGTGGTGTCAATGAGAGCATTCCCGGGCCAAGTTTCAGTGAAGAGGTCCTGGCCCGAGACTTGAGATAGGTAAATATCTTCGGCATCATCGTTCCACACACCGCATACTTCCCCCTCGATTCGATCCATAGGTACCACAGCGAGTGGTGCACCTTGAGGTGTAATATACACCGTAGGGTCGAAATTCTCTGGTTGGTCGAGAGAGATGTGACAAGAGCCGAGTGAGCTCTTGTTGTTGTTGGGTTTGCCAACGTTAGGGAGAGGTATTACTTCATCCTCTATCATGTCCTGGATCGTATGTTTTAGATGCCAGCAGTTTTCAGTGTCATGCCCATTTCCTTGATGGAATTTGCAGTAAGTACCTTCGACCCAATATTTGTTTTTGACAGGAGGGTCACGGGTGGGGCCTATAGGTCTCAACTTTCCTTGATTGGTTAGTCTTTCAAAGGCTTGTACCAAAGTTGACCCGAGTGGGGCAAACTTTCGGTCTCGGACCCATCTTATGGGGTATCTTCGGGCGGGAGCCTCTTCTACAGCATGGACTTCTTGGGCTTGGGGTGTGTTACCCCGATTATAGGTGTTGGTCTTATATGCAGGTTTGCTCTGTATGGTTTTGGCGAGGTCGTCCTCGATTTTTATTCCCACATCATAAACCCTTTTGAAAGTGTCGAGTCCCAGGTACCTAAGGTGTTGTCTGTAAGCCGGGTCTAAGTTGTCAATGAATTTTTGGACCAATTCTGTTTCGGGAGGCCTATTGATTAGTTGGGCCGCCTGGTCCTTCCATCTAGCAAAGTAGGTTGTGAAACCCTCATTTTTCTTTTGGAAGAGAACTTCCAGCTCGCGCATGGTGACTTGGAAATCCATGTTCGACGAGTATTGCTTGATGAAGACATTGACAAAGTCTTCCCAAGTGGGGAAGAGCTTAGGGTCCTGGTGATAGTACCATTTGAGCGGCACAGGTTCCAAGGACAAAGGAAAGGCAGGTAGGTACATGGACTTGTCCACGCCTTTCAAGTTCATGGTTTTCACAAAGCTTAGTAGATGATCACGGGGGTTATCCGTGGCCTTGAACTTTGGTAAGTCAGATGAACTGAACTTTTATGGTAATTTGCCAGAAAAAGGTCCAAGCTCGAGGGAGAAGTATTTGCTCCCCATGGTTTGCTGTAGGACCATTTTTTCGATCCTCTTCTCGTTTTCGAGGTCATTTTTGGCTTGCGCAGCCGCTAAGGCTTCGTTTTCCAATTTTCAGTTGGCCCATGAGTTGGGTCATTTGGACCATCTTGTCTCGCAAATCTTCGATGGACATGTTTGGAGGTGCGAATCGAGGTTGGGGAAGCGGAGATCCTTGAAATGAGGGACGACGGACGGGGCTTGGAGTTACTAGACCTGGTGTTGGTGATGTATCTTTGAGACGCACTAGCCGTTGATTCCCTGATCGGCACCAAGTGGCAGGACCAGTCCTAGGCATAAGATAAGCTAAAGTTTAGGTTCCCAAAGTTTCAAGCATTACTTAGTCTAGACTTCGACTCTCTAAATTGGTTTTTCACTTTTTCGCTCTTTCCTCTGTCGGTACACTTTTTGGGGTTTTTTTTTGTTTTGGTCATTCTTTGGATTTTCGAAACACTTGCCTGTGTGACATACATAGTTGTTAGCATGTTCGGTTTTGGTGCCGAGCATTTCCGTCGTAGGAGGCCTAACGACGACACAAAGAGTTATTGACTTTTCGCGAGTCGCCTTTTGAAATCGAGTGCTTTTCTTACGCCCTTGTAGTAATTCCTTTTTCATGGATATTTTTTGCTACGTATTTTCTTTTTTGCTTGGGCACCGAGGCTGCTGCGCCTGACCAGAAAGCCAAGCAGCAACTTCAGCGCCCAGCAGTGGGCGTGAGAAATTTTGGCGCCCAGCCAGGGGCGTTGAAAATGCGTCCCTGGCTGGTTCTCGTTTTCTGTTTTCTGTTTATGCGACTTCGATTTGCGTGCTTGCCTAATAACGTCCTTTACGCGTAACAACGTTTGTGGGATTCGTTACAGGCCATCCCGAGCGTCGCTTATTTTGTGGCGATCATTCGGGTTTGCGGAACACGTGTTTCGGTATAACTCTTTGGCAAATTAGTCTATGAATGTTTGGGCAATTTTTAAGGTCATTGGTTTTCTAGGATAGTTTGTCACACACAATCACATATTTCGCTACACATAACTACATTACAAAAAAGGATTTGAAAATTAAATATGCCACGTAGTTTATGATAGGCTTCTATGGGTAGTTTATTTGTGCCTGGCTCGGTACCGCTTCTATCGTAGATCCAACACATGCCCCGGTCGAGGTAGTGTCTTCAACAGACGAATTTTGCTCAAGAGGCCAACTCGCAAGTGCAAGCCAAGGGGGCAGGCAGGCGAGAGGGACCTAATGGGCGAGCGATTGGGTTCGGGATAGGTGTACTACCTGTGCAAGTACCGAGTGGGAAACATGCGCGGCGTATGCACCCCCCTATTGGCGAAAAAAAGGTATGCTTAGTCCCAACTCCCGAGGGAGCCGAGATTCGTTATGATGTTCTGCCTGTTCACATTAATATGCTGATTTTCAGGTCGTCCCAACTTGATGGGGAAATAAACGCGGGGTAGGATCGTTTCACTCTTCGGCTATTTTGATTACCTACAAGCACGAGTATTTCCTTCACTATCCCCAGTGGAGTCGCCACTGTGAGGGGGTCGAAAAAGCGCGAGGCTAATGCGTGACCTTGTCCCTCGTGGGTGTGACGATTCTTTTTATTCAATCAAGTGTAATTGGATTTCCTGTGAGTATACACCCAATTGACTAGTAATATAGGAGTCGCCATTCAGTTTTTAACAACAATGAGAAAAACTGACAAAACCCGGTTATCGTGACATAAAGGGAGTGCAATTATGTTTGACGACGACGGCCGTAGGTTCCCTTGTGATTCCTGGTGTGGGGATCTCACAATATACACCCGCAAGGTAGAGATTGAGGGTTCGGGGGACTGTAACTACCGAGAGGAGTAATTCGCTCGTCGATAACTCCAGAGGCAGGATATCCTTACTAGCTCAGCATAAATAATTGAAGGGACATGCATTAACTATTAAACTAATCTGAATTGATTTTAGCAATATGCAGCATATAATACTAATTCGATCGTGATTATCTGATTTAAATAGCATTAAGGGACCTAGCATGATAATCCGATTTCCCAAAAATATTATATTTATTAGGCGTGATAGAACAATCATATTAGGTTAGTTTAACATTTCATAAAAAGGGCGAGGAAAGCAGTTAAATCATCGAAAAGGGACACATTACGACGCACGCTTGAGAGGTGCGTCACGGTTCTCAGGAAACTAACCACTTTGACTTGCTATTTCTCCTTTTTATTTAACGAATCTCGATTATGGGACAGGATACGTTCTGTTCGATTTATGGATCGATTGCGACAGAACGCGTGAACAGTTTTGCAGCGAGAGGCTTAGGCTAAGGGGTTTAGAGTCAATACTCAGAGTATATTATGTGTTGTTGTGTCACATCGAAACTAGGGGCCTATTTATAGGGAAGAGTTCGTGGAAAGATAGAATTGCAGAGGTCTAATCCGCAAAGAATTAGGAAAAGAAACGTACCCGGGTATTTTCAGCGCCCAGGCCTGGGCGCCGAAGATTTCGGCGCCCAGAGCCAGGCGTTGAAAATAGGGTCTGGGCAGTTTTGTTTAGTCAGATTCGGATTCCTAAAATCCGTAGAGTTTGAGATTAATTCGAGTCTTTTAGCGCGTATCAATTTTGTGACGGAATGCGTCTGGGCCCGTTATGAACTCTAGGTTCGTTAGGATTTTAATTAATACGTAACTCTTATTTCCGAATCCTTTTAGGAATAGGATTCTCGTAGTTTTCTATCTCATTTAGGATTTATGTTGGAATGCAACACCTAATTCTGACAGGTTTCTATCTTTTATGATTTGCCACTTTTAGACGCTACCTTTTACGGCAGTTACTATTTTTAGCAGGTTTCCATAAATAGAAGGTTTCGGGTGAAATGAAATAGGGAATCGAGATTCGTTTATTTTATAGGAGATGCGTTGTCAAGTGGAGTTTTTATGCTTTCATCATCGAACCTTTCCCTTGCGGGAAAGGAGACAAAAGTAGGTGTCTACAGAAGGCTCCATCTCCTCGACATTGTCTGCAATTGTTAATTTGCTTCACATTAAAACTCTTGGGAGGTGGAGTAACGAGTCATTCACTATGCTTTTGAACTTTTTGAAAACCCAGTTGTTGCCAAAAGAGTCATCCCTTCCTGATTGTTTTAATGATGCAAAATAATTTGTTAAAGATTTAGGTCTCTCATATGAAAAGATAGATGCATGTGTTAATGATTGTATGCTATTTTGGAAAGATGATGAACAATTAGAACATTGTAAAGTTTGCAAGGCTGCTAGGTGGAAACAAGGTAAGCATAGTGGAGAAACTAGAACCAGGGAAAATGGTAAGAGAATACCTCAAAAGGTACTTCGATATTTTCCACTAAAGCCTAGACTTCAACGTTTGTTTATGTGTTCAAAGACGGCTTCTGATATGAGATGGCATAATGAAAGGCAAGCTGAAATTGGTGTGCTTAACCACCCTTCTGATGGGAAAGCATGGCAAGATTTTGATGAAAACCATCCATCATTTTCTTCAGAACCTCGTAATGTTAAGTTAGGGCTTATAAGTGATGGATTTAACCCGTTTTCTAATATTGCAAACCCATATAGCATTTGGCCTGTTATGTTAGTTCCATATAATTTACCTCCCTGGGTTTGTATGAAACAATCTAGCATGATGTTGTCAATGCTTGTACCCGGCCCAAAAGGACCAGGTGATGCAATAGATGTCTATTTACAGCCTTTCATAGAAGAGTTGAAAGAGTTATGGGAAGTGGGCGTTGAAACCTATGATGCTTCCAAATGTGAAAATTTTAAAATGCATGCTGCTTTGCTTACAACAATTAATGATTTTCCTGCTTATGGCATTTTATCTGGATGGAGTACAAAAGGAAAGCTGGCTTGTCCTTGTTGTCACAAAAAAACAGCTTATTTGAGGTTGAAAAATTGCTGTAAGCATGTGTATATGCGTCATCGACGTTTTCTTCACATTAAGCACTCATGGAGAAAGAAGAAAGATGTATTTGGAAAGAAATAAAAAGGAGAGCCACCAAAACCATTGTCAGGAGAGGAAGTTCTTCAGCAAGCGAAAGATGTTAAAGGTTTTTGTTTGTCAAAAGATCCTACTAAGAGAACCAAGGTATGTCACAAGACTAGAGGGGATAATTGGAACAAACTAAGTATTTTTTTGAGTTGCCTTACTGGAAAACACTTCTGTTACGACATAGTTTAGATGTAATGCACATTGAAAAGAACATATGTGATATTATTTTGGGAACCATCATGAATATTAAAGGAAAGACAAAAGACACAACTAACTCTCGTCTTGACATGGAGGAATTAGGTATAATGTCAAAGCTTCATCCAATAAAAAAGGGTGATAAGACTGAAATACCTCATGCGCCGTACACCTTAACTAAGAGTCAAAAGGAGATATTGTGTCGATTTTTGAAGGATCTAGAAGTTCCTGATGGATTTTCTGCTAATATTTCTCGATGTGTTAATGTGAAAGATAGTAAGATTTCTGGATTAAAGAGTCATGATTCCCACGTTCTGTTACAAAGCATACTTCCTCTAGTGATACGTGGTCTTTTAGTTAAGGATGTTGCAGAGCCTTTGATTGAGTTGTGCCAATTCTTCAGCGTATTATGTGCTAAATCGGTAAAAGTTAAACATTTAGAAGAAATTAAAGCCCAAATTCCTTTGACACTTTCCAAGTTAGAAGCATGGATGCCTCCTTCTTGTTTTGATGTGATGTTGCATTTAAGTGTGCACTTAGCTGATGAGGTAATACTTGGTGGGCCTGTTCAATTTCGTTGGATGTATAACGATATTTTCATAATCTTAAATTATATGTGCGTAATAAAGCTCGTCCAGAGGGTTCAATAGCAGAGGGTTATCTGGTGGATGAGTGTATGACTTTGTGCTCAAGGTACTTGGATGAAATTGAAACAAGGTTTAATCGTCTTGAGCGAAACGATGATGGTGATAAAGATGATTCGAAAAAGCTTTCTATTTTTTCTCATGCCGGACGACCACTGGGAGCTCGAAAGAACACCAACCTAGATGTTTATGAAAGAGAGCAAGCTCACATTTATGCTCTAAAAATTGCAGCGAAGTCGAACCATTCCTCCAGTATGTATTCTATACATATATATTTATTTATTTTGGGTTTTGTGTTTGTTTAATAACTTCCTCAATGTTAAATGTAGAGAATATGCTGAAATTATAGCAACCGAAGGAGTTGATATCTGACCAGAAGAACAAGATGCAAAATTTGTACTTTGGTTTAGAAAAAGAGTGAGTGTACATTTGCAAAATGTTATATAAGAATTACTTTTTCATATAAACTATTTATGATAATCATTATATTAGTATTTATCAGTTTGAAAAGTTGCATGAAGAAAACAATTGTCCTTTTGGGGATGAGTTCTTGTCTTTAGCTCGTGGTCCTATTCAATATGTTCAAGCTTTTAGTGATTATATAACTAATGGATTCAGGTTTCACACATCTAAACGTGACAAAAATTTGAGAACACAGAATAGTGGAGTTGTGGTATTGGTTGACACAGGTGATGGACACGAAACTTTAGACTTTTATGGAGTGTTGACGGAAGTGATCAGGTTGGAGTATTTGGGGGGAAATTATGTTGTGTTTTTTCGCTGTGATTGGTTTGATGTGCTTGATTCTAGAAGAGGAATTCATGTGGATAAATTTGGTTATGTTAGTGTAGACACCCAAAGGCTCCTAAAAACAAATGAACCATTTGTTTTAGCTAGTCAAGTATCACAAGTCTTTTATGCAACAGATGTTGTGAAACAAGGTAGTTGGCGTGTTTCTGTTAAGACAAAATCTCGTGCTACATATGATATGTCAATGGAGAAAGATAGCTCACAACACATGGAAATTTTGGATGATACAGATGATGCATATCAAGAACTAGAATCTTTTGGATTAGATTTTGCTGTACATGCACCGACATATACACATAATGGAATGAGTGTTGAAGATAGGATTGATGTGGAACCTGAGATCGTTGATACACCTACCTTAGTCAAGAAACGGAAAAGAATTTCTAAGAAAAACTAGTTACTTTTTGGTGTTGTTTGGTGCTTGTATGTTAAGTAGAGTTTATTCAAATTCACCATTATTGTGACAATTTTCTCTCTATTTTCTTTGTGTTTCTTTTCATCTCTGCCTTTTGATTTTTTTCCTTTCTTACCAGAATATTCTATCATGTTATTTGTTTAGGAAATGCTAGTGTTATAATTTTGTTAACTAACTTGCTAGTGTCCTTTTTATTGTTAAAGTGGCTTGTTCATCTAAATGGCACCAATTGGAAGAAAGGCTACATTTCTTCCACCAGGGAGACTTGGTTTAAGTCGTAGTGTAGGTTCGAAAGTTTCTTTTTCTTTCTGGAGTATTAGCTAAAGCACCCTCAAAAACTACGACAAGCAATGATAATCCAGATGCAAATGTTCCTACTATGGTAAGTGAAGTGAACCAAGGAACTATCAATGAAGCATCCATGGAAGAGGATATGTCACATGAAATTCTCCTACAATCTCTTCGTGAGGACGTCGGGAATGATGAAAGTGATATTATACAAAGATCCATAAATAATGCATCCATTTCTGACTTCCTTGAGCAGCAAAATGCTTTACAAGATGCCTTAACGACCCAAGAGGAAGGTATTATGTTAACTTTAAACATGTAATTAGTAAAATTTTATTATTGTTAATAATTATTTTATGGTATGTTAAGTATCTGCTTATGTTACTTTTGGTGTTTAGTTTTGAGCTTCATTATGAGGGGAAGTCGTTGGTGTAGTCCACTTCTTTTCTTTGACAATTCTGATAAACTTTGTCAGATTTTATTATTTGTTTTGTGCCTTGTTAATATATTGCTTAGCAAAAAAATAATTGTTTTATTGAAGAAATTTGTTTACTTTATGTTTGTGAAGCACATAACCCTACATTAAGGAAGAGAAACAGAAAACCGGATGCGAAGCCAAGAGGTGTCAACAAGTGCAAGAAAGTAGCAAATCTTAAAGACGGGGAAAAGTTGGAGGTTGAGTTTTATATGAATGGTGCAGTTGGTGATAACCATAAAGATTTGACAAGGCACATGGGAAAACTTGTTCGAGATCGTACTATATGTCCAGTAAGAGTGCATACATGGGATGAGATTGATAATAGTGCAAAGGAGCATATGTGGCAATCCGTTTTGGTAATGTTATATAATATTCTTTATAATTTATCTTATTAATTCATGTATAATATTTTGAATTAGTAAGATACATTTTTTAATTATTCATGCTGAACACATTTATTGAATAATTGACTTTTGCTAATATTAATGCAGAACAAGTTTGTTGGTAAAGGCTTTGATTTGGATCGTAAAACAACTATTGACCATCTGAAAAGGTTATGGCAAAATTGGAGAGGAATTTTGAATCAAAACTCAATTATTCGGAAAGGTGGTCTGGAAAATGCATTGAATGAAACGCCTAATGATTTAACACCTGCTGATTGGAAATGGTTGGTGGAGGAACATTTTTCAAGTGAAGCCTTTAAGGTAAGTTCCTTATGATAGTCTTTAATATTTTTTAGGAAAGGGCATCAGTGTTATTCAAAATTTATTCCATGTTTTGTACATTCAGAAGTTGAGTTCTAGAAACTCTGGCAATCGAGGCAACTTAACAATGCTACATCACACTGGAAGCACACCTTTTAGACAAGTTATTTGGGAAGAGATGGTAAGATTCTTAACCTATACATAGGTTTTCCTTTGGTGAACTATTTGACAATTTAACTTTGTATATGAAGGGTGGAAAGGAAGGAAAAGATCTGCCTCCGATATCTGCTGTTTTTAAGAAAACCAGAGAGGGAAAGTCCGGCAATTTAAAAGAAAATGATGCTACCAAATTGGTATTCCATCCTTTTCAAACTATTCACAACTAGTAAGTGTAGTGTAATGTAGAGTCTACTTGTAATTTAATTTGTTGGTTTCTTTGTAGGATGAGATAGTAAGTGTCGAAAAGGAGAACCCTTCTCTTTCACAATTTGAAGTTGTTGAAAAATGCTTTGGGCCACAAGATCGTGGTGGTGTGGTTTGTTTTGGCTTTGGAATAAGACCCAAAGATGTACGAGGACCTTTACCTACTGGAGCAATGAGAAACAAAAAGAAAATGATGATCTTCGAAAACACATGGATGAAATGGAAAAAGTTCGTCAAGAAGATCTTGAGAAGATGAGTGCTTTAGAAGAGAAATTCAACTTGTTCCTAGCAGCCTATATGAAACAACCTAGCTTTGGTGACCAAGAAATTCCTGATGATAGTTAAAGATTTAGGTACGAAAAATTCTAATTGTACCCATTATATTTACCATTTATTTTCAGTTTTACTCTTGATAGTTCCAAAAGTCAATTATGATGGAAAAAGGGGAATATCAGCTAGTAATCATTTTAAATCGTAAATTTTCTAAAATAGTTATAAACTCTCCTATGATATTATTTTTTATCATTTAATTGCATGCACTCTGACCTATTATAGTATCATGTGTAGTTCAAATTACTAGTAAGTAGTAACTTACATGATATAGAAAAAAGGTAGAGAAGCATATACTTGTCAAATATCATCCGTTCATGTCCATGAAGGTGAAACCTATATACTTCTGTTTGTGCGCTTCTCCTGAGTTGTTCCTATACCTGATTTTGGAAAAAAAGTTCTTGCTAAATTTTTTTTTAAACATCTTAATCAGTTACCTTCTTGAATACGCTTAGGTTTGTGAAGTTCTGTACCCTCATTTATTTTATTCCTTGGTGTTCAATGCTTGATCTCGTTGCTTCGTCTTAGATGGTAATTAAATTTATGTTCTTGTTAATATGAAAAATTGGTATGCCATCCTTTAAGATAAATATCTCCGTGTAGAATTGGATAATACATGTTCTAGGTTTAATTGGACGCAGTGAATAAAGAAGTAAAGTGTATTTGATCACTCTTTATTAATTTTTCTTGCTCTAATCGTAGTCATTTGTTATATTTTCTAATATTTAAATCATATTCATTTGTTTTTTTTGTCCATCTTGATCATTCCTATTTTACGTATGAATGCAGGTAGTTGATGACTATATATTATAGCATTATATTCAGCATATATATAATTGTTCAAGGCTTAACGGAGAGGGCTTAATGTGGAGATTGGTTGTGTCCTCCATCTAACTGTAGCTTGTAATATTTTTGCCATACTCTAATTTTAGCTTACAAATGTAATGGGGCTTGTGTTTTTGTATTAGTAAACAAAATATATCATTTTGTTGGGTAACGTACTGTTATGAACATATAATTGTTAAATGAAAATTACAATATTTGAGGTCATTATATTATGGTGTATTATATTGTAATATTTGGTTTCACAGGTTTTTAGATTTATTAATATATCTGGTACATAAAATAGAATCATGGGACCCAAAATAATGGTCGCAAGAAAATTAATTAGCTTCATTCTTGTCTTTAATTGCAAATCTTTTTACGACGAGAAATACGGTCGTAGTTATAAAGTTGTAGGTCGTAAAAGATAAGTCTTTTAACCACTAAAAACAATAGTTGTGACGAGAAATCTCGTCGTAGATAAAATTAATTACGACGAGATTATATTCTCGTTGTAAAAAATTACTTGCGACGACCATACCAATCTCGTCGTAAAAGTGTCCAATACCTTTCGCGACGGAGCCTATAGCGACGGCTTGCGACCATACAGATTTCTCGTCGTAAAAGGCCTTTTACGACCAAAATGGGTCTTTTTACCACCGAATTACTTGTCGTTGATGAGAGTTTTTCTTGTAGTGAGTCTAATAAATGCGGTTCAGTATTAATTAACAAGTTAATAATTCAGTGACATCAAGTGAGCTGAATGCCTAGCTAGAGGCCGCTTCAGTTCAAGTGGAATTAATTATATTAATCCACAGCTTACTCTTGACTGAACCCGTAGGGTCACACAAATAGTACGTAAACGGATCAAGTCTCCATTAAATACTCCATCTATGGATATTCGGAATCGACGGATCTTGGTTCCAGTGGGAGCTGAGATCGTCAAAGGCAAGAAATGAATACACCGAAAACGATGATATTGCCGGAAACGGAAATATGGATCGTATCGGAAATATATAAATATTATCCAAGTCGTAGATGTTGCCGGAAACGGAAACATGGTACGCATCGGAAAATATTAATGGAAATGGAAATATTGCCGGAATCGGAAATATTGCCGGAAGCGCAAATATTGTCAGAATCCGAAATATTATCGGAATCGGAAAATAATTCCGGAAACGGAAATATTAAATATTTGTTCGAAACGGAAATTAATTCTGGAATCGGAAATATTAAATATTGTTCGTATCGGAAATGAATTCCGGAATCGGGAATTTAATCGGAAGCGCATCGTACGAATTAGCATCGGACGAGGCTTGCTAGTCGAAGGCAGGCCCGCGCCCAGCAAGCTAAGCGCCCAACACGAAGCTGCCAGAGCCTCGCCAGGCCCAGCCAAGGCCAGGCCCAGCAAGGCCATGAGGCGCGCGCAAGCTGATGCTCGTGGGCTGCGAGCAGCGCCTGCTCGTGTGGGCCGTAAGGCCTGCGCGGGTTTGTGCTATGCTCGTAGTCGTGCACGCTCGTGTTCGTAACGAATCCTAATCCTATCGGAATTCGTGCATTGATTAAATCCTAATCCTAAAAGATTAAATTTATTATTGAGAGTTCTATTAGGATTCTAATTAGTAAATCCAAATCCTAGTAGGATTATAATTCCTTTCCATAAACTCTATAAATAAGGGCCTAGGGTCACATATTTAACAGACGATTTTTGAAGTATTCAAAGGTAAGATTTTCAAGCAAAAATCAGCCAAACACTTGCAACCCAAATAGCCGAAAATCCTAGTAACCATAAGGGCGATTCTAGTTGGTCAAGCTTAAGGCGGAACCGGACGTGCTGTGGACTATCTACGGAGGGACGACACTTGGATTCCTAAAGACTTGTTCTTGTTCGGTTCGGGCGTAGCTAGGGAGGGCACGCTACAAAGTGTATGCATCTGAATTATGCTAGATGATTATGTGTTAATAATATGTTTCCTGGCTTTATGGTTTTTCCGCATGATTTATGTTTAGTCATATGTATCATAACCTAACAATCGATCCCTCGACGATAAACAAATAGTGATCAATGTGATCTGCTTTTCACAAAACCAATATTAGCTACAAAATCCGCAAAATGCTGATACCAAGCCCGAGGAGCTTGTTTCAAGTCGCTGAGAGATTTCTTCAGAAGGCACACATAATCAGGATGAACAGGATCCCGAAAACCTAGAACCTGGTATATATAGACAGTTTTCATCAAGATTACCGTGAAGAAAGGCATTTTTGACGTCTAACTGGTGAAGGCACCATCCTTTAGATAGAGAAATGCTGAGAACAATACGAATAGTGGCAGGTGTTTTGGGCAAATTCTACTTAGAGACGAACTTGCCTTGATGATGGTGCTAACAATCGATTGAGCAAGATAATTTAGAGTAACGAGAGTAAGTCGTAGAAGCATGAAATGAAAGTATTATTATTGGAGAGTATTTCGTGTATGAAAACTAATCTGGCTAAGGCATTTTATAGGCTTTACATAATGTAACGTATAGACATTAAATGTACATAATTGGGCATTTAAGTAGGTAATTAGGGCTGCTGGTAACGGCTAGTAACCGTCGCCTTTCTCTTAGCCGTTGGGAGCAAGATGGAAGGGTGCTTTGTCACGCCTTGCTGGCAGCCACGTGTGCTCCACTTGGCATATCCGACCATGTCATCAAGAGGGTATTTTCCCCCATAACAATTGTCCCCAAAACCCATTTTGAATTTTATTCCGGGAAGTTCAAAAGGAGAAATGGGTTTTCCTTGATTACGAGAAAAGGGAGGAAATTGCCTCTTGCTCCCCCCAGTACTGACGGCGTTAAAGCAATGATGGTTTCGAAGAGTCCAACCGCCCAACTGCTTCCATAAATACACCCGTCCATCAACCACTTCCACACACTTCCTCATTCTCTTTCTTCTCAATTCCGAAGAAAGCAACCGGTGCCTTTCTCTCTCTCCTTCTCAGGTAACTGTTCTTCTTCCATCTTCTTCCCTTCTTCCTTCAATTATATTTATGTCTCAAAGGATGGGAACAAAATCCACTCGCGCAAAGAACAAGAAAGTCGTGGTAGAGTGCGATTTAGATGAGGGGCCGATTTTTAGCCCTACCAACATTTTGGACAAGAAAAATGCTCGGCCGGCCACTTGGGGGAAACAAGATGTGGCGGCGCTCAGGGAAGAGTGTGGCTTCCCTTCGTCGGCGGTGATTCGTTTGCCGCAGCCCCATGAACGGGCCGATTGGGTATCGAACGTTTGGGTGTGCTTCTACGAGTACCCCTTCAAGATAGGGTACACCTACCCCTTCACGCCACTGGTGCGGGGAGTCTTGAAAACCTTGGCGGTGCCGCCGGCGCAACTGATGGCGCAGGTTTGGCGAGTAATGCATCTGGTTGACAATCTGGCCGGTCAATTGGACATGGAATTCCGGATTGAGGACCTGGTTTATACTTACAAGGTCCAAAATTATGGGGCTGGTAGGTATTTGTTGCATGTTAAGGACGACAGAGAGGCTCTCCTGGGTGCGGATAAGTCGAACGACCGCGGGTGGATGGGTCGGCTCTTCTTTGTGGAGTTGGCTAGTTTGGGGCCCAACTCCGACTTCTTGACGGGGGAATGGATGGCTAGAGGTATTTTTTGTTGTTTTTGTGTTTTCAGGGTTTGTTGATTTGACTTTGTCTCACTTGTTTGTTTTTATAGGTGCGTCCTTCAACACTGTTGGAGTCGGTGCTGAGGCAGTGGAAAAAACTGATATACTCTTGGGGGTTCCTTTGAAGGACAGGGCTTTTTGCGGCATCAAGTTCGGACGCGAGGAACTCTCTCAGGAAGATGTTAACACAGGCCCTGCAATCTGCTTTGGCTACTCTCCATCATGTCATAACAATAGAAGATCAGTTAGTGAGAATGAAAAGTGACATGAAAAAAGCTAAGCAGGAGGTCGGTCGACTTGGTGGCGTGGCCAAGGAGGCGACGACCAAGGCCGAGATGCTGGAGGCGGAGCATGCAAAGGGGGCTGCTGAGATTGCTGCGTTGAATGCCGAGAAGGAGGCGCTGGCTGTTGAGGTTGACGAACTAAAGAAGTCTCTTTTCAAAGTCAAGGCGAGGATTTTCGAGTGTGTTGGCTATTACACTTGGAAAATGAAGGCTGAGATGATGGAAGACTTTAAGGCGGGCAGGCATGTGAACTGGACTCCAGAGGAAGATATTTCCCGGTTCAACGCTGCATTCCCCGAGGAGTATGCCCCCTGGTGCCGTTAGCGATGAAGAGGACATTGAGGAGGGTGCAACTGCAACCAGCCCCAATGCCGAGACGATGGCGGCACCAGGCGATGGCAAACAAGGGGAGAATGCAGGTCCAGCAGATCCTCAGGAGTAGCTCTGTCCCCACTCCCTAAAAAAAAGTTTAAATTTTTATGGTTACTTGTGTTTTTAAACAATGGTTTTTGGTGGTTGGCCTTTGAAGAGGTCAAAAAATATTGTGGCTGTGTTTTGTCTTAGTGGCGGCAGCCTTTTGTATGTTTTGGACTTGTCCAAGGGGGCAAGTCATGTAGATATTTGTACACTTTTTAATTCTAAGTTTGGTTTGTGTGAACTGCTTGTGTTGGAAAAAATTTGCTTGGTATGTGTTTGTTTTGCAGGTAATTTTTTATGTGCGTACCTCGGGTTTGACTTTGGCGACACCTCCAGCTTGTCAGGAGAGATGCTGCAAAGTGAGAGATGTGGACTGTAGAATAATGTAAATCTGTATTCCAATGTGTGAGGGGGTCGAAAAAGCACGAGGCTAATGCGTGACCTCGTCCCTCGTGGGTGTGACGATTCTTTTTATTCAATCAAGTGTAATTGGATTTCCTGTGAGTTTACACCCAATTGACTAGTGATATAGGAGTCGCCATTCAGTTTTTAACGACAATGAGAAAAACTGACAAAACCAGGTTATCGTGACATAGGGAGTGCAATTATGTTTGACCACGACGGCCGTAGGTTCCCTTGTGATCCCTGGTGTGGGGATCTCTAAACATACACCCGCAAGATAGAGATTGAGGGTTCGGGGGACTGTAACTACCGAGAGGAGTACTTCACTCGTCGATAACTCCAGAGGCAGGATATCCTTACTAGCTCAGCATAAATAATTGAAGGGACATGCGTTAACTATTAAACTAATCTGAGTTGATTTTGATAGGTTATGATACATATGACAATTCATAAATCATGCGGAAACAACCATTAAGCCAGGAATACATATTATTTACACATAATCATTTACATAGTTTAGATGCATACTCTTTGTTGCGTGCCTTCCCTAGCTGCGCCCGAACCGAACAAGAACAAGTCTTTAGGACTCCAAGTGTCGTCCCTCCGTAGATAGTCCACAGCACGTCCCGATCCGCCTTAAGATCGACCAACTAGAATCGCCCTTAAGGTACTATTATTTTCGGCACTTTTAGGCAAATGTGTGACTGAATTTTTCTCTCAAAAACTCACTTTGAATACTTGAAAACTCGTTATAAATTGTGAACCCAGGCCACATATTTATAGGGGTATGGAAAGAGAATTGGAATCCTACTAGGATACGAATTAATTAAATTAGAATCCTAGTGAAACTCTTATTTAATTAATTTATCAAATAGGATTAGGAATTTAATCATTAAACGAATCCTGTACGTTTTAGGTTTCGTATGTGAACACAAACACACACGCACGCACAGCAGCCCACGAGGGGCGCCATGCGCGCGCGCGCACAGCCCGAGCAACGCAGCCC
This sequence comes from Spinacia oleracea, assembly GCF_020520425.1. Classification (NCBI taxonomy): domain Eukaryota; kingdom Viridiplantae; phylum Streptophyta; class Magnoliopsida; order Caryophyllales; family Amaranthaceae; genus Spinacia; species Spinacia oleracea. Next base: position 45,074,214 of record NC_079492.1, on the reverse strand, counting down.
ACGACTGCCGCAGCCTTGGACGCGTGCTGGGCCTGCCTTGCGGTGGGCCTGGCGCAGCCTTGGGCTGGCGTGTTGTGGCGCGCGTTTCCCTTGCTGGACGTGGGTCTGGCTTCGTGCTGGGCCTTCGTCTAGCAAGCTCGTCCGATGCTAATTTGTACGACGCGCTTCCGGTTAATTTTCCGATTCCGGAATTCATTTCCGATACGAACAATATTTAACATTTCTGATTCCGGAATTAATTTCCGTTTCGAACAAATATTTAATATTTCCGTTTCCGGAATTATTTTCCGATTCCGATAATATTTCCGATTCAGACAATATTTCCATTTCCGGCAATATTTCCGATTCCGGCAATATTTCTATTTCCGATAATATTTTCCGATACGTACCATGTTTCCGTTTCCGGCAACATCTACGACTTGGATAATATTTATATTTCCGATACGATCCATATTTCCGTTTCCGGCAATATCATCGTTTCCGGAGTATTCTTTTCTTGCCTGTGACGATCTCAGCTCCCACTGAAACCAAGATCCGTCGATTCCGAATATCCATAGATGGAGTATTTAATGCCATTAAATACTTGATCCGTTTACGTACTATTTGTGTGACCCTACGGGTTCAGTCAAGAGTAAGCTGTGGATTAATATCATTAATTCCACTTGAACTGAAGCGGCCTCTAGCTAGGCATTCAGCTCACTTGATCTCACTGAATTATTAACTTGTTAATTAATACTGAACCGCATTTATTAGACTTTAACATTGAATGCATACTTGGACCAAGGGCATTATTTCCTTCAGTCTCCCACTTGTCCTTAGGGACAAGTGTGCATTTCCTAATTCCTTTGTCGCTCGATGCTTGCTCTTGAACATAAGGTAAGAGTTGTCATCCTTATTATGTCCAGAGGTGTTCCTCGATTTCAGAGTTCAACTGATCAAATAAACAGATAATCATAGCCTATGATTCATCCGAGCACGGCCATGCATTTCACAGTTTCTAGCTCTCCGAGTGGCCTTGTACAACTTTTAAGCATCTCATCCCGATTTATGGGAGGACAATCCCAATCTTGCGATCTTGAGATTAGACTTCGTTTGATAGGTGATTACCTGAGCGTTGCCTTTATAGCCTCCTTTTACGGTGCGACGGTTGGTCAACGTCAAAGCAACTAGTTCTCAAACAAGTAATCTCAAATCACTCAGGTATTGAGGATTTAGTGTCTAATAATTTTAATGAAATTTACTTATGACAGATTTTCATCTCTTACAGTAAAGTTTCATAGGTCTTGTCCGATACTAGTCTTCCCAAAGTAAGTATCTATGCAAATGATTATGACATTGCCATGTCCACATAGTTCAAGAAACAGAACTACTAGTCATCTTGCATTCTAATCGTCTAACGTTTTCTATGCGTCCAATTTTATAGAAAACTCCGACTAGGGACCATTTTCAACCTTTGACATTCAAGTTCACTTGATAGACATTTCTTAGTCACAGGACTTGTCCTGACAGTCTATCTTGAATATATCGTCAAATTGAAGGGACTCATCATTTAATACTAAACCAAGATTAAATGGAATATGAAAATTCATTTCATATATGATAAATGTTCAACCCCAATGTTTTACAACCATGGGCCTCGAACCCATCTTTAAAACATTTCATGGAATTCAAAGCTATGCTAGATTTCCAGTGCTACAATGTGAGTGTTGCTTTCTCACTTGTTGCATAGGTTTAGTTATCATGCTTTGCCAATCTTAATATCTTTTTCATCGAATGATATTCGAGATAGGATGATAAGATCTTTTGAGTTTGTTTATTATGTGATCTAGTCTTTCTTACTTCGATAGTGGTTCTACGCATTTTGCAATGAAGAGCCATCAAGTTAGCAGACATGTGATCCACCAAAGTTCAATGAAGAACTCATTAATATAAACAACTCTGTTTTATTGCTTCTTAGGCAATAAGTACTTTTACTTCAACTGTTTAGGTTGCTAGTGATGCTTTGTTTGGATTTACTTATCCAAGCAGTTCACAGACATGTGGAAGACTTTCCAGCTGTATCTTAGAACATAGAAATTAATATTTTAATTTCCCACGCAACAACTCATGGTCTCCAACCCATGTTGCCATTTCAAAACACGATGCTCTATAGCTCGTCCTTATCAATGGTTAACTCCAAGGGAATCTTGCTTGATCCTTTGCCAGTGTTTATGCGTGTAGCATCAATATTTAGCATATCTTTATTTCCTTGAATCAAGAACTATTCCTATGTACCTTTTTAAGTACCATAAGTTTTTCTTGATCTCAATCTAGTTGATCTTTACTTAGATCAATAGAGATTGGTATATGTTCGTCATGCCTAAAGTCATACGATACGTTTTTGGCGATCCTCATATTATATCATACATGATAAATTCTTTTGCAGAATAATTCCCAATTGAATTCTATTCATGTAACTTTAGCTTATCTAGTTTCAGTAGATACTAAATTCAGCTAAATTCTTTGACATATAATATAGGTTAAGAATCTCATTTAGACTCTTTGATGTTTAACTTAGTAAATGCTTATACATAGTTCAAACATCCTTTACTTAGATTTATTTACATGGGTCAAATATCTCCAATGGAGACTTTCGTGTTTGATTTAGTAAATGCCATTACTTAATCCAAAACAATATCATAAGATCTTTGTAAATAGATCTTAATACCCAGTATGTACTAAGTTTCGCCATGGTCCATCATTGATGAATAATTTCAAATCTAAGTCATTAGCATTTGAATGTTATTTCACAATAGAGAGATATGTGTGTAATACACATAGGACCAATTAAGTTTTAAGTACTCCCACTAAACTTCTTATATATCTATAAGAATCATGTATATTTTATGAAACTAAAATACTTATTAGCTTCATTAAAATATAATTCCAATTCCCAATTGCTTATAAACTAGCTTTCTCTTTCAAGCATTTATTTGGATCCACAAATCCTATGACATACCATGTACATAGTTTATTCCAACATTTGATTGAGGAATACGTTTTTTCATCCAATTGCTATATGTACCAATATGCAATCATTGCTTGAATTATAGACTTGAGCATTACGATTATGCATGAGGTTTCAACACAATTCACACCATGAATTTGCTTGTAACCTTTAGCAACTAATCTAGCTTTGTGTGTGAACACAATTCCATGTTTGATGGTTTTTATCCTTAAAACAAACTTGCAACCAATAGGTGTGAAACTATTCTTGCAAATCAACAAAATTTCAATTTTGTCATCAAAACATTGAGTATGTTTTATGGCCTTTAACCAATTAAACATATAGTCTATATATGGCCTCCAACCATTTTAGGGAATCTATATTTCGTCATAGCTTTCTTACAAGTCACAAACTCATTAATCTATATGATAATAGTTTGACCGCAAGTTGTAGGTTTCTTCACTATTTAATAGAAGAATCTCATAGTTTCATTGACCTGATCTCTATGTTTCTTCACTATCTAATAGAAGAATCTCATAGTTTCAGTGACTTGAATTCTATGCCTACTTGGGTATAGAACATCAAACAATAGAATATCAACAGGCACTTTGAGAGTCCTTTGAATATTCTATTCTCTTTGAAGCACTTGTAAAGTCTTCTAAGAGATGTCTATTCTTTAAAGCCACTTCTAAAGTCCTTAAAGAATAAGTTCGGATTTTCTGAAGCACTTCGAAAAGCCTCCGGAATGTCCGTTTATGTTTGTTGTTCGCCTCGAAAACTTTCGAGGTCTATTTTCTCCCACTTGTCATTTTGGAAACGAATCTCCAAAAGGACATCTTTTCGAGCAAACAAACATTATGTTCTCAAAAATTCGTGGTAGAAACAATACCCTTGTGTCTCATTTGAATAAATCACAATGAAACATATATCTATACTTGGGGCCTTAGTTTGTTGAATAACAAACACTAAGCTCCCACTGAGTTTAGGAACTCTTTAGATATATTATGAAAAGATATTTTGAAATTACTTTTCAATAGCTTTGACGAATTTGGTTTAGTTTGGTGGTAGTTGAGCATTTTGTTTTAGAAATTATAGGAAAAGTCTTTATGATCCCTCATTTATCGAATCAAGTACTAATTGACTTCGATTACTCCAACTAAGATATGCCATATCTTATGGACCTAGATTGTGAAATTACAACACACAATCATTGATGATCATATTTGGTCTCAAGTAATCATCAACATGATCTAACCTAGATCTTTATGATTTCTTGCCAAGTGGATTTTATACTTCTGAATCTTTGAACTAGCCAAACAGATTCAACTTATATCACATTTGAGTAAATAAACCTATATTCACTCAAATCCATGTGAAATAATAAAGTCATAAAATCTTTCTTTAGCTTTGAACTCTATTGTCTAGGCGTTCTAATAATAGTTCATATTCTTTGTTACTTTCAACAAGTAAGACTAGCTTGTCTTAAGTTGATCTAGAAATCAACCAACTTTCAAAAGTCGATAAAAATAGAGCTTTTGAATGTTAACTTGTTGATATGGTCTAAGCAACAATGCCAAAGATTAGTGGAACTCAAATCAAGGGGTTGATTTGAACCTAGTAAAGTTCTTTAAAGAGTTGTTTGTTTTAATCAAGCATATTGACTCAACCTGTAATTGACCATTTCATTCAAATAAACAAACAAACATTGTTTTTGTTTTTCTTGAATGTGAGTCTTTCTGTGTTTGAAAACAGAAATTTAGGTATGTTGATTATGGAACAAAATAGCCATTAAGTTCCAGCCTTTGAAAGGACTTAAAACAAACTTAGATGACCCTACAATTAATGTAGCAATGCCATGCTTCATTTCCCACTTGTAGGTCATTAGTGTATCCTAGCTTCCATTGTTTGAGTTATTACCGAAGTAAGAACCTCAAGCGGTATATGATACCAAGGAAGTTTGATTGCTAGGTCACTTCTCTTTAAACATAAACTTATAGGTAGAAACGGAATCGTAAATTCCTTTCATTTGTTCCTCGTTTTCCTATTTCTTGTACCCTTTCTTATAGTCTTAAGAATTGAATTCTTTAGTGTTGACTTTTATACTTTGTTAGACATGTCCAATGTCACCCCAAAAAGGTTCTTACCATTTAATTTATGTTGAATATTAAGTTTCAACTAGATGATCTTACCAGAAGCTTCTAAAGTTCTCTAAGCATCGATCTATTCGAATGTCTAGGGACTAGACTCATTCGAGAATTAAATGGACAAAGATATTAGGTTGTTAACCATTGGTAAAGCTGAGCGTATTAAACTCAATGCTTTATGATCTCAAAACTACAGTGTATTTTGAATTCACAAGCACCAATTGGTTTGCCATTCGACTTTGATGTTCGAAAACAACCATAAAAGTCGCTATAAGAAACGTACATTTTAAATTGCTCACTTTCTCTCATTTCCATGAATCGTTCTTGGATTCACTACCAATCGAGGAAATTTACTGTTACCTTTCTAAAAGGATTTACTGCAGTGCAAGATATTTAATTATAAACAATAATTAAAACATACATTGAAGCATGCAAAGTCTAAACATTTATCATGAGTAATAACTTGAAAATTAAAGCAATCATGCAATTTCAACAAGTTATTAGCATTTTATTCGAATTTATTGTTCCGGCAGGTGTGAATAAAATGATTCCAAGATCCTAAAATCATTGAAGAATTAAGCACAGTTTGTCGACTTAATCCTAAAACATCTTAGGTAAGCAAAAGCCTTTTGCTAATAGTCTAGAAACTATTCTTGGTTGATAGGTACGTCTAAGAACTTATTAGGTAAACCTATCGATTTTGCCACGACATAAAAGGACTCCTTACTTATATCGTTGAGTTTCACCAAAACTAACATGTACTCACAATTATTTGTGTACCTTGCCCCTTTAGGACCAATAAGTAACACCTCGCTGAGCGAAAACTATTACTAGATTGATGTAAAGGATATCCAAGCAAGTGTATATTTTGGCATGGCACCTTTTAACTCAATTTTTAAGTTTCGAACTTAAGGCTCTTACTATGTTGGTTAGATTTTAAGTGAACTAAAATCCTTAATCATGCAACATAATCAAGCTTTTGATCTCATGCATTTTAAGACATATTTAAAAGCAATAAATAACTTAAAACATGCATAAGATAAATGTGATCTAGTATGGCCCGACTTCATCTTGAAGCTTTAACTTCAAAGTCCGTCTTGAAAATCTCCGTGGGAGGCACCATTTTCTTCAAATAGGATAAGCTATAATTAAAACTAATTACAACTATTTGATGGTACGCAGACCATATTTGAATTGAAAAACAACTTTGGTACTTTAGACCAATTACATTCAAATTAATGGTACGCAGACCATATTTTCTATCCTATTTGGGCCATACTCGTCACTTCTTAACCTGCAAAACAGTACATATACAATATATACCATTCACCCATTCATTATCATGAATGGCCCACATAGCTGGTTAGTAAAACACATTATGCATCACGTAAACATTTGCAGCAATTAATCAAGGGCACCAATAATCTACCAATTATTCAGTCCTTATTAATTCTAATCAAGTTGTTTTAACCTTAAGGATTTGTAGACCTAATCAAGAGTTTATGACTAAAAGGGCTCCCACTTAAACCAATAAATTCATATGCTTTACTAATTTTAAACATAAAAATGTATTTCTAGTTTAACCGGAAACATACAAATTTAATTAAAATTTAAAGCTCATATAAATTTATAATTGAATCCAAAAAGTTTAATTTAATTTCAGTCGTATTTAAATTAATTCTTGATTTTAATTTTAGTAAAATAATTAGAATAAATAAAATTTATTATAATTACAATATTCAAAATTAAAATCCAAGAAAATAATTTAAATTATGAATTTTAAAATTAATTAAAATTACGTAAACTGAAAATTTCAAATTAAAATTTCAAAACGATCTAATCGTAACGCAAACACCCTACGCAACGTACGCCCATGGGCCACACGCACACAGCCATCACTGGTGCCGTTAGCGATGAAGAGGACATTGAGGAGGGTGCAACTGCAACCAGCCCCAATGCCGAGACGATGGCGGCACCAGGCGATGGCAAACAAGGGGAGAATGCAGGTCCAGCAGATCCTCAGGAGTAGCTCTGTCCACACTCCCTTAAAAAAAGTTTAAATTTTTATGGTTACTTGTGTTTTTAAACAATGGTTTTTGGTGGTTGGCCTTTGAAGAGGTCAAAAAATATTGTGGCTGTGTTTTGTCTTAGTGGCGGCAGCCTTTTGTATGTTTTGGACTTGTCCAAGGGGGCAAGTCATGTAGATATTTGTACACTTTTTAATTCTAAGTTTGGTTTGTGTGAACTGCTTGTGTTGGAAAAAATTTGCTTGGTATGTGTTTGTTTTGCAGGTAATTTTTTATGTGCGTACCTCGGGTTTGACTTTGGCGACACCTCCAGCTTGTCAGGAGAGATGCTGCAAAGTGAGAGATGTGGACTGTAGAATAATGTAAATCTGTATTCCAATGTGTGAGGGGGTCGAAAAAGCACGAGGCTAATGCGTGACCTCGTCCCTCGTGGGTGTGACGATTCTTTTTATTCAATCAAGTGTAATTGGATTTCCTGTGAGTTTACACCCAATTGACTAGTGATATAGGAGTCGCCATTCAGTTTTTAACGACAATGAGAAAAACTGACAAAACCAGGTTATCGTGACATAAAGGGAGTGCAATTATGTTTGACCACGACGGCCGTAGGTTCCCTTGTGATCCCTGGTGTGGGGATCTCTAAACATACACCCGCAAGGTAGAGATTGAGGGTTCGGGGGACTGTAACTACCGAGAGGAGTACTTCACTCGTCGATAACTCCAGAGGCAGGATATCCTTACTAGCTCAGCATAAATAATTGAAGGGACATGCGTTAACTATTAAACTAATCTGAGTTGATTTTGATAGGTTATGATACATATGACAATTCATAAATCATGCGGAAACAACCATTAAGCCAGGAATACATATTATTTACACATAATCATTTAGCATAGTTTAGATGCATACTCTTTGTTGCGTGCCTTCCCTAGCTGCGCCCGAACCGAACAAGAACAAGTCTTTAGGACTCCAAGTGTCGTCCCTCCGTAGATAGTCCACAGCACGTCCCGATCCGCCTTAAGATAGACCAACTAGAATCACCCTTAAGGTACTATTATTTTCGGCACTTTTAGGCAAATGTGTGACTGAATTTTTCTCTCAAAAACTCACTTTGAATACTTGAAAACTCGTTATAAATTGTGAACCCAGGCCACATATTTATAGGGGTATGGAAAGAGAATTGGAATCCTACTAGGATACGAATTAATTAAATTAGAATCCTAGTGAAACTCTTATTTAATTAATTTATCAAATAGGATTAGGAATTTAATCATTAAACGAATCCTGTACGTTTTAGGTTTCGTATGTGAACACAAACACACACGCACGCACAGCAGCCCACGAGGGGCGCCATGCGTGCGCGCGCACAGCCCGAGCAACGCAGCCCACGACTGCCGCAGCCTTGGACGCGTGCTGGGCCTGCCTTGCGGTGGGCCTGGCGCAGCCTTGGGCTGGCGTGTTGTGGCGCGCGTTTCCCTTGCTGGACGTGGGCCTGGCTTCGTGCTGGGCCTTCGTCTAGCAAGCTCGTCTGATGCTAATTCGTACGACGCGCTTCCGATTAATTTTCCGATTCCGGAATTCATTTCCGATACGAACAATATTTAACATTTCCGATTCCGGAATTAATTTCCGTTTCGAACAAATATTTAATATTTCCGTTTCCGGAATTATTTTCCGATTCCGATAATATTTCCGATTCAGACAATATTTCCATTTCCGGCAATATTTCCGATTCCGGCAATATTTCTATTTCCGATAATATTTTCCGATACGTACCATGTTTCCGTTTCCGGCAACATCTACGACTTGGATAATATTTATATTTCCGATACGATCCATATTTCCGTTTCCGGCAATATCATCGTTTCCGGAGTATTCTTTTCTTGCCTGTGACGATCTCTGCTCCCACTGAAACCAAGATCCGTCGATTCCGAATATCCATAGATGGAGTATTTAATGCCATTAAATACTTGATCCGTTTACGTACTATTTGTGTGACCCTACGGGTTCAGTCAAGAGTAAGCTGTGGATTAATATCATTAATTCCACTTGAACTGAAGCGGCCTCTAGCTAGGCATTCAGCTCACTTGATCTCACTGAATTATTAACTTGTTAATTAATACTGAACCGCATTTATTAGACTTTAACATTGAATGCATACTTGGACCAAGGGCATTATTTCCTTCAGATTTTAGCAATATGCAACGTATAATACTAATTCGATCGTGATATCTGATTTAAATAGCATTAAGGGACCTAGCATGATAATCCGATTTCCCGAAAATATTATATTTGTTACGCGTGATAGAACAATCAGATTTAGTTAGTTTAACAGTTTATAAAAAGGGCGAGGAAAGCAGTTAAATCATCGAAAAGGGACACATTACGACGCACCCTTGAGAGGTGCGTCACGATTCTCAGAAAACTAACCACTTTGACTTTGCTATTTCTCCTTTTTATTTAACGAATCTCAATTATGGGATAGGATACGTTCTGTTCGATTTATGGATCGATTGCGACAGAACGCGTGAACAATTTCGCAGCGTGAGGCTTAGGCTAAGGGTTGGAGTCACGTCGAATTTGGGGCTGTATTTATAGGGAAGAGTTCGTGGCAAGATAGGATTGCAGAGTTCTAATCCACAAAGAATTAGGAAAAAACACGTACCCAGGTATTTCCAGCGCCCAGTCCTGGGCGCCGAAGATTTCGGCGCCCAGAGCCAGGCGTTGAAAATAGGGTCTGGGCTGTTTTCTTAGTAAGATTCGGATTCCTGAAATCCGTAGTGTTTGAGACTTAATCGAGTCTTTTAGTGCGTATTAATCTTGTGACGGGATGCGTCTGGGCCCGTTACGAACTCTAGGCTCGTTAGGATTTTAATTAATACGTAACTCTTATTTCCGAATCATATTAGGAATAGGATTCTCGTAGTTTTCTATCTCATTTAGGATTTATGTTGGAATGCAACACCTAATTCTGACAGGTTTCTATCCTTTATGATTTGCCACTTTTAGAAGCTACCTTTTACGGCAGTTACTATTTTTAGCAGGTTTCCATAAATAGCAGTTTCGGGTGAAATGAAAAGGGGAATTGAGATTCGTTTATTTTATAGGAGATGCGTTGTCAAGTGGAGATTTATGCTTTCATCATCGAAACTTTCCCTTTCGGGAATGGGGACAAAAGTAGGTGTCTACAGTTAGCCCCCACTTTGACTGAGTCTTGAAGTAAGACGATGGTCAAAGTATTGGACGGAGTGCGTCACACAAGCCATGGTGTATGTGACCTATTTTGCAAGGGTCTCACGAGCCCCCGAGTGATAACATTTGACTTAAGGGTCATCACTTGAAATGTCGACATATCCCTCACGTGTCATTGGGATTAGTCAACTGATAGTATAGAAACTTCCTCACTTTGTCATTGGAAGGATCTAAAGGTGCATAGAAACTCCCTCACCTTGTCATTGGGAGTAGCTACAGATGTTTTCGAAATCAAAGCTATAAAGTGTAATCGGGCCTGGCCAAGCCCAATCACGAGGTAAAAGTGTTTTTTAAAGATTCTCATTTTCAGGGCTAGCTAAACGAGAAAACCCCCTTGTTTTTATGGGACGTAAAACGAAGGAAAATCCAGCACATCGCTCTTTTTTTGGAAAAAACGGAAAACCAATCCTTTTAATTTTTGGAAAAGGGAAAACCAGAAAAGTTATCGCTGCAGCGACTAAGGACCTGCACGGTTAGTGATGCAGACCCCGCCGGCTAAAGATGGCGAGCCTGTCCGCTAAGGGTGGACACCCCGTCCGATAGAAGTGGACGAATCTGTTTTGAAGTTAGTTTGCTTTTTTTTGAAAATAAGGACCTACGTGGTTTGTGACGTAGACCCCGCCGGTTAAAGATGGCGAACCTGTCCGATAAGGGTGGACACCCCGTCCGATAGAAGTGGACGAATCTATTTTGAAATTTGTTTGTGCTTTTTGAAAATAAGGACCTACGTGGTTTGTGACGTAGACCCCGCCGGCTGAAGATGACGAGCCTATTTTAAATTGAAGACTTTATTTTTTCGAAAACTGAGGACCTGCGCGGCTAGTGACGCAGACCCCGCCCGCTAAAGGTGGGCGAGCCCTCTCCGCTAAGGGTGGATGCCCCGCTCGCTGGAGGTGAGCGAACCTGAATTCGTCTTTTTTGATTTGGGATTCGCGTGCCGCGGTCTTGCCAACTGAAGATGGGCAAGTTCCTATTTCTTTGGTTTTTTGTGATTTCTTTTGAGAATTTCTTTTTATCCATTCTTGCAAGAGCGAATTCTTTCGAGGGATGCTCGAATTTAGTTGTAACCTGAACGTGGGCTGACAACGTGTTCAGACGGACCTTTTTCTTGCGACCGTCTGGTTTCGTGGTTTGAGCTAGTCTTTACGGCTCAATTTTGCCACTACTTGGTCTTTGATCAGAGGACCGTGCACAAGTGTCAATGACGACCTTTCCTGAGGTCGAACCTGTTTTTTTTTTGAGAAATCCAAACATGATATGGTGTATGGCGCAGTCCGGGAATGTGATTTTGATCGTGCGCTCTTTGTTGGAGTCTATTTTTTCGCGAGCCCCCAAGCACTGGGGCTCGTCTGTCGTTTTTCGCATCTTGTAATCATGTTTGGGGTCATGCTCGTATGTGCGAGCGACCTTTTATAGTAGTGTGCTACTTTAGCGAAGCCGTGGAGTGCGACTTTAGTTTTCAGGCGACATCCGGCTTTAGCTTGGCCCGGATTAATCTTTTGATAGACAAACATTTTTTATTTGGAAAACCAACGACTTAACGATACACATTTTTGGTGTTTCGAAGAATGACCATGATATTTAACTTGTTTTTTTTTGAAAAGTGTACATAAGCATTTTCTGAGATGAGTCTAAGTTTCGACCAAGTTTTTTTATTTGGGAGCTAAAGGTGCTTTGGGCTTGATCCTACTTGCAATAGGGCCTCGTGTTTAGCAACACGGTCTTAAGTCCTTTCCTGTTCCGCGTTTTGAGAAATCTGGGCCTTGGGCTGCATTTTCAGCGCCCAAGGCCAGGCGTTAAACATTTCGGCGCCCAGCCGTGGGCGCTGAAAGTCTTTTCCTGGTGATATTTGACTTTCGAATTTCCTAACACGTTTCCGAATGGGATCAGGATGTCATTGGGTGCGTTCAGCTATATATAGGGGCTAGAAACGTCCCTATTTTCCACCACTCTCAAATTCTTTCTCTCCTTTTTGCTGTGCTTTAATTACTCATTGCTTTTGCCATGTCGATCCCTACTTTCTCACTCCAACGGACTGTTAGGCGTTGGCTACGGGCCCTTACTCCTACAGAAAAAACTTTGTTAAAAGAATACCACTTAGAGGCACTTTTAGGCTTACAACAAATTAATATTGATTATAATTTTCTGCATGCTGCCCTAAGCTTTTGGGACTCCGATCATCATGTTTTTTCCTTTCGGGGCAACGAAATATGTCCTTTGCCCGATGAATTTGCTGCGATCCTTGGTTATCCTACTAATGCTACTCCTGTTACTCCTAGCACTATTGAAGAGGGTAAAACAACCATAAGTGCTTTCCTAGGACTAGATGATAACATGTTTGCTGAAATTGTTGTAGATGATAAGGTTAACTTGGCAAAACTTGTAAAACATCACTTTAGGCCTAGTAAAAATATGACCGAACAGAAATTGAATATTCGAGCCCTTGTATTTTGCTTGTTGAATCACTATTTGCTATCGAATAACAATGGTGAGTTCGGTGACATAAGGTTGATCCCCTTGATTAGCCAGATGGAAAGTTGTTATTCTATCATGCCGTTGGTTGTTGCCGAGACTTTGCTGAGTGCGGATGAGCCGAAGAAGGATGCCAAATCTGAACATTTTAAGGGAAGCCCCCTATTACTGCAGGTAATCAATTTTCTTCTTTGCGCACGCTGTAGACACCTACTTTTGTCCCCATTCCCGAAAGGGAAGGTTCGATGATGAAAACGTAAATCTCCACTTGACAACGCATCTCCTATAAAATAACGAATCTCAATTCCCCTTTTCATTTCACCCGAAACCTGCTATTTATGGAAACCTGCTAAAAATAGTAACTACCGTAAAGGGTAGTTTCTAAAAGTAGTAAGAATAAAAAATAGAAACCTGTCAGAATTAGGTGTTGCACTCCAACATAAATCCTAAAAGAGATAGAAATTGTAAAAGGAATTCTATTCCTATCGCAGTTCGATAAAAGAGTTAACGTATTAATTAAACTTATAACGAACCTAGAGTTCGTAAAGGGCCCAGACGCACTCTGTCGTAAATTGATACGCACCAAATAACTCGGATTAAGTCTCTTAATGAACTCCGTACTCTAGAGTCTAATCTGACAAAGAATTCTGCCAGACCCTATTTTCAACGCCCAGCCCTGGGCGATGAAATCTTTGACGCCCAGAGCTGGGCGCCGAAAATACCTGGGACGGATTCTTTTCCTAATCCATTTCGTATCCAAATTCCTGAAAAACTATCTTTCTACGCCACTTTTTCGTATATATAGACCCCTAAGTTCGACGTGAAAAGAACACACACAACACACAATTCATATTCTGAGTATTGACTCCAACCCTTAGCCTAAGCCTCACGCTGCGAAATTGTTCACGCGTTCGGTCGCAATCGATCCTTAAATCGAACAGAACGTATCCTGTCCCATAATTTGAGATTCGTTAAATAAAAAAGAGAAATAGCAAAGTCAAAGTGGTTAGTTTTCTGAGAACCGTGACGCACCTCTCAAGGGTGCGTCGTAATGTGTCCCTTTTCGATGATTTAACTGCTTTCCTCGCCCTTTTTATGAACTGTTAAACTAACCTAATCTGATTTTTCTATCACGCCTAACAAATATAATATTTTTGGGAAATCGGATTATCATGCTAGGTCCCTTAATGCTATTTAAATCAGATAATCACGATCGAATTAGTATTATATGTTGCATATTGCTAAAATCAATTCAGATTAGTTTAATAGTAACGCATGTCCCTTCAATTATTAATGCTGAGCTAGTAAGGATATCCTACCTCTGGAGTTATCGACGAGCGAAGTACTCCTCTCGGTAGTTACAGTCCCCCGAACCCTCAATCTCTACCTTGCGGGTGTATGTTGAGAGATCCCCACACCAGGGATCACAAGGGAACCTACGGCCGTCGTGGTCAAACATAATTGCACTCCCTTTATGTCACGATAACCGGGTTTTGTCAGTTTTTCTCATTGTCGTTAAAAACTGAATGGGGACTCCTATATTACTAGTCAATTGGGTGTAAACTCACAGGAAATCCAATTACACTTGATTGAATAAAAAGAATCGTCACACCCACGAGGGACGAGGTCACGCATTAGCCTCGTGCTTTTTCGACCCCCTCACAGTGGCGACTCCGCTGGGGATAGTGAAGGAAATACTCGTGCTTGTAGGTAATCAAAATAGCCGAAGGGTGAAACGATCCTGCCCCGCGTTTATTTCCCCATCAAGTTGGGACGACCTGAAAATCAGCATATTAATGTGAACGGGCAGAACAGCATAACGAATCTCGGCTCCCTCGGGAGTTGGGACTAAGGATACCTTTTTTCGCCAATAGCGGGTGCATACGCCGCGCATGTTGCCCACTCGGTACTTGTGCAGGTAGTACACCTATCCCGAACCCAATCGATCGCTCACTAGGTCCCTCTCGCCTGCATGCCCCCTTGGCTTGCACTTGCGGGTTGGCCTCTTGGGCGAAATTCGTCTGTTGAAGACACTACCTCGACCGGGGCATGTGTTGGATCTACGATAGAAGCGGTACCAAGCCAGGCGCAAATAGTACCCATAGAAGCCTATCATAAACTACGTGACATATTTAATTTTCAAATCCATGTTTGTAATGTAGTTATGTGTAGCGAACTATGTGACTATGTTATGATTGCGCGTACGAATAATGCTAGACAAATAATGCTAGAAAACCAACGACCTTAAAAATTGCCCAAACATTCATGGACCAATTGGCCAAAGAGTTATACCAAAATACGTGCTCCGCAAGCCCGAACGATCGCCACAAAAATAAGCGACGCTCGGGATGGCCGTAACGAATCCCACAAACGCTGCACAACGCGTAAAGGACGTTATCAGGCAAGCACGCAAATTTAAAGTCGCTAAAACAATAGTAGACGAAAACTGAAAACGAGAACCAGCCAGGGACGCATTTTCAACGCCCCTGGCTGGGCGCCGAAATTTCTCACGCCCACTGCTGGGCGCTGAAGTTGCTGCTTGGCCTTTTGGTCAGGCACAGCAGCCTCGGTGCCCGCGCATAAAAAAATATACGTAGCAAAAAAAACCTTTTCGTGAAAAAAAAATTGCTACGAGGGCGTATGAAAAAGCACTCGATTCTAAAAGCGACTAAAAAATAAAAATAAATAACTCTTTATGTCGTTGTTAGGCCTCCTACGACGACAATGCTCGGCACCAAAACCGAGCATGCTAATTAAACGACCTTGAATGTCACATGGGCAAAGTATTCAAAAAAATAATGTTCGAATAAAGTCTTCAAAAAAAAATGTTCAAATAAAAAAAATACATAAATCCAAGTCTAGACTAGGCTATGCCAAAGTACAATCTAAATCCTAAGTCTTAGTTGTCTTATCCATAAGAATCGGTCCCAATGCTTGGCGTCGTTCTGCAAGCTAAAAGGTTAAACCATATTGAGTCTCCCTTCCTAACATTTAAATCAATGAGCACCCATATGTAATTGTCATCCCTTGCTAGGAATCCACGGCCTCAATACTCTCTCTCACCAATAAAAAAAATATATTATAGTATTTGCAAAATGGAAATGGTCACATTCTGGAAATCATTCCCCCATAGTCGCACAACCCCCAAAGTGAACCTAAGGTGTTAATACCAATGGGAAAGAAAAAAATTAATGGCCCCAAGGCTTATAATCACATTGGGTCACGACTATCATAGTCCTCTCGAGTCACTCGCTCCTTGAAATACTACTAAGTACGGACTAAAGGATTTTCCATGAATACAACATGACCAACCATGAAAATACCCAAATCGGCATACCATAAGGCTACCATCGGGGTAAAGCAATACACACTAAGAGAGAAGCCGCACTAA
This sequence comes from Spinacia oleracea, assembly GCF_020520425.1. Classification (NCBI taxonomy): domain Eukaryota; kingdom Viridiplantae; phylum Streptophyta; class Magnoliopsida; order Caryophyllales; family Amaranthaceae; genus Spinacia; species Spinacia oleracea. The sequence goes on along the minus strand of NC_079492.1, from coordinate 45,057,941 downwards.
TGATTCTAGTCTTGCAAAAATAAAAATTCGATCTCCCCAATTAACTACCTTGCCAACATTAAGCAAAATGGAGCATGACAAATGAACACCCAAGCTAGGGTTAAAATCTAAAGTGTCAACTAACGAAAGTTATGGTCCAATTAGCCTAAGTCTGAGAGTCGCTTGGTCAAGTATTATAGGCTTATGCCACGTCATTATTTTGAGTCTAGGCCACCTCCTTATATTCCTACACGGGTTATAATCAGAAAGATTAATGAAAGTTCGAGTCTAAATCACAACTTCCAATTAAATCCCAGAAACTGGAATTTGAAAAGAAGCTAAAAAATAAATTATTTTCGATGTAATTCTTTCGTTAAATTTCAATAAGGTAGAAGCAACATTTTGAATCTACGCTATTTGCACATTTTAAAAAACGACTAAATACGCTTGCAAAGTAAGACAATTTAAAGGTCCACCCTAGGCCCGCTAAAATTAAAGGTCCACTATAGGCCTACCAAACGAGGCTCACTCAGTCTCGCCTCGTGACTCAAAGACCACAACCATCTACCTCTTAGCCCAAACAAAAAATTGATTGAAGGATTTATGTTAGGGAGAAATCCCAAGCAAAAAGAAAAAAGAGAAAGAGAAAAGGGAGAGCGAAAAAGAGCCATGAAATACTTAGCCCGTACCTCCCAAAGTGCGAAACCTACCCAAGTAAACGAAGGAAAAGAATTGAGTCAACCGATCCAAATCATAAAATTCTACGATGTCTACCCTTTCCAATCCTTATGCTCTTAGACCCATTCGCTCTGGGGTCCCCGTTCAGCTCATCTAACCCATCCATATTCTCATTTCCCTAACCCAAGAAACCATTACCTCGACTCTTGTTCTTGAACTTGTTGTCAACCGCCAACCACGCACGGCCATTGACACGTGCGTCATACCCATTATTTCCAAAGCCCAAAACCTGTTCTTACACAACCATTAGCATAATGACCATATAACTTGTGTGGATACATCCTGTTGATATACCCTTAAGCCGTCCCCATACTACTCATTGACCTTGGTTGATTTAAACTCATGACACTAGCTTGAGGCTGCAAATTGTGAGCCCTAGCAGGTGTAATCCTCATGCTCGACTAATACCTATACAACTTATCCTATCTCATTCAACCCGTCTTTCAAACCCTCTTGAGTCACGAATAAAAAAAGAAGACAAATGTAAAGTACAAAAAGTAATAAATAATAAAGAAGGAACTTTGCAAAGCGCCTCTAAAGTTAGTCTAAAAGAAAAAGGAGCATTTAGCGCACCAAAAAAAATCCTCCCAGAAGTCATTTTCAGCGCCCATAGCTGGGCGCCGAAATCTTTAGTGCCCCAGCCTGGGCGCTGAATCTCTCTGCTCGCCAAATTTTGTACAGAAGTGCTCGTCATTTTATCCGCACATGCACGGAAAAATAACGAACACTTGGAGGGGTACAGCACGTATTCAGATATACGTACCACCAAAAAATACATGTACTCAAAAAATATATAAAAGAAATTTTTGGCTTACGGCAAAGCAGTAGATTAAAATAACAATAAACTTCACTTATCCTACCGTTTCAAATAATATGTTTCCACCTCAGAACGTACTTGTTTAAAATCGGCATTCTAAGAAACCATTTTCTAGGCTAAGAACTACGTAAGACCTGATTCCAAATTAAATCCATTTAAGGCGGATACGTAGGCAATCCATTATTCGGTCCAACCAATTCGCAAAAATATTAAAGCCTATAGAAAAACAAGAATAAGAAATAGAGTCCCTTATTGAAATTTATTTACTTGCAATCCAAGTCGAAAGAAAAATTTAAGACTAAGGAAGAATCCAAGTCATCAAGATGCCAATATTAATGAGCACACATCAAAAAACAATAAGGGCACGTACCCTTGCCAGAAGGAGCACTCACACTCCTAGGCACTTAGCCTAGACTCAAAAGATCGATTTGCCTCAATTGAATGGGGGCTAGCGCAAGCGTCCAAGACCCCTAAAGTACTCGACTTGACCCTCCCTAAAGCGAACTAACTCACTTAAAAACCTTCCTTCACCACTAGACATAGTCGTTCGCTTAAAGACCTTCTTTCACCACTAGACACAGTCATGATCGCCAACAAGTAGTAAGGGCAGTAAGCTTTCAATAAAGAGGATTGTTCTACGGCATCGCCCCATCGTTCCTTCGAACTCAGGGCACCCGTTCATGGTAATTCAAATGCTTGCTAATCCCCTTTGAAAAAAAATAAAAAAATGGTACATTGTCAATAGGACTTGGCACTTAACCAGGGCTCACCCTACTCAGGAATATGACATGGGCATCTAAAACCGAAATCTGAAAGCATCATTAATGGGAAGACATAACAACAACTGGGGGCTAAAAAGTGAAATGAAAGAGCTAGGGAAAGAACTAAGTATACCTTGACCTTTTGTGCAGACATACACCAAGTAAATCTAAGTCAATTTGAAAACGGTTTATATTCCCGCAATTCTGGAAAAGATGGCCCTAAAAGCCTAAAGCACATGCCAAACGGGCACAAGTATATCTTGACGCCTGCACCCTGGCTTCCAGCAAATCCTTAGACAGCATTCCAAAAATCGTAACAGTATTTTTATTCACTCATGTAATCTTGTACGAACCCTTCTATAAGTCAACCTACTTAGGACACCTCGGATTGTACACAGTAGGACTCGGATTTTAAATAATTTTCAAATGATTTTTAAAGGCTTCTTCGGACAAATAAAGTGTCGTTGGTTTAAGCTTAGTGTGCGTCCATCTCAACGTTGCAAGTGAGTCAAAAAGATTTTTAAATATGATTATGGGTAAAGAAAGGCACCTAGATTTTAGTCAAGGCACACTTCAACATGTGACTACCTTGACCATGGCAATGTCGCACAATATGACATATACAAGAGAAGTAGCAAATCACTACTCGAACATACCCCGCACTAAACGAGTCTGGTTCAAACTATTCATGATCCGTGTCACCATGAATGCATAAAAACGTATGCAAAGCATTATAGCACCAAGCCAATCCCGTAGCTACAATTGGGGGCTTGAGAAAAACACTCTAAAAACGCTCGAAATGACGATTTTATCGCAAATTCTCGACGCTAATGCTATACATATATCATAGGGGCTCAATCCTAAGCTTTAATCGTGCAACAACCCCTCCCAAATTCTAAAGCACTACTTAGAATATATAAAGTCACCCCACTAACAAGGGTAACTGAAAATCGCGAGTCACCAAAACTCCGATCAAACCACTGCACATAACGCTCGCCCTATAAAGCGCCCGTTACACAGTCTACATCGTTCCAAAGCAAAAGAGAAAGAAAAAAAAAATCAAATAAAAAAAAAAACTGTCAAAGTTCTGCCCAGAAATCATTTTCATCGCCCAGAGCTGGGCGCCCATATCTTTAACGCCCCAGCCTGGGCGCTGAATATCTCTGCTTGCTAAATCTTGCCCTGATATAAAAACAAGAAAGAAACACCTATGAATCCTCGCATCGAATGAAGTAATAAGCCGTGCAAACCCACGCAGAAGGTGTTACACTTATTCGAGCACCTGAACAAGGCATGATTAAATACTCCAATGCAAATGATATCCCAACACCTGGAAGAATGTTCTAAGACACGCCGTTAGGCCACACAAGCCTATGTCGCACCATAAGTTCAACCATCCCACGGTACAAGTCTAAGAAAAAAAGAGTAAGGCATATTGCACTAAGGAACATGTGTAAAAGAGGCAAAGACTACTTATCAAAATGCAAGCCCCACGACTTCTACATTAAGGATTAAAGGTAGCAAAATATTACCTACCACGAAAGGGATAGCTCGCACCTACACGAGCGGAACCCCAAGGCATATTTCTCGAAAGAACCTACAAAAATCGTACGCCAAAAGGAAGCATCCCAACATGCATACTTGGGAGCTCCAAGCTACGAAACAACCATAGCAAAATAAAAAAAATCTCGAAGCAAATGTTTGAACAATCGAAAGGGCACGATGTTTGAGCCCACTTCATGAATGGGCCTGAACCCTATCAAGCTTCTAAGCAAACTATTCAAAATCAGTCGTTGCTCAAAAAAATGAAACAATTCAAGCAATCTGATTAGTGGACCGCACACAATGGCCATTCTATGAACGCTCGTTCGCACATACATATCATCATTCACAAACACGTTCAAATAAATATAAGAGCGATCAAAGTCTTACACCTCAAGGTATGTTCCTCGGGCCATATAGACTCGCCCAACTATTGCAATAATTGTACGCCTTAAGAGCAACAGTTCCTTAAAATAATCGCCCCAAAGCAACAAGCACCGTAATCCACGAATCGGCTACGGCTTCTCAAGAAAATCATCATGTTCTAAAAACAAAGAAAAAAACAAAAGAAGAGAGAATACATAGAACTTCCTAGTGAAATAAGCGAATGAACAAGAGGCCAACTATGTCATCAAGAAACCTCGCCAGAAATTATTTTCAGCGCCGAGCGCTGGGCGCCGAAATCTTTAACGCCCAGGCTTGGGCGCCGAAAATGATCATAGACCCAAAAAAAAAACGGCTCTGACTTCTATAGGGCCCTGCCATATTCATTCGACTTTAAAATTGCCGAAAGTCGCACCTCACGGCTTTGTTAAAAGTAGCACGCCACTACAAAGATCGCTCGCACTTACGAGCGCAATCCCAAACACGATCAAGGACATTACGAAATGCGTATCCCCAAGGAACCTCTTCAACAAGAAATGACCGTCAAGCACGAATTCTTGGGGACTCGAAAGAAAATATAAAGTATAAAAAGTTAAAAACAATATTCCCAGACTACGCTATACGAAGTCCCGTGTTTGGAGATGTCTCAAAAAATAAAAAATAAACCGGTTTACAACCTCAAGACAAAGGTCGCCGTTGATACCTATACATAGTCCCCTAATCAAGGACCCAGGTAGTGGAAAAATTGAGCCGTAAGGACTAACTCAAAACCATAAAGGATGATGACCACAAGACAATGGTCCGTCTAAGCATGTTGTCAACCCACATTCAGGTTGCAACTAAATCCGAGCATCCCTCGAAAGAATTCGCTCCTGCATGAATAAATGAAAAGAAATTCTCAAAAGAAATCACAAGAAAAGAAATGAAATAGGGACTTGCACACCTCAATCGGGCAAGATCGCGGAACACGAATCCAAATCGAAAAGACGAATTCAGGTTCGCTCACCTCCAGCGAGCGGGGCGTCCACCCTTAGCGGACAGGGCTCGCCCACCTTCAGCGGGCGGGGTATGCGTCACTAGCCGCGCAGGTCCTCAGTTTTCGAAAAATAAAGTCTTCAAATTTAAAATAGGCTCGCCCTCTTCAGCCGGCGGGGTCTACGTCACAAACCACGTAGGTCCTTATTTTTAAAAAGCACAAAAAAAATTCAAAACAAATTCGTCCACTTCTATCGGACGGAGTGTCCACCCTTAGCGGACAGGCTCGCCATCTTTAGCCGGTGGGGTCTACGCCACAAACTGCGTAGGTCCTTATTTTCAAATTTCAAAAACAGATTCATCCACTTCTATCGGACGGGGTGTCCACCCTTAGCGGACAGGCTCGCCATCTTTAGCCGGCGGGGTCTAGGCCACAAACCGCGTAGGTCCTTATTTTCAATTTTCAAAAAACAGATTCGTCCACTTCTATCGGACGGGGTGTCCACCCTTAGCGGACAGGCTCGCCATCTTTAGCCGGCGGGGTCTGCGCCATTAAACCGCGCAGGTCCTTAGTCGCTGCAGCGATAACTTTTGCTGGATTTTCCTTCGTTTTATGTCCTATAAAAACAAGGGGGTTTTCTCGTTTAACTAGCCTTGAAAATGAGAATTTTTAAAAACATTTTACCTCGTGATTGGGCTTGGCCAGGCCCAATTACACTTTACAGCTTTGATTTCGAAAAATTCTGTAGCTACTCCCAATAACAAAGTGAGGGAGTTTCTGCGCACCTTTAGATCCTTCCAATGACAAAGTGAGGAAGTTTCTATACTATTCGTTGACAAATCCCAATAACACGTAAGGGATATGTCGACACTTCAAGTGATGACCCTTAAGTCAAATGTTATCACTCGGGGGCTTGTGAGACCCTCGCCAAAACAGGTCACCATGGCTTATGCGACGCACTCCGTCTAATACTTTGACCATCGTCTTATTCCAAGACTCAGTCAAAGTGGGGGCTAACTGTAGACACCTACTTTTGTCCCCATTCCCGAAAGGGAAGGTTCGATGATGAAAAAGTAAATCTCCACTTGACAACGCATCTCCTATAAAATAACGAATCTCAATTCCCCTTTCCACCCGAAACCTGCTATTTATGGAAACCTGCTAAAAATAGTAACTGCCGTAAAGGGTAGTTGGTAAAAGCAGTAGGAATAAAAAGATAGAAACCTGTCAGAATTAGGTGTTGCACTCTAACATAAATCCTAAAAGAGATAGAAATTGTAAAAGGAATTCTATTCCTATCGCAGTTCGATAAAAGAGTTAACGTATTAATTAAACTCATAACGAACCTAGAGTTCGTAAAGGGCCCAGACGCATTCCGTCGTAAATTGATACGCACCAAATAACTCGGATTAAGTCTCTTAATGAACTCCGTACTCTAGAGTCCAATCTGACAAAGAATTTTGCCAGACCCTATTTTCAACGCCCAGCCCTGGGCGCCGAAATCTTTGACGCCCAGAGCTGGGCGCCGAAAATACCTGGGACAGATTCTTTTCCTAATCCATTTCGTATTCAAATTCCTGAAAAATTATCTTTCTATGCCACTTTTTCCTATAAATAGACCCCTAAGTTCGACGTGAAAAGAACACACACAACACACAATTCATATTCTGAGTATTGACTCCAACCCTTAGCCTAATCCTCACGCTGCGAAATTGTTCACGCGTTCTGTCGCAATCGATCCATAAATCGAACAGAACGTATCCTGTCCCATAATTTGAGATTCGTTAAATAAAAAAGAGAAATAGCAAAGTCAAAGTGGTTAGTTTTCTGAGAACCCTGACGCCCCTCTTAAGGGTGCGTCGTAATGTGTCCCTTTTCGATGATTTAACTGCTTTCCTCGCCCTTTTTATGAACTTTTAAACTAACCTAATCTGATTGTTCTATCATGCCTAAAAAATATAATATTTTAGGGAAATCGGATTATCATGCTAGGTCCCTTAATGCTATTTAAATCAGATAATCACGATCGAATTAGTATTATATGTTGCATATTGCTAAAATCAATTCAGATTAGTTTAATAGTTAACGCATGTCCCTTCAATTATTTGTGCTGAGCTAGTAAGGATATCCTGCCCCTGGAGTTATCGACGAGCGAAGTACTCCTCTCGGTAGTTACAGTCCCCCGAACCCTCAATCTCTACCTTGCGGGTGTATGTTGAGAGATCCCCACACCAGGGATCACAAGGGAACCTACGGCCGTCGTGGTCAAACATAATTGCACTCCCTTTATGTCACGATAACCGGGTTTTGTCAGTTTTTCTCATTGTCGTTAAAAAATGAATGGCGACTCCTATATTACTAGTCAATTGGGTGTAAACTCACAGGAAATCCAATTACACTTGATTGAATAAAAAGAATCGTCACACCCACGAGGGACGAGGTCACGCATTAGCCTCGTGCTTTTTCGACCCCCTCACACACGCATACGCCACTTTTGCATATATTTTTTTTGGCCTGGGGCTGAGTTTCAGCGCCCAGGGCTGGGCGCTAGAATTTTCGGCGCCTGGTCTTGGGCGTTGAAACTGCGCCCCAGGAACCATTTTTTTTTCTTTTCATTCTTTTGATTCGATCGTACCTGTTTTTGCAGATTTGGCTTGCGGAACGGCTTAGACTTTTGGAAGCTCCTGCCGATCCTAAAAATTATCGCCCTATAGCCTTGGGTAACCGAAAATACTTGCACCAAGGCCAGGACGAGGCCGAATGGACCTCCTTTTTTACTTATGGCATTTGTTCTATTAAGTGCGTGGTACCATGGTGGGGTTGACTACTATGACAGGGGGTTCTGATGTATCGGTTTATGTTTCTTTGTTGGGGCTATCTCGTCCCATTTATATTTTCCCTTACCGAGTCATGCGTCAATATGGTTTAAGGCAGACTATCCCCTTTTCTGATACGGTACCACCTAAGGTAGCGGCCTTTTCACAAACACGGGTTCTAGCGTGGGCTAAGTATTATGATGGTCTCCCGCGTTGGGCCGTAGCTACAAATGGCTTTGTGGGTCTTTCTGAAAACTACAAGTTGTGGATGAGCTCCGATGATAAAGATGTGAGGACCGAGGCTCGAAATGGGGAGCCGGCTGAGCTTTTGATACCTCGTATTGGTGTTAAGTATGAGGGTCCTAATTCTGCCAGACCTCGTACCTATAGTATTAAGACTGTGAAAGCTCATCCTGATCGAAAGCGAAAGGAAGTTCCTCCCCGTTCCAGTTTCAGGCCTAAAAATATGCCTAACATGAAGGGGCCTGCTGCTGTTAAAAGAAATGCAAGCTCTCGCGGAGATCGTCGCCGGAACAATGTATGGGTTAGAAAGGCTCAGCCGCCTGTAGAAACAGTGGCTAATCTAGTTGATGATAATAACCCTTCTCCCACCATTGCCTGTGCCCTTGAGGCTGAGCGGGCTATAACTGAGAATGTTTCTGAAGCCTTGGCGTCTTTGGAAGTTAGTGTCCAGGAGCCGGTTCTTATGGAGATTGATATTGGGGCAGCGCAGAAGACTGTGGGGGTGGATCCTGCGAACATTGCCCTCTACAAAACTTTATTTGATGATCCGGAAGAACTAAAGTAGTGTAGTTCTTGCTAGGGTGTAGGTGCCCTTTATTTATTTTAGTTGTGTTTGTTTTTATTCCTAGCACTTTGTTTTCCTTCTTATTATTTCTCAATAAAGGCGTATTTTTATTTTTCATTTTCATTTATTTTTGTTTCTCCTTTTTTTATGTATTATATATGTCTAACACTTTTTGCACAAAGAATATTGTTTTTTTTTATTGGACCGAATCCTTGGTAAGGATTGCCTACGTATCTTGTCAGAATCAGGTCGGGCGTAGTTCTAGCTTTAGAATAAGTTCTAGTACGCCGGATTTCGGTAGATATGCCCTGAGGTGGAAACATATTACTTAATCGGTCAAATGAGTGAAGTATTATCATTATTTTCGTCTGCCGTTTTTTTTTTGCCATAGGTCGCGTAAAATTCGACTAATTTGTATAGCTATATTCTTGGTAAACCTATTTGGATACGTACTGTACCCCCCAAGTGTTCGTTATTTTTCCGTTGTGTGCGGATAAAATGACGAGCACTTTCGAAAGGAAAATTTTTGGCAGGCAGAGAGTTTGAACGCCCAGGCTGGGGCGTCAGAAATTTCGGCGCCCAGCCCTGGGCGCTGAAAATGACTTGGGCAGTCAATTTTTGACGCATTGCTTCACATGTTCTTGCATTTATTTCCTTTTTTTGTGCCTTGATATTTTGCTCGTATTTAAAGTCAATTTTGAGGCTATTTTGGAGGCTTTTTTGACTGTTAGTGTGAAATGCATTTTTGTCCGGATTAATTTTTTCTATTCGTGACTCGAAACAGTTTTGAAAATGGAGTTAGGGTGCGGAAGTTATGAAGACCTTTGCGTAGGCTTTTGAGTGGGTTGAGGTGCGTGTTGTTAGTGAAGGGTATGATGGAATCTATGTTTTATGAATCTGTTTTTTGGTAACATTTGCATTGTTTTGGATTTTGATTTCCTTTGATTCTGGATTGACTCTTATGATTACACTGGTTGGGCTTTTTAGGTTTTGGGGATATGAATGGGATAGTGTGGTTTATTTTGTGGGTTTCGGGAATTGGTTCCCATGGCACTATTTCAAAACCGAGTGGGCTTTGTTTGTTGGGCCTAGAGTGGGCCGCCTCTTTATTTTAGTATTTTGCAAGTACATTTGGTGCTTATTTAATGTTAGAATAAAAATTTTAGGAGAAATATTACGCCTTTATTGATTCGGAAAGTAAGGAAAACACACTGAAATAAAACTGACCCATAATCTAAGGGGCCTTAGGACCATCTAAAGTCTCTATTATTTTTTTCTATCAATCTAAAGAACTACTAGGCGCTTTTTTTACTAATGGTGTTCTATGTGGCTCAAGCCTGGGGTTTAGTCTCATAAAACTTCGGTCCTTCACCGGTACTCATTTTGAATTCCAATCCTTTTGCATTGACCCACTGATATGCCTTCACCCATCCGTTCTCGACCTCTTCTAGTGTTGATGCATGAGAGATTAACCGGGTTGGATCGAAACCTTCATCTTCTAAAGCTAGGGTAGTCATCACAGTCTCGTTCTCCACAGGCCTCGATTCGTTAAACAATGTCCATAGAGCCTGGTTGTCCAATATTTCAGCTGTTTTAGTCTTGGTGAGGTGGGGTGCCTCATCCAAGGTGTGGCAGTCATGGAAAATTTCGAATCCGGGTTTTAGCAAGCCATCCTGAACGAAGGGTTCAGGGAAATCACAGCATGGGTGTTCTTCTCCTTCCCGAACGGACATCCCGTTAAGGGTCCTTTGATACGGGGGGAGGGTGGTTTGTTTGGCTTTGTTAAGGCGTAGCCTAGACAGGCGGTCAGCAATATCTTCCTCCGTTGGTTCATAGCCTAAGCCAAAGGGAGTAGATTTGTTGGGAAAAGGATGAAATGTGTATTCCTTCTTTCTTATGCCATATGGGGTTCCTGGGAAATAACCTTGAGCTAACAGCATTCTAGGGATGACTCGGGATGCATGCGGGTCTAGGAATGCTGGATCATAATCTTCGATGAACTGGTTTGTTTCTTCCATTTGAAACCCGTAAAGGTCATCTGCAGTTCCGGCCCTTCCAACCATAGTGCAACTGACGTCGAGAGGAGGGGCGCGGATTTCTAGTATTACCCCGTTATGGTTAAGTTTAACCATTTGGTGCAAGGTAAAAGCCACACCTCCTAAGTCATGGAGCTAAGGTCGCCACAAGAGGAGGTTGAAAGTGGGCTTGATGTCGATTATTTGAAACTCCGTGGTGTGTGCCACAGGCCCGGTTTATATGGTAAGGTTGATTTTTCCCAATACAGGCCTTCGGGAGTTATCATAAGCTCGTACCCCTTGCGTTGAGGTTTGGAAGTCATCGTTTCCTAGCCCCAAGCAATGGGCGGTTCGCAATGGGCAAACATTAACCGCCGAACCATTATCTACGAGCGCTAGGGGGATATTTTGTCCTTTGCATCCAACCACTAGGTAAAGGGCTTTATTGTGAGCACCCCCCTCTTTGGGTAAGTCTTTATCAGTGAAAACTATGGCCTTTTTTCCGGCATCTCTCGTGACATGGCTAACCAATGAGTCGGGTGTGATATCTGTAGGTACTGAGATGAGTTCAAGTGAGCGAATAAGCTTTTCGCGATGTTCCTTTGAAGTACACATGAGATCCCAGATGGTAATCTCGGCCTTGGTTCTTTTTAGTTGTTTCAGGAGAGGATTTTCAATGACTTCTGCGACGGTGGCGTGCCGTCCATTCTCACGAGTTTGCCTAACCGGGATGTCGTCCATAGGAGGTGGGTGAATATCCGGTTAGTATATTCTTCCGGATCGGGTGAGGTTGTCGACCTCGGGCTCCTGAGGGGTGGTGTCAATGAGAGCATACCCGGGCCAAGTTTCAGTGAAGAGGTCCTGGCCCGACACTTGAGATAGGTAAATATCTTCAGCATCATCATTCCACACACCGCAGACTTCTCTCTCGATTCGATCCATAGGGACCACAACGAGTGGTGCACCTTGAGGTGTAATATACACCGTGGGGTCGAAATTCTCTGGTTGGTCGAGAGAGATGTGACAAGAGCCGAGTGGGCTCTTGTTGATGTTGGGTTTTCCAACGTTAGGGAGAGGTATCACTTCATCCTCTATCATGTCTTGGATCGTATGTTTTAGATTCCAGCAGTTTTCAGTGTCATGCCCATTTCCTTGATGGAATTTGCAGTAAGTACCTTCGACCCAATATTTGCTTTTGACAGGAGGGTCACGGGTGGGGTCTATAGGTCTCAACTTTCCTTGATTGGTTAGTCTTTCAAAGGCTTGTACCAAAGTCGACCCGAGTGGGGCAAACTTTCGGTCTCGGACCCATCTTCCAGGGCTCCTTCGGGCGGGAGTCTCTTCTACAGCATGGACTTCTTGGGCTTGGGATGTGTTACCCCGATTATAGGTGTTGTTTTTATATGTGGGTTTGCTTTGTATGGTTTTGGCGAGGTCGTCCTCGATCTTTATTCCCACATCATAAACTCTTTTGAAAGTGTCAAGTCCCAGGTACCTAAGGTGTTGTCTGTAAGCCGGATCCAAGTTGTCAATGAATTTTTGGACCAATTCTGTTTCGGGAGGCCTATTGATTAGCTGGGCCGCCTGGTCCCTCCATCTAGCAAAGTAGGTCGTGAAACCCTCATTTTTCTTTTGGAAGAGAACTTCCAGCTCGCGCATGGTGACTTGGAAATCCATGTTCGATGAGTATTGCTTGATGAAGACATTGACAAAGTCTTCCCAAGTGGGGAAGAGCTTAGGGTCCTGGTGATAGTACCATTTGAGCGGCACAGGTTCCAAGGACAAAGGAAAGGCAGGTAAATACATGGACTTGTCCACGCCTTTCAAGTTCATGGCATTCACAAAGCTCAGTAGATGATCACGGGGGTTGTCCGTGGCCTTGAACTTTGGTAAGTCAGACGAACTGAACTTTTCTGGTAGTTTGCCAGGAAAAGGTTCAGGATCGAGGGAGAAGTATTTGCTCCCCATGGTTTGCTATAGGACCATTTTTTCAATCCTCTTTTCGTTATCGAGGTCATTTTTGGCTTGTGCAGCCGCTAAAGCTTCATTTTCCATTTTTAGTTGGCCCATAAGTTGGGTCATTTGGACCATCTGGTCTCGCAAATCTTCGATGGACATGTTTGAAAGTGCGAATCGAGGTTGGGGAAGCGGAGATCCTTGAAATGAGGGACAATGGACGGAGCTTGGAGTCACTAAACCTGATGTCGGTGATGTATCTTCGAGACGCACTAACCGTTGATTCCCTGATCGGCACCAAGTGGCAGGACCAGTCCTAGGCATAAGATAAGCTAAAGTTTAGGTTCCCAAAGTTTCAAGCATTACTTAGTCTAGACTTCGACTCTCTCTATTGGTTCTTCAGTCTTTCTTTTGTTGGTTACACTTTTTGGTCTCTTTTTTTTGCTCATTCTTTGGATTTTCGAAACACTTGCCCGTGTGACATTCATAGTTGTTAGCATGTTCGGTTTTGGTGCCGAGCATTGTCGTCGTAGGAGCATTTTCGAGGCACTTTTGAAATTGAGTGATTTTCTTACGCCCTCGTATCAATTCTTTTTATGAACATTTTTTGCGCTACGTATTTTCCTTTCGCGCGGGCACCGAGGCTGCTGCGCCTGACCAGAAGGCCAAGCAGAAACTTCAGCGCCCAGCGAAGGGCGTGAGAAATTCTGGCGCCCAGCCAGGGGCGTTGAAAATGCGTCCCTGGCTGGTTCTCGTTTTCTGTTTTCTGTTTATGCGACTTCGATCTGCGTGCTTGCCTATTAACGTCCTTTACGCGTAGCAGCGTTTGGGGGATTCGTTACAGGCCATCCCGAGCGCCGCTTATTTTTGTGGCGATCATTCGGGTTTGCGGAACACGTATTTCGGTGTAACTCTTTGGAAAATTAGTTTATGAATGTTTGGGCAATTTTTAAGGTCGTTGGTTTTCTAGGATAGTTTGTCACACAAAATCACATATTTCGCTACACATAACTACATTACAAACATGGATTTGAAAATTAAGTATGTCACGTAGTTTATGATAGGCTTCTATGGGTAGTTTATTTGCGCCTGGCTTGGTACCGCTTCTGTCGTAGATCCAACACATGCCCAAGAGGCCAACCCGCAAGTGCAAGCCAAGGGGGCATGCAGGCGAGAGGGACCTAATGAGCGAGCGATTGGGTTCGGGATAGGTGTACTACCTGCACAAGTACCGAGTGGGCAACATGCGCGGCGTATGCACCCCCCTATTGGCGGAAAAAGGTATCCTTAGTCCCAACTCCCGAGGGAGCCGAGATTCGTTATGCGGTTCTGCCCGTTCACATTAATATGCTGATTTTCAGGTCGTCCCAACTTGATGGGGAAATAAACGCGGGGTAAGATCGTTTCACCCTTCGGCTATTTTGATTACCTACAAGCACGAGTATTTCCTTCACTATCCCCAGTGGAGTCGCCACTGTGAGGGGGTCGAAAAAGCACGAGGCTAATGCGTGACCTCGTCCCTCGTGGGTGTGACGATTCTTTTTATTCAATCAAGTGTAATTGGAATTCCTGTGAGTTTACACCCAATTGACTAGTAATATAGGAGTCGCCATTCAGTTTTTAACGACAATGAGAAAAACTTACAAAACCCGGCTATCGTGACATAAAGGGAGTGCAATTATGTTTGACCACGACGGCCGTAGGTTCCCTTGTGATCCCTGGTGTGGGGATCTCTCAACATACACCCGCAAGGTAGAGATTGAGGGTTCGGGGGACTGTAACTACCGAGAGGAGTACTTCTCTCGTCGATAACTCCAGAGGCAGGATATCCTTACTAGCTCAGCATAAATAATTGAAGGGACATACGTTAACTATTAAACTAATCTGAGTTGATTTTAGCAATATGCAACATATAATACTAATTCGATCGTGATTATCTGATTTAAATAGCATTAAGGGACCTAGCATGATAATCCGATTTCCCGAAAATATTATACTCCCTCCGTCCCGGAATATTTGACCTGTTTTCCTTATCGGGCCGTCCCTTAATACTTGACCTGTTTCTAAAAATGGAAATATTCTAACAATATTATATTATTTCTCACTCCACCCCTACCCCCTACTCCATACAAAAAATAATTAAAAATTCAACCCCTACTCTCCTCCAACCCCACCTCTTAACCCACCTCTCACTAAGTACATTAAAATAATACCCCACTATCAACTACTGCCTATTAAATTAAATAAGTCAATTGAAGTCCCTTAAACTCTGTGCCGGTCAAACCGGGTCGAGTATTCCGAGACGGAGGGAGTATTTGTTAGGCGTGATAGAACAATCAGATTTAGTTAGTTTAACAGTTTATAAAAAGGGCGAGGAAAGCAGTTAAATCATCGAAAAGGGACACATTACGACGCACCCTTGAGAGGTGTGTCACGGTTCTCAGAAAACTAACCACTTTGACTTTGCTATTTCTCCTTTTTATTTAACGAATCTCAATTATGGGACAGGATACGTTCTGTTCGATTTATGGATCGATTGCAACAGAACGCGTGAACAATTTCGCAGCGTCAGGCTTAGGCTAAGGGTTGGAGTCAATACTCAGAATATAATTGTGTTGTGTGTTTCACGTCGAATTTGGGGCTGTATTTATAGGGAAGAGTTCGTGGAAAGATAGAATTGCAGAGTTCTAATCCACAAAGAATTAGGAAAAAACACGTACCCAGGTATTTTCAGCGCCCAGGCCTGGGCGCCGAAGATTTCGGCGCCCAGAGCCAGGCGTTGAAAATAGGGTCTGGCCTGTTTTCTTAGTCAGATTCGGATTCCTGAAATCCGTAGTGTTTGAGACTTAATCGAGTCTTTTAGTGCGTATTAATCTTGTGACGGGATGCGTCTGGGCCCGTTACGAACTCTAGGCTCGTTAGGATTTTAATTAATACGTAACTCTTATTTCCGAATCATATTAGGAATAGGATTCTCGTAGTTTTCTATCTCATTTAGGATTCATGTTGGAATGCAACACCTAATTCTGACAGGTTTCTATCCTTTATGATTTGCCACTTTTAGAAGCTACCTTTTACGGCAGTTACTATTTTTAGCAGGTTTCCATAAATAGCAGTTTCGGGTGATATGAAAAGGGGAATTGAGATTCGTTTATTTTATAGGAGATGCGTTGTCAAGTGGAGATTTATGCTTTCATCATCGAACCTTTCCCTTTCGGGAATGGGGACAAAAGTAGGTGTCTACACAATGTATATGTAATGTACAATGTAGTGTGTCAGGCGTTTTTGTTATAGCCTAAATTGTAGTTTTTAATTTGTAAAGTTGTAATGTGTAATTCGTACAAGTGTGTATTCGTAAAATTTTGCGAGATATGAAATAAAATGACGAAGTTTCCTCGTATTTGTTTTGTCGTGTATGACTTCAAATATGTTTCCTTGTGTTTCCATTTCAACTTATCCAATCTATCCTCTCTTTGTCAAATCCGTCATCATGTGGGCATCATACTGTCAACATAGCAGAGCGTGAGGATTGGCCGTTGGTGGAGTCAACGGCCCTCCGATGCTTAAGTCAGTATAGAGCGACATGAAATAGAACGAAGTTACGACAAGAAGAGGAAAAGAAAAAGTTTAGAAGAAGTACTAGATGAAGTCGTGTTGTAAGTGTACGTTTGTTGTACCTTCTAGGTGTTTGTTCGCGTCAGCTTCGAGTTGTGATCTGCAAAACGAGACGATGGCGTCAAGGTTGGCCGTTGGTGTGGCCAACGGCCCTCTGACGCCTAAGTCAGTAATGATAATGAAGGAAAATCGAAAGCAAAGTAAGAGAAAGACAAAGATAGGGGACTTATCTGAATTTGTTGTGGTCACAGTTGCGTCTTATCATGATTGCATCCGAGATCGTCTCGGGTTGATAATGTGTCGTGCCGTCCCCAGTTTGGGGGTGTCGACATGATGTCGGTGGACACCAGCTTTCCTGTGTGTTAGAAAAAACTAAAAAGAGTGGATTTACAAAATGTTTAGAAATGATACAACCTCAAGTGTGTTGCGTTCTAGCTCCTTGGGATGGGGGTACCGTCTCTATCGACCAATTCGTATGCGCCATGACCTGTTCGTCTTACGATCTCATAGGGCCCTTCCCAAGTCGGTGCCAGCTTTCTGTCTCGGGGATCCTTCTTATTTGGAAAGACCTTGCGCAGAACCCAATCTCCTTGTTGGAATACTCGAACTCTTACATTCTTGTTGTAACTGTTTGCGACTGCCTGTTGATAAGATGCCATCCTAACCAGTGTTGCTTCGTGATTTCGTCAACGGTGTCGATGTCGTAGGACAGGACTGAGTTGTTCATTCCTGGTGCCATGAAACTACTTCTTGCTGTGGGGAGTTCGACTTCGGGAGGAATGACTGCTTCGCAACCAAAGACCAAAGAGAAAGGAGTATGATTAGTCGTTGTCTTGGGTGTCGTCCTGTCAGCCCAAAGGATCACAGGTAGTTCGTCTGCCCATCTTCCTTTGGCGTAATCGAGGCGTTCCTTGAGGTTGTTGATGATGATCTTGTTACTTGATTCGACCTGGCCATTTGCTTGGGGATACTTTGGTGTTGAGGTGTGTAAGATAATGTTGTACCTGCCACATAATTCTTTGGTTTTGTTGTTGATGAACTGAGAACCATTGTCGCAGACGATCTCGGAGGGAATTCCGAAACGACTAAGGACGTTCCTCTTGATGAATGATATGACCTCAGTATCTCGGACTCGTTTGAATGCTTCTACTTCTATCCATTTGGAGAAGTAATCGGTCATTGCCAACATGAAGACGCGTTGCCCTAGCGCTTGTGGTAAGGGACCCACTATATCCATTCCCCACTTCATGAAGGGCCAAGGGGACAAGATGGGGTGGAGCTTTTCACAAGGTTGGTGAGAGATGGATGTGAACCTTTGGAAAGGGTCACATTCCCTGGCGAAGGTGGTTGCGTCTCTCTTCATAGTTGGCCAGAAATATCTCAAGGTTAGAGTTTTGTGGGCTAAGCTTCGTCCTCCAGCGTGATTTCCACATTCGCCATCATGGATGTTCCTCAATGTCGATTTGATCTCGTCATGATCTAAGCATCTCAGGTATGGTCCTGCAATTGACTTTCTGAACAGTACCCCATGGATTAGGATGAACCTGGAGGCTTTCATATGGAAGGATTTTTCGTTGGTGATTCCAGGTAGGATGGTATGGTGTTTGAGCCAATGTATATAGGGGTCACGCCATGATGTGGGTATTTGAGTTGGTGGGGTTTGCTCTGTGATGGGTAGGTTGTCTTTGGTGATGGCTGGATATATCAAGTGGACTACGGGGATGGAGGTGAGCTTGGGTTTGATGTTTGAGCTAAGGTTGGCTAGGGCATCAGCATGGGTGTTCTGATCTCTTGGTATTTGTTGTAGGGTGCATGAGTCGAACTTGTTGACGAGCCTTTTTGCTATTTCCAGGTAGGCCTACATCTTAGAATCCTTTCCTGCATACGAACCGTTAATTTGACTGATAATTAATAATGAATCACAACGTACCTCGAGTCGACGGATACTCATGTCGAGTGCTAGTGACAGTCCTAAGATCAAGGCTTCGTACTCCGCCTCATTGTTGGTAGCGTTGAACTCGCAACAGACAAATTGTAATACCTCGTATTTTTCTATAATTATAAATATATTTTATTATATTTATAAAGCATTTCGTTGTATTTTTATAAACTAATTTCATTTAATGAGAATTAAATGCTTTTTATTTTTAATGAATTTAAATATTAATTATTACGAAAACTGGATTCTATTAAATAGATTCAACGAATTTATTTAATTGGGATTTGTTGGGTCGTATTTCGAAAACGAATTTAATTTAATTAAAGCCCAGTCGATTTTCCATGATCAAACCCAACAAAGCTTGCAAGGAGTTTAATGAATTGAGCCCGGAAATAAGCCCAAATCAAACTACCATAACCTAGCCCACATGGGAGAGAAAAACTATAAATAGACCCTCTCATTAAACCCTCACAAAAATTTCAGCACTCCATCTCTCTCCTCTCTTTCTCTCTCCTTGCAGCACCCTCTCCTCTCCTCTCGTCCGACCAGCCTTGCGTGCAGCACAAGGTGTTAGGTTATGATACATATGAATAAACATAAATCATGCGGAAAAACCATAATGCCAGGAAACATATTATTTACACATAATCATATAGCATAATTTAGATGCATACACTTTGTAGCGTGCCCTCCCTAGTTGCGCCCGAACCGAACAAGAACAAGTCTTTAGGACTCCAAGTGTCATCCCTCCGTAGATAGTCCACAGCACGTCCGGATCCGCCTTAAGCTTGACCAACTAGAATCGCCCTTAAGGTTCTTAGATTTTCGGCTATTTGGGTGCAAGTGTTTGGCTGATTTTTGCTTAAAAATCTTACCTTGAATACTTCAATAATCGTGTGTTAAATATGTGACCCTAGGCCTATATTTATAGTTTATGGAAAGGAATTATAATCCTACTAGGATATGGATTTATTAATCAGAATCCTATTTGAACTCTAAATAATAAATTTAATCTATTAGGATTAGGATTTAATCATTGCACGAATTCCGATAGGATTAGGATTCGTTACGAACACGAGTGTCGCACGACCATGAGGGACGCATGCACCCGCGCAGGCCTTGCGGCCCACGCGAGTGGGCGCTGCCTCGCTGCTCACGAGCACACGCTTCAGCGCGCGCGCTTACGGCCTTGTTGGGCCTGGCCTTGCGCTGGGCCTGGCGAGGTTGTGGCCTTCGTGTTGGGCGCTTGGCTTGTTGGGCGCGGGCCTGGCTTCGAGCTGGGCCTTCGTCTGGCAAGCCTCGTCTGATGCTAATTCGTACGATGCGCTTCCGATTAAATTCCCGGTTCCAAAATTCATTTCCGATACGACCAATATTTAATATTTCCGATTCCGGAATTAATTTCCGTCTCGAACAAATATTTAATATTTCCGTTTCCGGAATTATTTTCCGATTCCGATAATATTTCCGATTCTGACAATATTTCCGTTTCCGGCAATATTTCCGATTCCGGCAATATTTCCATTTCCAATAATATTTTCCGATACGTACCATGTTTCCGTTTCCGGCAACATCTACGACTTGGATAATATTCATATTTCCGATACGATCCATATTTCCTTTTCTGGCAATATCATCGTTTCCTGATTATTCATTTCTTGCTTATGACGATCTCAGCTCCCACTGAAACCAAGATCCGTCGATTCCAAATATCCATAGATGGAGTATTTAATGAAGACTTGATCCGTTTACGTACTATTTGTGTGACCCTACGGGTTCAGTCAAGAGTAAGCTGTGGATTAATATAATTAATTCCACTTGAACTGAAGCGGCCTCTAGCTAGGCATTCAGCTCACTTGATCTCACTGAATTATTAACTTGTTAATTAATACTGAAGCGCATTTATTAGACTTAATATTATATGCATACTTGGACCAAGGGCACTATTTCCTTCAGTCTCCCACTTGTCCTTAGGGACAAGTGTGCATTTCCTAATTCCTTTGTCGCTTGATGCTTGCTCTTGAACATAAGGTAAGAGTTGTCATCCTTATTATGTCCAGAGGTGTTTTTCGGTTTCAGAGTTCAACTTATCAAATAAACAGATAATCATAGCCTATGATTCATCCGAGCACGGCCATGCATTTTACAGTTTCTAGCTCTCTGAGTGGCCTTGTACAACTTTTAAGCATCTCATCCCGATTTATGGGAGGACAATCCCAATCTTGCGATCTTGAGATTAGACTTCGTTTGATAGGTGATTACCTGAGCGTTGCCTTTATAGCCTCCTTTTACGGTGCGACGGTTGGTCAACGTCAAAGTAACTAGTTCTCAAACAAGTAATCTCAAGTCACTCAGGTATTGAGGATTTAGTGTCTAATAATTTTAATGAAAATTACTTATGACAGATTTTCATCTCTTACAGTAAAGTTTCATAGGTCTGTCCGATACTAGTCTTCCCAAAGTAAGTATCTATGCAAATGATTATGACATTGCCATGTCCACATAGTTCAAGAAACAGAACTACTAGTCATCTTGCATTCTAGTCGTCTAATGTTTTCTATGCGTCCATCTTTATAGAAAACTCCGACCAGGGACCATTTTCAACTTTTGACATTCAAGTTCACTTGATAGACATTTCTTAGTCACAGGACTCGTCCTGACAGTCTATCTTGAATATATTGTCAAATTGAAGGGACTCATCATTTAATACTAAACCAAGATTAAATGGAATATGAAAATACATTTCATATATGATAAATGTTCAACCCCAATGTTTTACAACCATGGGCCTCGAACCCATCTTTAAAACAACTAGTGGAATTCAAAACTATGCTTTGATTTCCAGTGGCACAATGTGAGTGTTGTTTCTCACTTGTTGCATAGGTTTATTTATCATGCTTTGCCAATCTTAATATCCTTATCATCGAATGTTCTTCGAGACAGGATGATAAGATCTTTTGAGTTTGTTTATTAAGTGATCTAGTCATTCTTACATCAAGAGTGGTTCTACGCATTTTGCAATGAAGAACAATCAAGTTAGCAGACATGTGATCTACCCAAGTTCAGTGAAGAACTCTTAACGTAAACAACCCTGTTTTATTGCTTCTTAGGCAATACGTAATTTTACTTCAACTGTTTAGGTTGCTAGTGATGCTTTGTTTGGATTTTACTTATCCAAGAAGTTCACAGATATGTGGAAGACTTTCCAGCTGTATCTTAGAACATAGAAATTAATATTTAATTTCCCACGCAACAACTCATGATCTCCAATCTATGTTGCCATTTTTAAAACACGATGCTGTATAGCTCGTCCTTATCAATGGATAACTCCAAAGGAATCTTGTTTGATCCTTTGCTAGTGTTTATGCGTGTAGCATCAATATTTAGCATATCTTTATTTCCTTGAATCAAGAACTATTCTTGTGTACCTTTTCCAATACCATAAGTTCTCCTTGATCTCAATCTAGTTGATCTTCACTTAGATCAATAGAGATTGGTATGTGTTCGTCATGCCTAAAGCAATACGATACATTTTGGCGATCCTTATATTATATCATACATGATAAATTCGTTTGCAGAATAATTCCCAATTGAATTCTATCCATGTAACTTTAGCTCATTCAATTTAAGTAGATACTGAATCCAGCTAAATTCTTTGACATATAATATAGTGAAGGAAATAATGCCCTTGGTCCAAGTATGCATTCTGTGTTAAGTCTAATAAATGCGGTTCAGTATTAATTAACAAGTTAATAATTCAGTGAGATCAAGTGAGCTGAATGCCTAGCTAGAGGCCGCTTCAGTTCAAGTGGAATTAATGATATTAATCCACAGCTTACTCTTGACTGAACCCGTAGGGTCACACAAATAGTACGTAAACGGATCAAGTATTTAATGGCATTAAATACTCCATCTATGAATATTCGGAACCGACGGATCTTGGTTTCAGTGGGAGCTAAGATCGTCACAGGCAAGAAATGAATACTCCGGAAACGATGATATTGCCGGAAACGGAAATATGGATCGTATCGGAAATATGAATATTATCCAAGTCGTAGATGTTGCCGGAAACGGAAACATGGTACGTATCGGAAAATATTATTGGAAATGGAAATATTACCAGAATCGGAAATATTGCCGGAAACGGAAATATTGTCAGAATCGGAAATATTACCGGAATCGGAAAATAATTCCGGAAACGGAAATATTAAATATTTGTTCGAAACGGAAATTAATTCCGGAATCGGAAATATTAAATATTGTTCGTATCGGAAATAAATTCCGGAACTGGAAATTTAATCGGAAGCGTATCGTACGAATTAGCATCGGACGAGGCCTGCCGGACGAAGGCCCAGCACGAAGCTGGGCCATCGCCCAGCAAGCACGCGCGCAGCCAAGGCAGCGCCCAGGCCTACCGCAAGGCAGGCCCAGCGCGCGCCAAGGCCACGGATGCGTGGGCCGCGCTGCGTGGGCTGCTGCTCGCACGCGCATGGGCAGCCCTTGTGGCTGCCGTGTGTGTGTGAGTTTGTGCTCATGCGTGATTCCTAAATCTACAAGAGTCAGTGTATGATTAAATTTCTATTCCTAATTGGATAAATTAATTAAATAGAATTCATGTAGGATTCTAATTTCAATTAATTCGTATCCTACTAGGATTACGATTCCTTTTCCATAACTCTATAAATAAAGGCCTAGGGGTCATTATTTATACAACAAGTTTTAAGTATTCAAAACTAAGATTTTTAAGCAGAAAAATCAGTCAATATTCTTGCCTACCTAACCGAAAATATTAGAACCTTAAGGGCGATTCTAGTTGGTCAATCTTAAGGCGGATCCGGACGTGCTGTGGACTATCTACGGAGGGACGACACTTGGAGTCCTAAAGACTTGTTCTTGTTCGGTTCGGGCGCAGCTAGGGAAGGCACGCAACAAAGAGTATGCATCTAAACTATGCTAAATGATTATGTGTAAATAATATGTTTCCTGGCTTTATGGTTTTTTCCGCATGATTTATGAACTGTCATATGAATCATAACCTAACAGTGGTATCACGAGCCCCTTATTATTTTCATAATCTAAATTGCATGAACATGGTTAAATATTACAAATTTGCAAGAATTAAAAGGGGTGATTAATTTTCGTAATTGTTAATTAATTGCAAATTGCGTTTATTTAATTATACGTACGCAGTTTTTCGGCAGTTTCTTCGTTACTCATCCGAATTGAGTGATTTTTGTGTCAATTCCGCATGTAAAAGGCATTCTAAAATTTTGACAAAAAAAGTATTTTTCTGCCGAACCCAGAATTCTCAAATTCAAAGCCTAACTATGACTTTTCGAAGGTTTTAGTTTTTCGAATGCAAAATTTCGTAAATTTAAGATGTTAAATTAAATATTTGCGATTCTTGTTGATAAATCTTGAATTTTTTATTGACCTACTGCATATGGTTAACAAGTTTGAATGCCTAGTCTTGTTAATTATGCAATCTAATTTGTAATTATGATTAATTTGTTGAAAATTAGAATAATTTAGAATTAATTTGATTTTCATAATTAATTGTAATTTAATTAGAAACCTATGATTAAAAACCACCATAAAAATTGTAAATTTACGATAAATTTTAAATTTTTATGACCTAGACTTGAATCCATAACAATCGGAAATCAATTGGATAATAAATTTTCGATTTTTTCGCCCTAAAATTATGAAATTAATATTATTTATTAATTTGTCATTAATTTTAAATATAAATTTTAAATTTTATGCGATTCGTTCATAAAACTTGCACGCACGAAGCAATGGACGCTTCGTGTTACCCTTAAGGGGTGTTGTATAATGCGGGCATGCGACGACGAGCAAGGGAGCTCGTCGCCCGTGCGGCACGAATGCAATGAGCAAGGGCGTAGTGCACGAGCACAAGGCAGCAGCCCTGCCTTGTGTCGTACGCCACAAGCAATGAACGAATGGGCATGGGCGAAGGGCGAGCCAAGGCAGTCGCGTGTGGGCAGCAAGCGAGCTGCGCCACAACGCGCGCTGCCTCGCACAAGGGCGCGCAGCCTCGCGCGCAGCGAGCGCATGCTCGCGTGCCACGAGCGCTGCGCCCAGCATTACTCGCGCGCACAGCGCGCGATGTCGCCCGCCCAGCGAGCGATGTCGCGCCCCAGCGAGCGATGGCTCGCGCGCGCAGCGAGCGATGTCGCGCGCGCAGCGAGCGATGGCTCGCGCGCCCAGCGAGCGATGTCGCGCGCACGCACTGCGAGCGATAGCTCGCGTGCGATGAGCGCTGGCGCGCGCAGCGAGCATCAGTGCGTGCGGAGGCTTGCGATAGGGAAGCAGCAGCTATGCGACGAGCGCATGGGCTGCGCGCACATGGCCAGCAATGGCTGTATGCGTACGGCCCATGGGCGTGCAACGCGTAGGGTGTTTGCGTCACGATTAGATCGTTTTGAATGTTTAATTTGAAAATTTCAGTTCACGTAATTTTAAT
The DNA here is from genome assembly GCF_020520425.1 of Spinacia oleracea. Taxonomy (NCBI): domain Eukaryota; kingdom Viridiplantae; phylum Streptophyta; class Magnoliopsida; order Caryophyllales; family Amaranthaceae; genus Spinacia; species Spinacia oleracea. Next base: position 45,033,108 of record NC_079492.1, on the reverse strand, counting down.
TAATTTTAAAATTAATAATTTGAATTATTTTCTTGGATTTTAATTTTGAATATTATAATTATAATAAATGTTATTTATTCTAATTATTTTACTAAAATTAAAATCATGAATTAATTTAAATACGACTGAAATTGAATTAAATTTTTGGATTCAATTATAAATTGATATGAGCTTTAAATTTTAATTAAATTTGTATGTTTCCGGTTAGACTAGAAATACATTTTTATGTTTAAAATTGGTAAAGCATATGAATTTATTGGTTTAAGTGGGAGCGCTTTTTAGTCATAAACTCTTGATTAGGTCTACAAATCCTTAAGGTTAAAACAACTTGATTAGAATTAATAAGGACTGAATAATTGGTAGATTATTGGTGCCCTTGATTAATTGCTGCAAATGTTTACGTGATGCATAATGTGTTTTACTAACCAGCTATGTGGGCCATTCATGATAATGAATGGGTGAATGGTATATATTGTATATGTACTGTTTTGCAGGTTATGAAGTGACTAGTATGGCCCAAATAGGATAGAAAATATGGTCTGCGTACCATTAATTTGAATGTAATTGGTCTAAAGTACCAAAGTTATTTTTCAATTCAAATATGGTCTGCGAACCATCAAATAGTTGTAATTAGTTATAGCTTATCCTATTTGAAGAAAATGGTGCCTCCCACGGAGATTTTCAAGACGGACTTTGAAGTCAAAGCTTCAAGATGAAGTCGGGCCATACTAGATCACAAATATCTTATGCATGTTTTAAGTTATTTATTGTTTTAAATATGTCTTAAAATGCATGAGATCAAAAGCTTGATTATGTTGCATGATTAAGGATTTTAGTTCACTTAAAATCTAACCAACATAGTAAGAGCCTTAAGTTCCAAACTTAAAAATTGAGTTAAAAGGTGCCATGCCAAAATATACACTTGCTTGGATATCCTTTACATCAATCTAGTAATAGTTTTCGCTCAGCGAGGTGTTACTTATTGGTCCTAAAGGGGCAAGGTACACAAATAATTGTGAGTACATGTTAGTTTTGGTGAAACTCAACGATATAAGTAAGGAGTCCTTTTATGTCGTGGCAAATTCGATAGGTTTACCTAATAAGTTCTTAGACGTACCTATCAACCAAGAATAGTTTCTAGACTATTAGCAAAAGGCTTTTGCTTACCTAAGATGTTCTAGGATTAAGTCGACAAACTGTGCTTAGTTCTTCAATGATTTTAGGATCTTGGAATCATTTTATTCACACCTGCCGGAACACATAATTTGAATAAAATGCTTAATAAACATTGAATTATGCATGTATGCTAGAATTTAAGTTTATTAAGAGAAACTGTGAATGGTTATTTATTTGTTTATTCTTTTCAATTGTAGTTTTAATATGGCAAACAACAATCAAAACATCATCATGGGTTCTGAGCTTATGGTCAAGCTGAACCTGACAAATTTTCTTGAATGGGAAGCTAAGCTAGTTGAAATAGTCAAACTCAATGGACTTGAGTATGTACTATCACATCCCATGCCAAGCTACTATGCCAGAGACATGACCCCTGAGAGATTTTACGCCTGGGATGCGGATCTCAAAAAGGTTATGAGTCTCATGCTGAACAATATCCCTGATGATTGGGCTAGAAGGTTTGTAGCCTATGAACCTTTTACGCTCATCAAGAATCTGAGGGATATCTGTCGTGGAAGTACGGAGGACAGGGACCTGAACGTCCATGAGTTGATTGAATCAATGTCTGGTCTAAAGGTTAGTTCTCCCAACAGGTGTTATAGGATGGAGGTCCAAGAAACACATGTTCAGCTCCTTCGCACTAAACAGAGGGTAGGCGTCCCACTGAGGTTCCATGTGGAACTTATGTGTTCATATTTTGATCGCCTAAGTCTACTAGGAACACCAATAAGCGAAAGGATGGCAGTCTCTGTCTTGCTCAATTCACTACACAGTGGGTTTGGTCGCTTCAAGCAACAATACCTAAGTGAACCAAGAGAAGAAACAGTTGCAGAATTTATTCACCTTGTCAGAAAGGCTGAAATAGTACTGGACTGTGAAGCCAAAGATTTACTCAAGGCTAGAAAGAGACCATTCAAGAAAGGTGGAAAGTCCAAGGGCAATCCTAAATCAAAGCAGGACAAGTCCACATCAAGCTGTCTTTATTGTGATGGAATAGGCCATTACAAAAGAGAATGTCCAAAGCTAAAGGAAGATCAGAAGAACGGAACAGTCGTTCCATCTTCAGGTATTTTCGTTATAGACTGTATACTTGCTAATTCAACTTCTTGGGTATTAGATACAGGTTGTGGCTCACACTTATGTTCCAATCCACAGGGACTAAGAAGAAGTAGAAAGTTAAGCAAGGGTGAAGTCGACCTACGAGTGGGAAATGGAGCACGGATTGCTGCATTAGCTGTAGGAACTTACTATTTGTCGTTGCCCTCCGGGCTAGTTTTGGAACTGGAAGAATGTTTCCATGTTCCAAGTCTTACTAAAAACATCATTTCAGTTTCTTGCTTAGATGCTAAGGGATTTTCCTTTATAATAAAAGACAATAGTTGTTCGTTTTATTTTAAAGAGATGTTTTATGGATCTGCTAGATTAGTCAATGGACTTTATTTATTAGATCACGACAAACAAGTATATAACATAAATACCAAAAAGGCCAAAAAGGATGATTCAGATCTCACCTATCTGTGGCATTGTCGATTAGGCCATATAAACTTGAAACGCTTAGAAAGACTTCAAAGGGAAGGAATTCTAGAACCATTTGACTTAGAGGATTATGGTAAATGCGAATCATGTTTACTTGGCAAAATGACAAAGCAACCTTTCTCTAAAGTTGGAGAAAGAGCAAATGAACTATTGGGTTTGATCCATACAGATGTATGTGGACCAATGAGTACAAATGCTAGAGGTGGTTTCAGCTACTTTATCACTTTCACTGATGACTTCAGTAGGTATGGTTATGTCTACCTAATGAAGCATAAGTCTGAATCCTTTGACAAATTCAAGGAATTTCAGAGTGAAGTAGAGAATCAATTAGGCAAGAAGATCAAGGCACTGCGGTCTGATAGAGGCGGTGAATATCTGAGCTATGAATTTGATGACCATCTGAAAGAATGTGGAATTCTATCAGAATTGACTCCTCCTGGAACACCACAATGGAACGGTGTGTCAGAACGGAGGAACAGAACCTTGCTAGACATGGTCAGGTCAATGATGGGTCAGGCCGAACTTCCATTAGAATTTTGGGGACATGCACTAAATACAGCTGCACTCACTATAAATAGAGCTCCGTCTAAAGCTGTCGAAAAGACTCCATACGAATTATGGTTTGGAAAGCCTCCAAATGTGTCTTTTCTTAAGATTTGGGGATGTGAAGTATACGTCAAACGATTAATTTCAGACAAACTTCATCCAAAATCTGACAAATGTATCCTTGTGGGCTATCCAAAGGAAACAAAGGGGTATTACTTCTACAATACATCTGAGAACAAGGTGTTTGTTGCTCGAGATGGTGTCTTTTTGGAGAAGGATCACATTTCCAAAATGACAAGTGGGAGAAAAGTAGACCTCGAAGAAATTCGAGTCGAACAACAAACTCTAGAGAATGCTCAAGATGACATTCAGGATGAAACTCAGAGATCTTTAGAAGAATCTGGTAAGAATCATGGTCAATCTAGAAATGTTACCCCGCGTAGATCGCAAAGATATAGATCTCAACCGGAAAGGTACTTAGGTATTTTGACGAACGAGAGCTATGACGTTCTATTACTTGAAAGTGATGAACCTGCGACTTACAAGCAAGCTATGACGAGCCCTAGCTCCAAGCAATGGCAAGAAGCCATGCAATCTGAATTAGACTCCATGTCTGAAAACCAAGTATGGGATTTGGTCGATTTGCCAGATGGCTACCAAGCCATTGGAAGCAAATGGGTTTTCAAACTGAAAAAGGACAAGGATGGGAAACTTGAAGTTTTCAAAGCTAGATTGGTTGCAAAAGGTTACAGGCAAGTCCACGGTGTGGATTACGATGAAACCTTTTCACCAGTTGCAATGCTAAAGTCTATTCGAATAATGTTAGCAATCGCTGCATATTACGATTACGAAATATGGCAGATGGATGTCAAAACTGCTTTCTTAAACGGCGTTTTAACAGAAACTGTGTTTATGACACAGCCTGAAGGTTTTGAGGATCCAAAGAATGCTAAAAAGGTATGCAAGCTAAAGAAGTCAATCTACGGATTGAAGCAGGCATCCAGGAGCTGGAATATACGTTTTGATGAAGCAGTCAGTGACTTTGGTTTCATCAAGAACGCGGACGAATCTTGTGTATACAAGAAGGTCAGTGGGAGCAAAATTGCTTTCCTAGTATTATATGTCGACGACATATTGCTTATCGGAAATGACATTCCTATGTTGAACTCTGTCAAGATTTGGCTTGGGAAATGTTTTTCGATGAAGGATCTAGGAGAAGCACAGTACATATTGGGCATCAAGATTTACAGAGATAGATCTAAAAAGATGATTGGACTTAGTCAAAGCACTTATATCAATAAGGTACTTGATAGGTTCAAGATGGCGGACTCCAAGCGAGGCTACCTACCCATGTCTCATGGAATGACTCTAAGCAAGACTCAGTGCCCAAAAACACTTGATGAGCGTAGACGAATGAATGGGATTCCATATGCATCATTGATTGGTTCAATAATGTATGCTATGATATGTACACGCCCGGATGTTGCGTACGCACTCAGTGCTACGAGCAGATACCAGTCAGACCCAGGAGAGGCGCATTGGACTGCTGCTAAGAATATTCTGAAGTACCTGAAAAGGCACAAAGATGACTTCCTGGTCTATGGTGGAGATGATGAATTAATTGTTAAAGGCTATACGGACGCAAGTTTCCAAACCGACAAAGATGATTTCAGATCACAGTCTGGGTTTGTCTTCTGCCTCAACGGAGGAGCAGTAAGCTGGAAAAGTGCTAAGCAAAGCACCATTGCGGATTCTACAACTGAAGCGGAGTACATTGCTGCACATGAAGCAGCAAAGGAAGCTATATGGCTAAGGAAGTTCATAGGAGAACTTGGTGTAGTCCCCTCCATTAAAGGACCAATAGCCCTGTATTGTGATAATAACGGAGCTATTGCACAGGCAAAAGAGCCTAGACACCACCAGAGAGTCAAGCATGTACTTCGTAGATTTCACCTTCTACGAGAGTTCGTTGAAAGAAAAGAAGTCGAGATAAGCAAAATTGGAACTGATGACAACATATCAGATCCATTAACTAAACCTCTGCCGCAAGCGAAGCACAACTCGCACACTGCAGCTATGGGAATCAAGCATATTGGAGAATGGCTTTGATGTCTCTGTTTAATGTTTTAAAGTTTTAGAGTTTAAATCTTTGTAAAACATTATTGGTTAATCATTCACAATAAATGAAAGGAATTCATTTTTCCATTTAATTTGTGGTTTATTAAATGATGAGTCCCTTCAACTTGACGATATATTCAAGATAGACTGTCAGGACCAGTCCTGTGACTAAGAAATGTCTATCAAGTGAACTTGAATGTCAAAGGTTGAAAATGGTCCCTAATCGGAGTTTTCTATAAAATTGGACGCATAGAAAACGTTAGACGATTAGAATGCAAGATGACTAGTAGTTCTGTTTCTTGAACTATGTGGACATGGCAATGTCATAATCATTTGCATAGATACTTACTTTGGGAAGACTAGTATCGGACAAGACCTATGAAACTTTACTGTAAGAGATGAAAGTCTGTCATAAGTAAATTTCATTAAATTATTAGACACTAAATCCTCAATACCTGAGTGATTTGAGATTACTTGTTTGAGAACTGGTTGCTTTGACGTTGACCAACCGTCGCACCGTAAAAGGAGGCTATAAAGGCAACGCTCAGGTAATCACCTATCAAACGAAGTCTAATCTCAAGATCGCAAGATTGGGATTGTCCTCCCATAAATCGGGAAGAGATGCTTAAAAGTTGTACAAGGCCACTCGGAGAGCTAGAAACTGTGAAATGCATGGCCGTGCTCGGATGAATCATAGGCTATGATTATCTGTTTATTTGATCAGTTGAACTCTGAAACCGAGGAACACCTCTGGACATAATAAGGATGACAACTCTTACCTTATGTTCAAGAGCAAGCATCGAGCGACAAAGGAATTAGGAAATGCACACTTGTCCCTAAGGACAAGTGGGAGACTGAAGGAAATAATGCCCTTGGTCCAAGTATGCATTCTGTGTTAAGTCTAATAAATGCGGTTCAGTATTAATTAACAAGTTAATAATTCAGTGAGATCAAGTGAGCTGAATGCCTAGCTAGAGGCCGCTTCAGTTCAAGTGGAATTAATGATATTAATCCACAGCTTACTCTTGACTGAACCCGTAGGGTCACACAAATAGTACGTAAACGGATCAAGTATTTAATGGCATTAAATACTCCATCTATGAATATTCGGAACCGACGGATCTTGGTTTCAGTGGGAGCTAAGATCGTCACAGGCAAGAAATGAATACTCCGGAAACGATGATATTGCCGGAAACGGAAATATGGATCGTATCGGAAATATGAATATTATCCAAGTCGTAGATGTTGCCGGAAACGGAAACATGGTACGTATCGGAAAATATTATTGGAAATGGAAATATTACCAGAATCGGAAATATTGCCGGAAACGGAAATATTGTCAGAATCGGAAATATTACCGGAATCGGAAAATAATTCCGGAAACGGAAATATTAAATATTTGTTCGAAACGGAAATTAATTCCGGAATCGGAAATATTAAATATTGTTCGTATCGGAAATAAATTCCGGAACTGGAAATTTAATCGGAAGCGTATCGTACGAATTAGCATCGGACGAGGCCTGCCGGACGAAGGCCCAGCACGAAGCTGGGCCATCGCCCAGCAAGCACGCGCGCAGCCAAGGCAGCGCCCAGGCCTACCGCAAGGCAGGCCCAGCGCGCGCCAAGGCCACGGATGCGTGGGCCGCGCTGCGTGGGCTGCTGCTCGCACGCGCATGGGCAGCCCTTGTGGCTGCCGTGTGTGTGTGAGTTTGTGCTCATGCGTGATTCCTAAATCTACAAGAGTCAGTGTATGATTAAATTTCTATTCCTAATTGGATAAATTAATTAAATAGAATTCATGTAGGATTCTAATTTCAATTAATTCGTATCCTACTAGGATTACGATTCCTTTTCCATAACTCTATAAATAAAGGCCTAGGGGTCATTATTTATACAACAAGTTTTAAGTATTCAAAACTAAGATTTTTAAGCAGAAAAATCAGTCAATATTCTTGCCTACCTAACCGAAAATATTAGAACCTTAAGGGCGATTCTAGTTGGTCAATCTTAAGGCGGATCCGGACGTGCTGTGGACTATCTACGGAGGGACGACACTTGGAGTCCTAAAGACTTGTTCTTGTTCGGTTCGGGCGCAGCTAGGGAAGGCACGCAACAAAGAGTATGCATCTAAACTATGCTAAATGATTATGTGTAAATAATATGTTTCCTGGCTTTATGGTTTTTTCCGCATGATTTATGAACTGTCATATGAATCATAACCTAACATATAGGTGAATAATCTCATTTAGATCCTTTGATGTTTAACTTAGTAAATGCTTATACATAGTTCAAACATTCTTTCGTGTTTGTTTTAGTAAATGCCATTACTTAATCCAAAACAATATTATAAGATCCTTGTGAATGGATCTTAATACCCAGTATGCACTAAGTTTCGCCTTGGTCCGTCATTGATGAATAATTTTCAAATCTAAGTCATTAGTATTTGAATGTTATTTCACAATAGAGAGATATGTGTATGACACACATAGGACCAATTAAGTTTTATGTACTCCCACTAAACTTCTTATATATCTATAAGAATCATGTACATTTTATGAAACTAAAATACTTATTAGCTTCACTAAAATACAATTCCAATTCCCAATTGCTTGCTTAAATCTGTACTTAGATTTCATAAGCTAGCTTTCCTTTTCAAGCTTTATTTATTTGGATCCACAAATCCTATGACATACCATGTACATAGTTTCTTCCAACATTTGACTGAGGAAGATGTTTTGTCATCCAATTGCCATATGTACCAATATGCAATCATTGCTTGAATTATAGACTTGAGCATTACGATTATGCATGAGGTTTCAACACAATCCATACCATGAACTTGCTTGTAACCTTTAGCAACTAATCTAGCTTTGTGTGTGAACACAATTCCATGTTTGATGGTTTTTATCCTTAAAACCAATTTGCAACCAATAGATGTAAATCATTCTTGCAAATCAACAAAATTTCAATTTTGTCATCATAACATTGAGCATGTTTTTATGGCCTTTAACCAATTAAACATTAAGTCTATATATGGCCTTTAACCATTTTAGGGAATCTAGGTTTCGTCATAGCTTTCTTACAGGTCACAAACTCATTAATCTACATGATAATAGTTTGACTGCAAGTTGTAGGTTTCTTCACTATCTAATAGAAGAATCGCATAGCTTCAGTGACCTGAACTCCATGATTCTTCACTATCTAATAGAAGAGTCTCATAGTTTCAGTGACTTGAATTCTATGCCTACTTGGGTATAGAACATCAAACAATAGAATATCAATAGCCACTTGAAAGTCCTTTGATTATTCCGTTCTCCTTGAAGCACTTGTAAAGTCTTCTAAGAGATGTCCATTCTTTAAAGCCACTTCTAAAGTCCTCAAAGAATAAGTTCGGATTTTCTGAAGCACTTCGAAAAGCCTCTGAAATGTCCGTTAATGTTGTTGTTCGCCTCGAAGACTTTCGAGGTCTATTTTCTCCCACTTGTCATTTTGGAAACGAATCTTCAAAAGGACATTATTTCGAGCAAACAAACATTATGTTCTCAAAAATTCGTGGTAGAAACAATACCCTTGTGTCTCATTTGAATAAATCACAATGAAACATATATCTAGACATGGGCCTTAGTTTGTCGAATAACAAACACTAAGCTCCCACTGAGTTTAGAAACTCTTTAGATATATATTATTGAAAAGATATTCTAAAATTACTTTTCAATAGCTTTGACGAATTTAGTTTAGTTTGGTGGTAGTTGAGCATTTTGTTTTAGAAATTATAGGAAAAGTCTTTATGATTCATCATTGATCGAATCAAGTACTAATTGACTTCGATCATTTCACTTAGATATTCCATATCTCATGGAGCTAGATTGTGAAATTACAACACACAATCATTGATGATCATTTTTGGTCTCAAGCAATCATTAACATGATCTATCCTAGATCTTTATGATTTCTTACCAAGTGGGATTTATACTTCTGAATCTTTGAACTAGCCAAACAGATTCAAACTTATATCACATTGAGTAAATAAACCTATATTCACTTAAATCTGTGTGAAATAATAAAGTCATAAAACCTTTCTTTAGCTTTGAACTATATTGTCTAGGTGTTCTAACAATAGTTCATATCTTTTGTTACTTTGAACAAGTAAGACTAGTTGTCTTAAATTGATCTAGAAATCAATGAACTTTCAAAAGTCCATCAAAATAGAGCTTTTGAATGTTAACTTGTTGATATGGTCTAAGCAACAATGCCAAAGATTAGTGGAACTCAAATCAAGGGGTTGATTTGAACCTAGTAAAGTTCTTATTGTTAAAGAGTTGTTTATTTTAATCAAGCATATTGACTCAACCCGTAATTCACCATTTCAAACAAACATTGTTTTTGTTTTTCTTGAACGTGAGTCTTTCTGTATTTGAAAACAGAAATTTAGGTATGCTGATTATGGAACAAAATAGCCATTAAGTTCCAGCCTTGAAAGGACTTAAAACAAACTAGATGACCCTACAACTAATGTAGCATTGCCATGCTTCATTTCCCACTTGTAGGCCACTAGTGTAGCCTAGCTTCCATTGTTTGAGTTATTATCGAAGTAAGAACCTCAAGCGGTATATGATACCAAGGAAGTTTGATTGCTAGGTTACTTTTCTTTAAACATGAACTTATAGGTAGAAATGGAATCGTAAATTCCTTTCATTTGTTCCTTAGTTTCCTATTTCTTGTACCCTTTCTAATAGCCTTAAGAATTGAATTCTCTAGTGTTGACTTTTATACTTTGTTAGACATGTCCAATGTCACTCCAACAAGGTTCTTACCATTTAATTTATGTTGAATATTTTGTTTCAACTAGATGATCTTACCAGAAGCTTCTAAAGTTCTCTAAGCATCGATCTATTCGAATGTCTAGGGACTAGACTCATTCGAGAATTAAATGGACAAAGATATTAGGTTGTTAATCATTGGTAAGGCTGAGCGTTTAAACTCAATGCTTCATGATCTCAAAACTACATTGTATTTTAAATTCACAAGCACCAATCGGTTCGCCATTCGACTTTGATACTCGAAAACAACCATAAAAGTCGCTAAAAGAAACGTACATTTTAAATTGCTCATTTTCTCTCATTTCTGTGAATCGTTCTTGGATTCACTACCAATCGAGGAAATTTACTGTTACCTTTCTAAAAGGATTTACTACAGTGCAAGATATTTAATTATAAACAATAATTAAAACATACATTGAAGCATGCAAAGTCTAAACATTTATCATGAGTAATAACTTGAAAATTAAATCATGCAATTTAAACAAGTCATTGGCATTTTATTCAAATTTATTGTTCCGGCAGGTGTGAATAAAATGATTCCAAGACCCTAAAACCATTGAAGAATTAAGCACATTATGTATTTTGACTCAATTCTAAAACATTTTAGGTAAGCAAAAGCCTTTTGCTAATAGTCTAGAAACTACTCTTGGTTGATAGGTACGTCTAAGAACTTATTAGGTAAACCTATCGATTTTGCCACGACATAAAAGGACTCCTTACTTATATCGTTGAGTTTCACCAAAACTAACATGTACTCACAATTATTTGTGTACCTTACCCCTTTAGTATCGATAAGTAACACCTCGCTATGGCGGAAAACTATTACTAAGATCGATGGAAAAAAGGATATCCAAGTAAGTGTTATTTTGGCATGGCACCTTTTAACTCAATTTTAAGTTTGGAACTTAAGGCTCTTACTATGTTGGTTAGATTTTAAGTGAACTAAAATCCTTAATCATGCAACATAATCAAGCTTCGATCTCATGCATATTTAAGACATATTTAAAAGCAATAAATAACTTAAAACATGCATAAGATAAATGTGATCTAGTATGGCCCGACTTCATCTTGAAGCTTCAACTTCAAAGTCCGTCTTGAAAATCTCCATGGGAGGCGCCATTTTCTTCAAATAGGATAAGCTATAATTAAACTAATTACAACTATTTGATGGTACGAAGACCATATTTGAATTGAAAAACAAATTTGGTACTTTAGACCAATTACATTCAAATTAATGGTACGCAGACCATATTTTCTATCCTATTTGGGCCATACTAGTCACTTCATAACCTGCAAAACAGTACATATTAATTTTATACCATTCACCCATTCATCATCATGAATGGCCCACATAGCTGGTTAGTAAAACACGTTATGCATCACATAAATATTTGCAGCAATTAATCAAGGGCACCAATAATCTACCAATTATTCAGTCCTTATTAATTCTAATCAAGTTGTTTAACCTTAAAGGATTTGTAGACCTAATCAAGAGTTTATGACTAAAATTGCTCCCACTAAACCAATAAATTCATATGCTTTACTAATTTTAAACATAAAAATGTATTTCTAGTCTAACCGGAAACATACAAATTTAATTAAAATTTAAAGCTCATATAAATTTATAATCGAATCCATTAATTTAATTTATTTCAGTTGAATTAAACAAATTTAAATTAATTCAAGGTTTAATTTTAGTAAAATAATTAGTATAAATTGAAATTTATAATAATTATAATATTCAAAATTAAAATCCCGAGAAAACAATTTAAATTATTAATTTTAAAGTTAATTAAAATTATTTCCGAACTGAAAATTCAAAATTAATATCAAAACGTACCAATCGTCGCAAGACGAGGCACTTGGGCTTGCGCCCAAGCCCCATCAAGCCACGAGGCAGCGCGCCCCGCTCGATCGATCGTTGCACAAGGCACACACAGCCACACGCCACATGCAGCCACATGCCACACGCACACGGAGCCACTGCTGGCCACGCTGCGCGCAGCCTTGTGCTGTGTCGCGTCTGCTGCTGCGCAGGCTAGCGCGCGCCGAGCGAGGGATCCCTCCCTGCTTGCGCGTTCTGCTTGCTTGCTGGGCGAGCCAGGCGCGCTGTGGCGCAGCACCATCGCTGCCCACACGCGTCTTGCTCGTCGCTCGTGCCTTGCATCGTCACCTTCGCCCATTGCATAGCACACACGGCCAACACCTTTGCCTCGCGCGCGCGCTACGCTATGTTGCTCGCTGCATTCGTACCGCACGGGCGACGAGCTCCCTTGCTCGTCGTCGCGTGCCCGCACTATATAACACCCCTTAAGGGTAATGCGTAGCTTCCATTGCTTTGTGCGTGCAACATTCATGAACGTTTTCATAAAAAATTTAAAATTTTTAATTTAAAATTAAAGACAAATTAATAAAACATATTAATTTCATAATTTAAGGCGAAAATTCGAAAATTTATTAATCAATTAATTTCCGATTAACATGGATTCAAATCTTGGTCATAAAATTTAAAAATTTAACATAAATTAACAATTTTTATGGTGGATTTTAATCATTGGTACCTAATTAAATTATTAATTAATTATGAAAAATAAATCAATTCTAAATGATTCGAATTTCAAAAAATTAATCATAATTACAAATTATGTTGTATAATTAACAAGTCTAGGCATTCATAATTGTTAAACATATATAGTAGGTCAATCAAAAACTCAAGATTTATCAACAAGAATCGCAAATACTTAATTTAACATCTTAAATTTACAAACTTTTGCGTTCGAAAAACTAAAACCTCCGAAAATTCATAGTTAGGCTTCGAATTTGGGAATTCTGGATTCGGCCGAAAAATACTCTTTTTGTCAAAATTATAGAATGCCTTTTACATGCGGAATTGACACAAAAATCACTCGATTAGGATGAGTAACGAAGAAACTGCCGAAAAACTGCGTACATATAATTAAATAAATGCAATTTGCAATTAATTACGAAAATTAATCACCCCTTTAATTCTTTGCAAATTTGTAAAATTTAACCATGTTCATGCAATTTAGATTATGAAAATAATAAGAGGCTCGTGATACCACTATTAGGTTATGATACATATGAATAAACATAAGTCATGCGGAAAAACCATAATGCCAGGAAACATATTATTTACATATAATCATATAGCATAATTTAGATACATACACTTTGTAGCGTGCCCTCCCTAGCTGCGCCCGACCCGAACAATAACAAGTCTTTAGGACTCCAAGTGTCGTCCCTCCGTAGATAGTCCACAACACGTCCGGATCCGCCTTAAGCTTGACCAACTAGAATCGCCCTTAAGGTTCTTAGATTTTCGGCTATTTGGGTGCAAGTGTTTGGCTGATTTTTGCTTAAAAATCTTACCTTGAATACTTCAATAGTCGTCTATTAAATATGTGACCCTAGGCCTATATTTATAGAGTCTATGGAAAGGAATTATAATCCTACTAGGATATGGATTTATTAATTAGAATCCTATTTGAACTCTAAATAATAAATTTAATCTATTAGGATTAGGATTTCATCATTGCACGAATTCCGATAGGATTAGAATTCGTTACGAACACGAGTGTCGCACGACCACGAGGGACGCACGCACCCGCGCAGGCCTTGCGGCCCACACGAGTGGGCGCTGCCTCGCAGCCCACGTACACACGCTTCAGCGCGCGCGCCTACGGCCTTGCTGGGCCTGGCCTTGCGCTGGGCCTGGCGAGGCTGTGGCCTTCGTGTTGGCGCTTGGCTTGCTGGGCGCGGGCCTGGCTTCGTGCTGGGCCTTCGTCTGGCAAGCCTCGTCCGATGCTAATTCGTACGATGCGCTTCCGATTAAATTCCCGGTTCCGGAATTTATTTCCGATACGACCAATATTTAATATTTTCGATTCCGGAATTAATTTCCGTTTCGAACAAATATTTAATATTTCCGTTTCCGGAATTATTTTCCGATTCCGATAATATTTCCGATTCAGACAATATTTCCGTTTCCGGCAATATTTCCGACTCCGGCAATATTTCCATTTCCAATAATATTTTCGATACGTACCATGTTTCCGTTTCCGGCAATATCTACGACTTGGATAATATTCATATTTCCAATACGATCCATATTTCCGTTTCCGTCAATATCATCGTTTCCGGAGAATTCATTTCTTGCTTATGACGATCTCAGCTCCCACTGAAACCAAGATCCGTCGATTCCAAATATCCATAGATGGAGTATTTAATGCCATTAAATACTTGATCCGTTTACGTAGTATTTGTGTGACCCTACGGGTTCAGTCAAGAGTAAGCTGTGGATTAATATAATTAATTCCACTTGAACTGAAGCGGCCTCTAGCTAGGCATTCAGCTCACTTGATCTCACTGAATTATTAACTTGTTAATTAATACTGAACCGCATTTATTAGACTTAATATTATATCCATACTTGGACCAAGGGCACTATTTCCTTCACAAGGCACTCGTGCCCAATCCCGTGCGCGCAAGCCCTCATTTCCCCTCTCTCTCGTTGCCTCGCCCCGTAGCGCAACACCCTCGCTGCTGCTGTGTGTCGCGTCCTGTCCAGCAGCCACGCAAACCTCGTGCCCGCTCGTTGCTGTGCCGCGCGCCTAGCGCCCCTGTCCCTCTCGCTCTTTGTCGCGTGCTCGTGCGCACTGCCAGCTGTGTGCGTGTGTGTGTTGTTAATTGTTGTGTGTGTGTGTTGTTAATTATTGTGTGTGTGTGTTGTTAATTGTTGTGTGTGTGTGTTGTTGATTGGGATAATCAGATTTTGTTTTCAAAAATATTAATTTTCCATTTTAAATTGGTTGAATTGTTGTGATTAGTTTAAATATTTGGGTTGTTTAAATTAATTAAAACGGTTATGAACACCATATTGGGTTAGTATTGTGTTTTTATTGAAGAGGTTGGTTTTGATGATTGAATTTATAATTTTCAGATTTAATAAGTTTATAAGTGTCGATTTTTGAAGTCAAAACATGTTTTCGGAATAAACTATTGTTAGGGTTTTGGTTTCTAATTGATTAAGCGATTGATTCACATAATTTAATGACAATTTAAATTATAGGAATCAACTTAAATTATCAGATTGTTTATAAGCTTTAAAAAGTTGGTTTTTAAGGGTTTTAAAGCTAAAAAGTCAATGTTTTTATGCTAGGACTTGAGTTGACTATTTCAGACTATTAAATTAATGATTAATGATTGATTTTTCATTAAACTAAGAGTTTTAGAACCTTAAATAGTTGCTGGAAATTTAGTAAACGTGGATAATAATCTAGTTCTCTTGTTTTGTTTATAGGAGTTGATTTCTAGTGAGTCGTGATTCGCACAGTGGCCCCCGTACTTAGGTATTCCAGGTACGTACAAGACTAGGGTGACCACCCATCCCTTGAGGACTTTGTGAAGTGTATTGAATGCGAATCATGTGAACTTATATGTTTTTATGAATTCATGTTTGATGATTGGAATGAATATGTTTTATGAATTCATGTTTGATATTGAGAACGAGCATGTTATTATTATTGAATCTATGTGAACGAGCATGTTATGAATTGAATTATGCTTTATAGATTCTATTGAACTATCATGTTATGGACTTTTATAATCGTTGAATTATGTCAAGCATGTTGTTCAAGTTGGTTTGCATGTATGAGTAGTGCGCATGCAAGTTGTTATTATTGTTATGCTATAGTACAGGATGTCTAAAATAATTATTGAGCCAGTCGAATATTGCCAGTGAGCAATATATATTCTACCAAAGGGGTAGAATATGTTAGAGAGTCTATGTGAATTGAATTAAGGACAATTCGTGCTAAGGGCACACCCCGCTTGTTAATAGGCAATGTCGGGTTATCTCAAACAGTGTTTTGAGAAGGAACAATGGGAGTAATTTCACTTGAGTCTATGTTTGATCACAAGTACTAAAGAAGTAAAAATGAAGTGTCATTATTGAATCGTTTAATTGTTTAATGGTTTGAATGTTGTGTCTTGTGTAGAGTCTTGAGTCGCCTTGAACATAACATACTAATTAACGTAAAGTGTAACCCAAAAGAGCTTCAAAACTCTTGGAACGTATATACCTTGAGTATGAACAATGGGGGGAGTCTTGCCGGAAAACTTGTACTCCTAGAATGATACAAGACGTTGTTTAATTCTTCTTTTATGCCGTTGTGCATTGGAATTCCTGTCGGTATAGCCCGACTTTCGGTAGTAGCCCGACTTATTTTGGTGCATGGTTGGCTCCCATCACCCTTTTCTTTTCTTTTCAGGATACTTTCTTTACCCGTTCGAAGCTACTTTTTATTAAACTGTGAGTCAAGAGTCGTGTCAAGTGTCGAGTCTTGTCTCCATGTTTATTTGTTTATTATATGGCTTTTGCATGTGGATTATTTAATTTGTCGAGTGAAGCATGTTAGGATAGAATGTTATTCTAGCTTGTTCGTACTCAGCTTTTGCTGACTTCGTGCTTCATGTCTTCCGATCATGGCCTTTGCCTTAATGACCCTATGATGATCCATCAATTGCATTTGCGTTGTTGGGGAGTAGATTTTTAATAAGCAGGTTTGTAGAGATAACTTGCGGGAGAAGTTATCATGGGATTCGTGTTGAGAGTTTAATCTTTCGTATTTATAAACTCTACTTTTATTTATAGTCATGACTACTACTATTGCTACTATTTTTAGTTAATGGATTTCAAATGGTTAATACTTTGGATTTGGGCCTCAGTGGTTCCAACTTGTTTTAATGACCATTAACTATTTATTTAATGTGTTTTGAAAGTTAGTTAATTCTGCTGCGTAATTCTGGTAAATAGCCTTAACCGTTATCACGGTGGCGGTAATATCTTGGTAATTCCTGTGTTTTAAGTCGGAAAATGTTTTATAAAAAGCAAGTAATTATTAGGGTGTTACACAGATTGTACAGTGGTGTACCCTTTGTAGGGGAACACGGTTAAACATAATAACATGTGCGGAAACAATCCCCAAAGCCAGGACGCATGTATAAAGCACAGATTAAGCATACTTACGTTTGAAGCGTGTTTTCCACAAATTGTCAACGAACACGAACTTAGAACTCCACTTTTCGTTCCTCTACTTGGTTCACCGACACGATCAGATCCGTCTTGATTATCGTAGCTTAGACAATCGATCAAGATACTTTGCTTTTGGGAAAAACTCACTTTGGAGGCACAGAGAGAATTAGGGTTCTCTGTGACTCTAGGGTTTGAGTATTACTGAATTGTGTGTGTTTGAAAAATACAATTAACCTATTGTATTAAATGATGTAACCGGCCAAGACTTAACAAGCCTTGACCGGCCACACACACGAGCACACGGACCACAGCCCGCCGCCCAGCCACACACACTACAGGCCGAAGCCCACAGCGCGCGGGCGCCTAGCAGCTGGGCCATGGGCTTGCTCGCTCATCGCTTGCATGTTGCTTCTGTTGCGTGTTGTTGCGTGCTCGCGCCCAGTGGGCTGGCTTCTCGCCTTTGCTCACGAGCTTGCTGGCTCGTTGGGCCTTGCACGCTTGCGTGCTTGGCTCGACGTGCCGGCAACTCCGATGCCCTTCGTATTCGCGATTAATATATTTCCGATATTATTTATCGTTTCGTATGCGACGAATCACCGTTGTACGATACGATTTATTCATGTTGCCTAGCTTACGAATATTCGCGATACGATATACGATTCCGATGCAAGGTCGTATCGTATAATACGTTTTCCAACTAATTCCTGAAAAGCTATTAAATGAATTTCCGATTCATTTAATCCGGTGATCTGTAATGTGTCATTGGTGTGACCTTGTAGGTTCAGTCAAGAGTAAGCTGTGAGTTTAATATTCATTAGAACTCACTGATCGGAAGCATTGCTCCAGCTAGTTGTTCCGATCACTTGATCTCACTGAATTAATTGTTCGCAATTAATCTGAACCTTGGTATTAGACTTAATGCACCTTGGGTGAATGACATATTTCCTTCAGTCTCCCACTTGTCATTCAGACAAGTGTGCATTCACATTCCTTTTTCACTTAGTGTTAAGTCTAATACCAAGGTTGGCGCGCTTGGCTTGCTGGGCGATGGCCTGGCTTCGTGCTGGGCCTCGTCCGGCAGGCCTCGTCCGATGCTTATTCGTACGATGCGCTTCCGATTAATTTTTCCGATTCCGGAATTCATTTCCGATACGAACAATATTTAATATTTCCGATTCCGGAATTAATTTCCGTTTCGAACAAATATTTAATATTTCCGTTTCCGGAATTATTTTCTGATTCCGGTAATATTTCCGATTCTGACAATATTTCCGTTTCCGGCAATATTTCCGATTCTGGCAATATTTCCATTTCCGATAATATTTTCCGATACGTACCATGTTTCCGTTTCCGGCAACATCTACGACTTGGATAATATTTATATTTCCGATACGATCCATATTTCCGTTTCCGGCAATATCATCGTTTCCGGAGTATTCATTTCTTGCCTGTGACGATCTCAGCTCCCACTGAAACCAAGATCCGTCGATTCCGAATATTCATAGATAGAGTATTTAATGCCATTAAATACTTGATCCGTTTACGTACTATTTGTGTGACCCTACGGGTTCAGTCAAGAGTAAGCTGTGGATTAATATCATTAATTCCACTTGAACTGAAGCGGCCTCTAGCTAGGCATTCAGCTCACTTGATCTCACTGAATTATTAACTTGTTAATTAATACTGAACCGCATTTATTAGACTTAACATAGAATGCATACTTGGACCAAGGGCATTATTTCCTTCAGTCTCCCACTTGTCCTTAGGGACAAGTGTGCATTTCTTAATTCCTTTGTCGCTCGATGCTTGCTCTTGAACATAAGGTAAGAGTTGTCATGCTTATTACGTCCAGAGGTGTTCCTCGGTTTCAGAGTTCAACTGATCAAATAAACAGATAATCATAGCCTATGATTCATCCGAGCACGGCCATGCATTTCACAGTTTCTAGCTCTCCGAGTGGCCTTGTACAACTTTTAAGCATCTCATCCCGATTTATGGGAGGACAATCCCAATCTTGCGATCTTGAGATTAGACTTCGTTTGATAGGTGATTACCTGAGCGTTGCCTTTATAGCCTCCTTTTACGGTGCGACGGTTGGTCAACGTCAAAGCAACCAGTTCTCAAACAAGTAATCTCAAATCACTCAGGTATTGAGGATTTAGTGTCTAATAATTTAATGAAATTTACTTATGACAGATTTTCATCTCTTACAGTAAAGTTTCATAGGTCTTGTCCGATACTAGTCTTCCCAAAGTAAGTATCTATGCAAATGATTATGACATTGCCATGTCCACATAGTTCAAGAAACAGAACTACTAGTCATCTTGCATTCTAATCGTCTAACGTTTTCTATGCGTCCAATTTTATAGAAAACTTCGATTAGGGACCATTTTCAACCTTTGACATTCAAGTTCACTTGATAGACATTTCTTAGTCACAGGACTGGTCCTGACAGTCTATCTTGAATATATCGTCAAATTTGAAGGGACTCATCATTTAATACTAAACCAAGATTAAATGGAATATGAAAATACATTTCATATATGATAAATGTTCAAACCCAATGTTTTATAACCATGGGCCTCAAACCCATCTTCTAAAACAATTCATGGAATTCAAAGCTATGCTTGATTTCCAGTGCTACAACGTGAGTGTTGCTTCTCACTTGTTGCATAGGTTTAGTTATCATGCTTTGCCAATCTTAATATCCTTTTCATCGAATGTTCTTCGAGATATGATAGATAAGATCTTTTCGAGTTTGTTTATTATGTGATCTAGTCTTTCTTACTTCGATGGTGGTTTTACTCATTTTGCAATGAAGAACCATCAAGTTAGCAGACGTTTTTCTTGCTTCAAGAGTGGTTCTACGCATTTTTCAATGAAGAACCATCAAGCCAGCAGATAGGTGATCTACCCAAGTTCAGTGAAGAACTTTAAACAACCCTGTTTTATTGCTTCTTAGGCAATAATTACTTTTACTTCAACTGTATAGGTTGCTAGTGATGCTTTGTTTGGATTTACCTATCCAGGCAGTTCATAGATATGTGGAAGATTCTCCAACTATATCTTAGAACATAGAAATTATTATTTTAATTTCCCACGCAACAACTCATGGTCTCCAATCCATGTTGCCATTTCAAAACACGATGCTCTATAGCTCGTCCTTATCAATGATTAACTCCAAAGGGTCTTGCTTGATCCTTTGCCAGTGTTTATGCGTGTAGCATCAATATTTAGCATATCTTTATTTCCTTGAATCAAGAACTATTCCTATGTACCTTTTCAAGTACCATAAGTATTCTTGATCTCAATCTAGTTGATCTTCACTTAGATCAATAGAGATTGGTATATGTTCGTCATGCCTAAAGTCATACGATACGTTTTTGGCGATCCTCATATTATATCATACATGATAAATTCTTTTGCAGAATAATTCCCAATTGAATTCTATTCATGTAACTTTAGTTTATCTAGTTTCAGTAGATACTAAATCCAGCTAAATTCTTTGACATATAATATAGGTTAAGAATCTTATTTAGATCCTTTGATGTTTAACTTAGTAAATGCTTATACATAGTTCAAACATCCTTTACTTAGATTTATTCACATGGGTCGAATATCTCCAATGGAGACTTTCGTGTTTGATTTAGTAAATGCCATTACTTAATCCAAAACAATATCATAAGATCTTTGTAAATAGATCTTAATACCCAGTATGTACTAAGTTTCGCCATGGTCCATCATTGATAAATAATTTCAAATCTAAGTCATTAGCATTTGAATGTTATTTCACAATAGAGAGATATGTGTGTGATACACATAGGACCAATTAAGTTTTAAGTACTCCCACTAAACTTCTTATACATCTATAAGAATCATGTACATTTTATGAAACTAAAATACTTATTAGCTTCACTAAAATACATTTCTAATTCCCAATTGCTTGCTTAAATCTGTACTTAGATTTCATAAGCTAGCTTTCTTTTTCAAGCATTTATTTGGATCCACAAATCCTATGACATACCATGTACATAGTTTATTCCAACATTTGATTGAGGAATATGTTTTGTCATCCAATTGCTATATGTACCAATATGCAATCATTGCTTGAATTATAGACTTGAGCATTACGATTATGCATGAGGTTTCAACACAATTTACACCATGAATTTGCTTGTAACCTTTAGCAACTAATCTAGCTTTTGTGTGTGAACACAATTCCATGTTTGATGGTTTTTATCCTTAAAACAAACTTGCAACCAATAGGTGTGAACCTATTCTTGCAAATCAACAAAATTTCAATTTTGTCATCAAAACATTGAGTATGTTTTATGGCCTCTAACCATTTAAAACATTTGAGTCTATATATGGCCTCTAACCATTTTAGGGAATCTGGGTTTCGTCATAGCTTTCTTACAAGTCACAAACTCATTAATGATAATAGTTTGACTGCAAGTTGTTGGTTTCTTCACTATTTAATAGAAGAATCTCATAGTTTCATTGACCTGATCTCTATGTTTCTTTACTATCTAATAGAAGAATCTCATAGTTTCAGTGACTTGAATTCTATGCCTACTTGGGTATAGAACATCAAACAATAGAATATCAATAGCCACTTGAAAGTCCTTTGAATATTCTGTTCTCCTTGAAGCACTTGTAAAGTCTTCTAAGAGATGTCTATTCTTTAAAGCCACTTCTAAAGTTCTTAAAGAATAAGTTCGGATTTTCTGAAGCACTTCGAAAAGCCTCCGGAATGTCCGTTTATGTTTGTTGTTCGCCTCGAAGACCTTTCGAGGTCTATTTTCTCCCACTTGTCATTTTGGAAACGAATCTCCAAAAGGACATTATTTCGAGCAAACAAACATTATGTTCTCAAAAATTCGTGGTAGAAACAATACCCTTGTGTCTCATTTGAATAAATCACAATGAAACATATATTTATACTTGGGCCTTAGTTTGTTGAATAACAAACACTAAGCTCCCACTGAGTTTAGCAACTCTTTAGATATATATAATTGAAAAGATATCCTGAAATTACTTTTCAATAGCTTTGACGAATTTGGTTTAGTTTGGTGGTAGTTGAGCATTTTGTTTTAGAAATTATAGGAAAAGCCTTTATGATTCATCATTGATCGAATCAAGTGCTAATTGACTTCGATTATTCCAACTAAGATATGCCATATCTTATGGACCTAGATTGTGAAATTACAACACACAATCATTGATGATCATATTTGGTCTCAAGTAATCATCAACATGATCTAACCTAGATCTTTATGATTTCTTGCCAAGTGGATTTTATACTTCTGAATCTTTGAACTAGCCAAACAGATTCAACTTATATCACATTTGAGTAAATAAACCTATATTCACTCAAATCCATGTGAAATAATAAAGTCATAAAACTTTTCTTTAGCTTTGAACTCTATCGTCTAGGCGTTCTAACAATAGTTCATATTCTTTGTTACTTTCAATAAGTAAGACTAGCTTGTCTTAAGTTGATCTAGAAATCAACCAACTTTCAAAAGTCCATTAAAATAGAGCTTGTGAATGTTAACTTGTTGATATGGTCTAAGCAACAATACCAAAGATTAGTGGAACTCAAATCAAGGGGTTGATTTGAACCTAGTAAAGTTCTTTAAAGAGTTGTTTGTTTTAATCAAGCATATTGACTCAACCTGTAATTGACCATTTCATTCAAATAAACAAACAAACATTGTTTTTGTTTTTCTTTGAATGTGAGTCTTTCTGTGTTTGAAGCAGAAATTTAGGTATGCTGATTATGGAACAAAATAGCCATTAAGTTCCAGCCTTTGAAAGGACTTAAAACAAACTTAGATGACCCTACAATTAATGTAGCATTGCCATGCTTCATTTCCCACTTGTAGGTCATTAGTGTATCCTAGCTTCCATTGTTTGAGTTATTACCAAAGTAAGAACCTCAAGCGGTATATGATACCAAGGAAGTTTGATTGGTAGGTCACTTCTCTTTAAACATAAACTTATAGGTAGAAACGGAATCGTAAATTCCTTTCATTGTTCCTCGTTTTCCTATTTCTTGTACCCTTTCTTATAGTCTTAAGAATTGAATTCTTTAGTGTTGACTTTTATACTTTGTTAGACATGTCCAATGTCACCAACAAGGTTCTTTACCATTTATGTTGAATATTTTGTTTCAACTAGATGATCTTACCAGAAGCTTCTAAAGTTCTCTAAGCATCGATCTATTCGAATGTCTAGGGACTAGACTCATTCGAGAATTAAATGGACAAAGATATTAGGTTGTTAACCATTGGTAAAGCTGAGCGTATTAAACTCAATGCTTTATGATCTCAAAACTACAGTGTATTTTGAATTCACAAGCTCCAATTGGTTTGCCATTCGATTTTGATATTCGAAAACAACCATAAAAGTCGCTATAAGAAACGTACATTTTAAATTGCTCACTTTCTCTCTTTTCCGTGAATCGTTCTTGGATTCACTACCAATCGAGGAAATTTACTGTTACCTTTCTAAAAGGATTTATTGCAGTGCAAGATATTTAATTATAAACAATAATTAAAACATACATTGAAGCATGCAAAGTCTAAACATTTATCATGAATAATAACTTGAAATTAAAGCAACCATGCAATTCAAACAAGTTATTAGCATTTTATTCGATTTTATTGTTCCGGCAGGTGTGAATAAAATGATTCCAAGACCCTAAAATCATTGAAGAACTAAGCACAGTTTGTCGACTTAATCCTAGAACATCTTAGGTAAGCAAAAGCCTTTTGCTAATAGTCTAGAAACTATTCTTGGTTGATAGGTACGTCTAAGAACTTATTAGGTAAACCTATCGATTTTGCCACGACATAAAAGGACTCCTTACTTATATCGTTGAGTTTCACCAAAACTAACATGTACTCACAATTATTTGTGTACCTTGCCCCTTTAGGACCAATAAGTAACACCTCGCTGAGCGAAAACTATTACTAGATTGATGTAAAGGATATCCAAGCAAGTGTATATTTTGGCATGGCACCTTTTAACTCAATTTTTAAGTTTGGAACTTAAGGCTCTTACTATGTTGGTTAGATTTTAAGTGAACTAAAATCCTTAATCATGCAACATAATCAAGCCACAATCTTATGCATAATTAAGACATATTTAAAGCAATAAATAACTTAAAACATGCATAAGATAAATGTGATCTAGTATGGCCCGACTTCATCTTGAAGCTTTAACTTCAAAGTCCGTCTTGAAAATCTCCGTGGGAGGCACCATTTTCTTCAAATAGGATAAGCTATAATTAAAACTAATTACAACTATTTGATGGTACGCATACCATATTTGAATTGAAAAACAACTTTGGTACTTTAGACCAATTACATTCAAATTAATGGTACGCAGACCATATTTTCTATCCTATTTGGGCCATACTAGTCACTTCATAACCTGCAAAACAGTACATATACAATATATACCATTCACCCATTCATTATCATGAATGGCCCACATAGCTGGTTAGTAAAACACATTATGCATCACGTAAACATTTGCAGCAATTAATCAAGGGCACCAATAATCTACCAATTATTCAGTCCTTATTAATTCTAATCAAGTTGTTTTAACCTTAAGGATTTGTAGACCTAATCAAGAGTTTATGACTAAAATACGCTCCCACTTAAACCAATAAATTCATATGCTTTACTAATTGTAAATATAAAAATGTATTTCTAGTCTAACCGGAAACATACAAATTTAATTAAAATTTAAAGCTCATATAAACTTATAATTGAATCCAAAAAGTTTAATTTAATTTCAGTCGTATTTAAATTAATTCATGATTTTAATTTTAGTAAAATAATTAGAATAAATAACATTTATTATAATTACAATATTCAAAATTAAAATCCAAGAAAATAATTTAAATTATTAATTTTAAAATTAATTAAAATTACGTGAACTGGAATTTTCAAATTAAACATTCAAAACGATCTTTAATCGTAACGCAAACACCCTACGCGTTGCACGCCCATGGGCCGCACGCACACAGCCATTGCTGGCCATGTGCGCGCAGCCCATGCGCTCGTCGCATAGCTGCTGCATCCCCATCGCAAGCCTCCGCACGCATTGGTGCTCGCTGCGCGCGCCAGCGCTCATCGCACGCGAGCTATCGCTCGCAGTGCGCGCGCGACATCGCTCGCTGGGCGCGCGACATCGCTCGCTGGGCGCGCGACATCGCTCGCTGTGCGCGCGACATCGCTCGCTGGGCGGGCGACATCGCTCGCTGTGCGCGCGAGTAATGCTGGGCGCAGCGCTCGTGGCATGCGCGAGGCTGCGCGCTCTTGTGCGAGGCAGCGCGCGTTGTGGCGCAGCTCGCTTGCTGCCCACACGCGACTGCCTTGGCTCGCCCTTCGCCCATGCCCATTCGTTCATTGCTCGTGGCACACGACACAAGGCAGGGCTGCTGCCTTGTGCTCGTGCACTACGCCCTTGCTCATTGCATTCGTGCCGCACGGGCGACGAGCTCCCTTGCTCGTCGTCGCATGCCCGCATTATACAACACCCCTTAAGGGTAACACGAAGCGTCCATTGCTTCGTGCGTGCAAGTTTTATGAACGAATCGCATAAAATTTAAAATTTATATTTAAAATTAATGACAAATTAATAAATAATATTAATTTCATAATTTTAGGGCGAAAAATCGAAAATTTATTATCCAATTGATTTCCGATTGTTATGGATTCAAGTCTAGGTCATAAAAATTTAAAATTTATCATAAATTTACAATTTTTATGGTGGTTTTTAATCATAGGTTTCTAATTAAATTACAATTAATTATGAAAATCAAATTAATTCTAAATTATTCTAATTTTCAACAAATTAATCATAATTACAAATTAGATTGCATAATTAACAAGACTAGGCATTCAAACTTGTTTAACATATGCAGTAGGTCAATAAAAAACTCAAGATTTATCAACAAGAATCGCAAATATTTAATTTAACATCTTAAATTTACGAAATTTTGCATTCGAAAAACTAAAACCTTCGAAAAGTCATAGTTAGGCTTCGAATTTGAGAATTCTGGGTTCGGCAAAATAATATTATTTTTGTCAAAATTTTAGAATGCCTTTTACATGCGGAATTGACACAAAAATCACTCAATTCGGATGAGTAACGAAGAAACTGCCGAAAAACTGCGTACGTATAATTAAATAAACGCAATTTGCAATTAATTAACAATTACGAAAATTAATCACCCCTTTTAATTCTTGCAAATTTGTAATATTTAACCATGTTCATGCAATTTAGATTATGAAAATAATAAGGGGCTCGTGATACCACTGTTAGGTTATGATACATATGACATTACATAGATCATGCGGAAACAACCATTAACCCAGGACAACATATTATTTACACATAATCATATAGCATAATTTAGATGCATACTCTTTGTTGCGTGCCCTCCCTAGCTGCGCCCGAACCGAACAAGAACAAGTCTTTAGGACTCCAAGTGTCGTCCCTCCGTAGATAGTCCACAGCACGTCCGGATCCGCCTTAAGATTGACCAACTAGAATCGCCCTTAAGGTACTATTATTTTCGGCACTTTATAGGCAAATGTGTGACTGAATTTTTCTCTCAAAAACTCACTTTGAATACTTTTAAACTTGTTATAAATTGTGAACCCAGGCCACATATTTATAGGGGTATGGAAAGGGAATTGGAATCCTATTCAGATACAAATTAATTAAACCTAGAATTCTACAAGAACTCTAATTTAATTAATTTATCAATTAGAATTAGGAATTTAATCATTAACCGAACTCTGCATGTTTTAGGAAACGTGCACGAACACAAACACTTGCACACACACGCACGGCAGCCACGATGGGCTCCCATGCGTGCGCGCGAGCAGCAGCCCACGCAGCGCCCGCGCGCGCTGCGCGCTGCGCGTGCTTGCGCGCGCTGTGCGTGCTGCGCGCGTTGTGCGCGCTGCGCAGCCTGCTGGGCCTGGCCTTGCGCTGGGCCTGGCGTGGCTGTTTGTGCGGCGCGCTTGGCTTGCTGGGCGATGGCCTGGCTTCGTGCTGGGCCTCGTCCGGCAGGCCTCGTCCGATGCTTATTCGTACGATGCGCTTCCGATTAATTTTTCCGATTCCGGAATTCATTTCCGATACGAACAATATTTAATATTTCCGATTCCAGAATTAATTTCCGTTTCGAACAAATATTTAATATTTCCGTTTCCGGAATTATTTTCCGATTCCGGTAATATTTCCGATTCTGACAATATTTCCGTTTCCGGCAATATTTCCGATTCTGGCAATATTTCCATTTCCGATAATATTTTCCGATACGTACCATGTTTCCGTTTCCGGCAACATCTACGACTTGGATAATATTTATATTTCCGATACGATCAATATTTCCGTTTCCGGCAATATCATCGTTTCCGGAGTATTCATTTCTTGCCTGTGACGATCTCAGCTCCCACTGAAACCAAGATCCGTCGATTCTGAATATTCATAGATAGAGTATTTAATGCCATTAAATACTTGATCCGTTTACGTACTATTTGTGTGACCCTACGGGTTCAGTCAAGAGTAAGCTGTGGATTAATATCATTAATTCCACTTGAACTGAAGCGGCCTCTAGCTAGGCATTCAGCTCACTTGATCTCACTGAATTATTAACTTGTTAATTAATACTGAACCGCATTTATTAGACTTAACATAGAATGCATACTTGGACCAAGGGCATTATTTCCTTCAGTAGTTTACTTGCTCTTTCTCCCACTTTTGAGAAAGGTTGCTTTGTCATTTTGCCAAGTAAACAAGATTCGCATTCATCAATCTTCTCTAAGTCGAATGATTCTAGAATTCCTTTCCGTTGAAGTAATTCCATGCGCTTTGTGTTTATATGGCCTAATCAACAATGCCACAGAAATGTGAGATTCGAATCACCAGTTTTAGCCTTTTTGGTATTTATGTTATAAATTTGTTTGCTCGTATCTAGCACATATAGACCGTTTTCTTGTTGTGCTGAACCATAAAACATTCCATTCAAAGCAAAAGAACAACTATTGTCTTTAAATTGAAAACTAAAACCTTTAGAATCCAAACTTGAAACGGAAATAATGTTTCTGGTGATACTAGGAACGTAGTAACAGTTTTCTAGTTCCAGAACAAAACCACTAGGCAAAGAAATAAAATAAGATCCTACGGCTAATGCAGCAATCCGTGCTCCATTTCTCACGCGTAGATCCATCTTGCCTTTATCAAGCTTTCTACTTCTCCTTAGTCCCTGCGAATTGGAACATAAGTGTGGGCCACAACCAGTATCTAATACCCAAGAAATAGAATTTGCAAGATTACAATGTATAACATACATACCTGAAGGAGAAGAAACGTTTCCGTCCTTCTTCTCTTCCTTTAGTTTGGGGCAATCTCGCTTGTAATGACCAATTTCATTACAATTGAAGCATTGCGATGTAGATGGAGAACAATCCTTCTTCATCTTCTTCTTGGATGGCGCCACTTGCCTTCCCGAAGTAGATGGAGATGCACCCTTGCTTTGGATCTTCCCTGGAACCTTTTTCTTGATTTTCTTACTCTTTACTTTTAGCGATGCTTTCTTATCACTTACAAAGTCCAATTCATACTGATGAAGCAAGTAAATTAGTTCATTAAGAGTATTCTCCCTTTTCTTGGAGAAATAGAGTAATTTGAATTTCTTATAACCAGGGTGAAGAGAATTCAAAAGTATTCCCACAGCTGTAGAATCTGGGAATGGATCACCAAGTAACTCAAGCCGGTTGAGAAGCCCAACCATTTTCTTTGTATGAGTTCTGATTGGAGTCCGTTCTGTCATTTCAAGATCAATGACCCTTTCCCTTGCTCTTTGTCTTTCGACGTCAAAGCAACAACCCAGTGGAGCATTAAGCTTTGGATCCTCAAATGAATTTACCAATTCAAAAACATTTTGGTCGACATGCTGACCACCATGTTGGAATCTACCATGACATATATCCCTAAGATGACTTAGGAGTGCCCATGGCTCGTATGCAACGAACCTTGCACTCCAATCCTTGGGGATAGAGCCAAGAATAAGATCCATGACTAGCGACATGTGGTTCGCCCACGCACAGTGCTTTTCTGGAGTCATATCCTTTGAGTAATAGCTGGGGATTGGATGGTCAACTACATATTCAATGTTGTTCCACTTGAGGACTTGCCGAAGCTTCCTCTCACAATCAAGAAAGTTTGATAGGTTCAATTTTACATCCAGAATTTCGGTTACTTTGAGTTGTGTTTTGATTGCGGCCATTTTGATTACTACAATCGAAAAGAATTTGCAATAAATAACCATTCATAAACTTTAATAACTTTGAAACAAAAGCAAGCATGCAATTATTAAAGCTATTAAACATTTCATTCATGCAAAAAGCAAAAACATGGTCCAAAAAGAATGAAACGATTCCAAGACCCCAAAAGTCCTAAATCCTTAAGCAGCTTTGGCATGTCTTAAGTAGTTTAAGATTTTTGGTAAGCAAAACCTATTGCTAGTAATCTCCAAATTACTCTTGGTTAATAAATTAATACCATAATTTATCCCATTGCCACAACATAATGCCATTGTTGTTTGAGTTGAAACCACAATCAACGTGCTCCTTTGGGATGCCTTACTACCTAAGTCAACTAAAATAGCAACTCGCTTTGGCGTAAACCTACTACCTTAGATCCTTAGATTTTTGTAAGTGCTTGATTTGGAAGGCAATTTTTAAACTCAATATTACTTTGGACCTAGTTGTTTCTATGTTGGTTCGATTATTTAGTGAACTTAATCTAATCGAGTCATACGAAACAACCTATTCATGCAAAGCATACAAACATTCATACATTCACGCATAATATATATATATATATATATATATATATATATATATATATATGTATATATATATATATATATATATATATATATATATATATATATTTATATATATATATATATATATATATATTAAATTGCATAAATAAATGGTGATCTAGTATGGCCCAAAACATCTTGTCTTGAAGCATCCAATCTTCATCACCTCCTTGTTAGCTTGGCATCGTCTTGAATCTTCGTTCAAATGCTAACTTAAAGTTCTAAACTTAGAAATACGTGAAAATAATAAATTACATCAAAATTTCCATGGTTCGCAAACTATATTTAAAACTTTACATTCAAAGATAGAACGGTACGCAGACCGTATTTAACTATCCTAAATGGCCATACTAGTCACTTGGAGTACCTGCATTACATAAAATATACATTCTAAGCATTCACCCATTCGTATGCTAAAACGAATGGCCCATATAAATATGCAAGTATTTACGTGAATTAATTAAAATTCACGTTCACATAAACGCGTCCTAAAAGATTAATCAATTTCAAATTATTAATCCTTAGACTTTATTCTAATTAAAATTGAATTTAATTAAAATAATGCGACCTACGGAAATAATTAAAAATAATTATTTCATTTTAATTTCATTTAGTGGCTCTCACTCAAACCAATCATTATTCCGTATAATTAATTATGAAATATTAAATTAAAACTCGCGGCACGGCCCAAGCAAATAAAATATTAAATTAAATATCCCGTTAGCCCAAATTAATGCAAATATGCGAAACCCAACGAAATAAACAATTTTCAACAAAAAAGGTCCAAGTGCATAGTTGGGTTAGGCTTGCGCCCAGCCCATTGCCCTTGTGTGTGGCCTAAGAGGCGCACGAGCAAGCTCGCACACCCCGCAGCCTGGTGCGCGCGCGTGCCCACAGCTCGTCGCTGCCCTGCGCGCTCGTCGTCGTGCCATCGCTGCGCTGGACGTCGCAGGCCTTGCGCCTTGCTTCGTCGCAGCACCCGCAAGCATTGCTTGCCCTTTCCTCGCCCAGCGCGCACGAGGCACGCAGCTCGCTTGCTGCTGCCCGTGTCGCTGCGGCTCGTCTCTCGTATAGCAGCCTGCATGGCTCGTCGAGCCATACGTCCACCACGCATCGTGTTCGTGCCTTTGGTTCGTGCCTACGGACCAACTCAATTAAAATAAATTTAATTTCACGAACTTGCATTAATATTATTTTTCAAAAAGTTACGATTTTTTTTCCGAAAAGCAACGATTTTTAACGATTTAATAAACTTTAACGACAATCCAATTTCGTAAAATATTAAATCAAAGGCTAACATTATTGAAATTTTTAAGAACGAACGAATCAACTTGAAAATTTTGAACTTTTTAAATAATAAAATCCAATTAAAACTTGAAATCGTTCTTTAACATTTAAATTTCAGATTTTAATAATTAGGTTTAAGTGCGATTAAAATTAACGAAATCATTCAAAATTTTAATCCAATAATTTTTAAAATTAGCCACTGACCCATGAAATTATATTCCCTTTCCAAATTAACCTAATTATTAAACCAAAATTATTTAAAAATCAATCAGGGTTCTAAAAATCGAAATTGTGTCAAAATTTTAAGCAATTCCGAGTAGTTTAGATTGACCTTTTAATTGAATTACTTTTCGACCCTTTTAATTTTTATTAAAAAATTAACAAAAACGCCCAAAAAACGACACTTCGAGGCCTGTATTTGCAATTCCGTTCTCATGAGTTGATCTTAGAAAATCGTTCTCCATCATTTTAGGGTTTTAAAAATCGAAAAAACGAATCTTTTTTATTTCGGAACAGCTTATTACGCAATTCATCCAATAATTCAAAATAATTCCGAAAATTCAACAAAAAATCCCAAATTTTTGACAGATGCAAAAACAAATAAATCATGCTAAAATATGCTTTGAATACATAAGGCTCGTGATACCACTGTAGGGGAATACAGTTAAACATAATAACATGTGCGAAAACAATCCCCAAAGCCAGGAAGCATGTATAAAGCACAGATTAAGCATACTTACGTTTGAAGCGTGTTTTCCACAAATTGTCAACGAACACGAACTTAGAACTCCACTTGTCGGTCCTCTACTTGGTTCACCGACACGATCAGGTCCGTCTTGATTATCGTAGCTTAGACAATCGATCAAGATACTTTGCTTTTGGGAAAAACTCACTTTGGAGGCACAGAGAGAATTATGGTTCTCTATGACTCTAGGGTTTGAGTATTACTGAATTGTGTGTGTTGGAAAAATACAATTAACCTATTGTATTAAATGATGTAACCGGCCAAGACTTAACAAGTCTTGACCGGCCACACACACGAGCACACGGACCACAGCCCGCCGCCCAGCAACACACACTGCAGGCTGAAGCCCACAGCGCGCGCGCGCCGAGCAGCTGGGCCATGGGCCTGCTCACTCTTCGCTTGCGTGTTGCTGCTGTTGCGTGCTGTTGCATGCTCGCGCCCAGTGGGCTGGCTTCTCGCCTTTTCTCGCGAGCTTGCTGGCTCGTTGGGCCTTGCACGCTTGCGTGCTTGGCTCGACGGGCCGGCAACTCCGATGCCCTTCGTATTGGCGATTAATATATTTCCGATATTATTTATCGTTTCGTATACAACGAATCACCGTCGTACGATACGATTTATTCGTGTCGCCCAGCTTACGAATATTCGCGATACGATATACGATTCCGATGCAAGGTCGTATCGTATAATACGTTTTCCAACTAATTCCTGAAAAGCTATTAAATGAATTTCCGATTCATTTAATCCGGTGATCTGTTACGTGTCATTGGTATGACCTTGTAGGTTCAGTCAAGAGTAAGTTGTGAGTTTAATATTCATTAGAACTCACTAATCGGAAGCATTGCTCCAGCTAGCTGTTCCGATTACTTGATCTCACTGAATTAATTGTTCGCATTTAATCTGAACCTTGGTATTAGACTTAATGCACCTTGGGTGAAGGACATATTTCCTTCACCCTTGTGGCGACTTTAGCACAATACCCAGACCTGTCCCCCGTATGTTGGAGGAGCCGTCAGTGTGAAGGGTCCATGTTGAGGGGAGTCCATCATCGGTTAGCATGTTGATTTCCTTGTCGACTGCATGTTGGATACTTGGGCTGAAGTCAGCTACAAAATCTGCTAGAGCCTGAGACTTGATGGCTGTGTGGGGTTCATACCTGATGTCGTAACAACCTAACTGTATTGCCCATTTGGACATCCTGCCAGATAACTCAGGTTTCCTCATGATTGACTTCATGGGATAATTAGTTCTAACAGTTATGGGATGACACTCAAAATAAGGGCGTAATTTAGTAGAAGCGATAATTAAGGCGAGTACAAGTTTTTCAAGATGGGAGTACCTTGTTTCGGCGCTAAGTAAGGACTTACTGACATAGTAGACGGGTAACTGTTTGCCGTCTTCTTCTCGTACCAGGACTGCGCTGATGGTCGACTCTGTGACTGCGAGGTATACTTGTAATTCTTCGTCATCTTTTGGTTTCGATAGCAGCGTAGGCTCCGACAAGTAATGTTTGAGTTGTTGCAACACAGCTTCGTGTTGGTCGGTCCAGTTGAACTTCTCGTTTTTCCTGAGGATGTCGTAAAATAGTTTGCATTTATCTGACGACCTGGAGATGAAACGGTTGAGAGCGGCCACTCTTCCTGCCAACTTCTACACGTCTTTTTGATTTCGCGGTGACTGTAGATTGATAATTGTACGGATCTGGTCGAGACTAACTTCGATGCCTCTTTGAGTGACCATGTAACCCAGGAATTTTCCAGAGGAGACTCCGAACGAGCACTTGGTGGGGTTGAGTTTCATGTTGTATTTTCGTAAGACGTCGAAGGCTTGCTGGAGGTGTGAGATGTGATCTGAAGCTTTTTTGGATTTTACCAGCATATCGTCGATGTAAACCTCCATAGTGTCTCCCAACTGTTTTCTGAACATCTTACTGACGAGACGATGATAGGTGGCGCCAGCATTCCTCAAGCCGAAGGGCATAACTTTTTAACAGTAAGTTCCACGTCCCGTGATGAAGGCGGTCTTCTCCTGATCGTCCGGGTGCATCAGAATCTGATTGTATCCACTGAATGCGTGCATAAAGGTGAGAATTTCGCTACAAGACTGAAAGTTTCATCACAATCAATGCCAACTTGTTGCCTTCAACATCACCTACAAGTTAGGCTTTGTACCGTTCAAAAGATCCATCAGATTTCTTCTTATGCCTGAAAATCCACATACTACGAATAGTATTAGCATCCAAGGGACGGGGCACCAACTCCCCCGTGTTATTTTCAACAAGAGCATTATATTCATCTAGCATGGCCATTTACCAATTTGGGTCATTTAGAGCTTTAATGGGATTTTTCGGAATAGGGGATATCTGAGGCATAGTAGTGGCACTAAGATTGAAGAGTTACTTAGCTTTGAAGATTCCATGTCTACTACGGGTGGCCATTTGAGGTGAAATAGTGGGTTGTTGAATGGGAGAGGAGGGAGGGGTTGCTGATTGTGTTAGGGCATGTGACCACCGCGGGATCGTGGCCTGGTGAGGGGAGCCGCGGCTGGGTTGGGGAGTGGGCTGCTGTAGCAGCGTGGATGCAGGGCCATTGGGAGTGGGCTGCATTGGGGGAGAGAGCTGATGGGCCTCGCTGGCAAGGGAGGGAGAGGAGTTGAGTTGGGTCGCAGGTAAGGTTGGAACATGACCCAAATTCTGCTCTTGGGAAGGAGTAGAAAAAGAGGGGTTTGGGTCGTATCAGCAGAACCATGTTGGGTGACATGGTGTAGAATATAAGGTGAGATACCTTGATTCAAAAAGCCATAAGTATGTGTTGGTGTATGAATTTTCCGGAAGGGAAATTCGGTTTCATCAAATGTCACATGCCGGGAAATGATGATCTTGTTTGATGAAATATCCAAACACTTATACCCTCTATGATTACCCGGGAACCCCAAAAATACACATGGTGTTGACCGTGCTAAGAGTTTATAGATTGTAGTGGTATGGAGATGGGGAAAACACAAACAACCAAAAACCCGTAAGTGATAAAGGGATGGTTCTCGACCATAAAGAAGACTCGTAGAGGAGTAGTAGTTTAAGACTTTGCTTGGTAGCACATTGTGAATATATGTGGCAAAAGAGAGAGCATGATCATGCCAATATGAGGGTGGCATGGATGAGTGTACTAGAATTGTCCTAACAATATTATTAATCAAACGAATGTTACGTTCGGATTTTCCATTTTGTGAGGACGTGTGTGGACAAGAGAAACGAAAAAGCATGCCATGGAGTTCACATTGCTTTAGGAAAGACCCGTTATCATATTCCCTCCCATTATCACATTGAAAAGTTTTAATTTCCCGTTCAAATTGTGTGCGAATAAGAGTTTTGAAAATTAATTTTTTTTGAAAAACTTGAGATTTGGCATGGAGAGGAATAGTCCACAAAAAATTCGTATAATCATCCAAAAATAAAACATAATATCTATGCGCATTATTGCTCAAAACTGGGGAGGTAAATAAGTCACTATGCACTATATCAAATGGTGCAATAGTAAAAGAGTTTGAAGGATAAAAGGGCAATAACATGTTTACCAAGCTGACAAGAATGACAAAATAAATGTAACACCCCGACAATTCCCATTTTCTAAAATACCCCTTTTTTAACATAACTGTAGGGAATTATCAAAGTATTATCGCCCGTGTGAAAACGTAACGGCTTATTCAGAATTTTGCAGCGGAAAACATAAAACTAACTTGTAGGTTCATAAATAATCTTATTACATATTAGGTCCAAAACCAATTAACTGAAATAAGGAAATACGAATAGTACGACAAATTTCAAATTTAAGTTAACAAACCAAATCACCTAATAAAGCAAATATAACTACAAGCTCTCTAATCCCGATCCCCAATGATGCATCATCTTCAAACCTGTAGATGGGCAACGCTTATTGATCCTTAGAGACTGCTCACCAAAGATGGGTCATCACAGGATCAATAAGGCATAGCCATGATCAACACACACAAACAAAGCACGTAATCAGCAAAGCTGAGTACTACATACTAAAACAATAATAATCCTAACATGATACTATTAAACGAACCCTAAAATGATACTATTAAACATAAGTAAGGGCAGACAAAACATGATAATTTGACGACCATACTTGACTAGACTAGGCTAGACTTATGACAATAATATTATTTTGGTTGAAATAGACAATGGACCGAGTTGTCCATCCAGAAGTCTTCACTAAGGAAGACGAGGTACGGGCGCGACTCCGTAACCTCAGTGACCTGCGATATCGAGGAACGTTTAAATAAAAATAGAACACGGTGATCAATCCGGTCCCAGAAAAGGCCATGGGCTACCACCATGAACCCCAACTCCTGTTTGTCCGTCACTTTAGACGTGCACAGTCTAAAGCTATTGCTACTCAGTTTCACTTTACATGATTTACAATTGAGATTTCGTTATGACTCAACAATCACATAAGACATACAATTCACATTTTTTCACAACTGTTTTTATCTTGGAATTACGTAAGTGATCATAAAAGCATCAATCAAGACTCATTCCAATTTATCCAACCTTTCCTTTAACTATGAGCAAACCCTGTATATGGGCATAAAGTTTCAACTTACTAAACAAGGTCCACCGCCCTCATAAAGTAGTGAAAAGATAGAAAGGGAACAACAACCAATCGATCCAAACCAATCATATAGAATAATCTAGTGTTCCCAACCAACATGTTTGTATCAATCATCCATACTAACATGTTACAGTTCTCATGGTGCAAAATAAGTTCAATAAGTTTGTCCAACAGTATTAAACATGCACATTCCATATAACCAAGTTCGTCCATAATATCAACATCACCAAGTTCAACAACAAATTCAACATGGTTTCAACAATTAGCACACATTCCAATCACGCAAGTATGTACGTACCTTGTGTAAACAAACTTATAGGCCACTTTAACAATTTCAAAAGTCGCCTAAAGAGAATTCTCCGCCTAAAACAACCAATAAATAATCTCAATCAATTTCTAATCATTGACAACCATAATAAAGCATTCTAAATGCATCCTAAGCATATTTAGAACTTTCCCCAATATCAAAACTTAAACATTTGATTTCCTAGAATCATAATTGTTGAATTAGTGATTGAAATTCGTTGAAAACTTTTGCAAACATCGTACTTTATATTTTCAGCAATATAAATTCATTTAAAAAAACGTCACCATGGTCAGTCTTCGTACCTAGTATCTCAACACAACCAATTCAATGATCCATACTCAACCTATCATGATTAATAATCATAAAAACCTTGAATTTTATACTTTAAACAACCAAAAACCAATATTTCAATGAAATTAGATAATCTGAAAATTAATAACTTTATTATAAAATTCATAAAATCTTGAATTTATAATTTAAATCACAAAACCCATAACTTTTATTCAAGAAAACATAATTCAAATTTATAAATCATGATTAAGCCCTAAATTAATTTTAATTAATCAAAACTGAAAATTAATTCGTTTTTAATGTCAACCAACATCTGAAAATCATGTTCAAACCATAAAAATTATAAATTTAATGTCAAGAACATAATTTAAATTAACAACTATAATTAATTAAAATAATTAGTTACTTAGGGTTTAAGAAATAACCAAGAACTAAAGGGGAGAGAGAAGGCTGGCCGGCGGACAGGTGGTGGCTCGCGGCAAGGTTGACCGGCGGACGGTGGTGCTGGGTCGCGGTGTTGCTGCGCAAAACGTGAGGGATTAAGGGAAGCACGAAAAAAAACCGAGGGGGAGGGAAGGACTGAAAACAGAGGAAGAAAGAAAGAGGATTACAAGAGGAGAGAGAGGGCTGAGATTACCGTGCGTGGTGGTCGGCGGCTGGGACGACGGCGTGGGAGCACACGGCTGAGAGAGGGACGGCTGGGAGTACGTGAGGTTGAAGGAAGGGGAGTCTGATCTTTTATTTTTTTTACGTGAATTAGGAAAAGGGAAGGGAGTATGGTTTTGGGGTTTTATTGGTTTGGGCTTTGCTCAATTGGGCCAGGAGTAGAATTTAGGTTGCTGAATCTGAAATGGTTAGGACTTGTTTTCTAATTTCAATAGAACGTGGTTTCGAAATTCGAGTTCGTTTTAAAGTAAAACTCGAAAATACATTTTGATTTCATAATCATTAAAAGTATTCGAAATGAAATAAAATAATTATATTTCAATTACATATTCGTTTCTAAAATCCGTAAATTATGTTTAAATATATATTAAATATGTTAAATATTCGTTAAAATATATAAATAAAATTACGGGGGATTACAATCTACCCCTCTTAAAAGAAGTTTCGTCCCGAAACTTGGCACGAAAATTCACATATCTTTCCAAACTTTTCAACTTATTCTTATTGTAGAAGTACTTTGTGCCACTCAACTGCACTCTTTTGCCAACTAAAAGTTACTTGTAATACTCAAGAACATATTTTCTTATGCGGAGAATCTATTTACTTGCATCAACATGTAAATGTTGTTTAAAATAAGCATAAACTGCATAAAAATACCATAAAAATAGGTAAAAGCGCGAATTTCTATCGCATTCTACCCCCTTTAAGAAAACGAGTTACGCCCTCGTAACTCACCTCAGAAAATAACTCTGGATACTTGATCTTCATTTCAGCTTCGGCTTCCCACGTTGCCTTTTCGTACTCGTGGTTCGACCAAAGCACTTTCACTATGCTGACGTCCTTATTGCGTGTACTACGCACTTTCCTATCAAGGATTTTCACAGGCCTTTCTTCGTATGTGAGGCTACTATCAATCTGGATTCTCTCAGGCTCTAAGATATGACGCTCATCAGGGATATAGCGCTTTAGTTGGGAAATGTGAAACACGTCGTGCATCTTTTCGAACTTGTAGACACCTACTTTTGTCCCCATTCCCGAAAGGGAAAGGTTCGATGATGAAAGCGTAAATCTACACTTGACAACGCATCTCCTATAAAATAACGAATCTCAATTCCCCTTTTCATTTCACCCGAAACCTGCTATTTTTGGAAACCTGCTAAAAATAGTAACTGCCGTAAAATGTAGCTTCTAAAAGTGGCAAGTCATAAAAGATAGAAACCTGTCAGAATTAGGTGTTGCACTCCAACATAAATCCTAAATGAGATAGAAAACTGCGAGAATCATATTCCTAATATGATTCGGAAATAAGAGTTACGTATTAATTAAAATCCTAACGAGCCTAGAGTTCGTAACGGGCCCAGACGCATTCCGTCATGAAATTGATACGCACTAAAAGACTCGATTAAGTCTCAAACACTACGGATTTCAGGAATCCGAATCTGACAAAAAAACGGCCCAAACAGCAATTTCAACGCCCAGCCCTGGGAGCTGAAATTGCATGGGTCCTATTTTCAACGCCCAGAGCTGGGCGCCGAAATCTTTGACGCCCAGAGCTGGGCTTTGAAAATACCTGGGACGTGTTTTTTCCTAATTCCTCGTGGATTAGAGTTCTACAATTCTATCTTTCCATGAACTCTTCCCTATAAATACAGCCCCAAATTCGACGTGAAACACACACACACAACACACAATTCATATTCTGAGTATTGACTCCAACCCTTAGCCTAAGCCTCACGCTGCGAAACTGTTCACGCGTTCTATCGCAATCGATCCATAAATCGAACAGAATGTATCCTGTCCCATAATTGAGATTCGTTAAAAAAAAGGAGAAATAGCAAAGTCAAAGTGGTTAGTTTTCTGAGAACCGTGACGCACCTCTCAAG
The DNA here is from genome assembly GCF_020520425.1 of Spinacia oleracea. NCBI lineage: Eukaryota > Viridiplantae > Streptophyta > Magnoliopsida > Caryophyllales > Amaranthaceae > Spinacia > Spinacia oleracea. The sequence goes on along the minus strand of NC_079492.1, from coordinate 44,993,126 downwards.
GGTGCGTCGTAATGTGTCCCTTTTAAATGATTTAACTGCTTTCCTCGCCCTTTTCATGAACTGTTAAACTAAGTAAATCTGATTGTTCTATCACGCCTAACAAATATAATATTTTCGGGAAATCGGATTATCATGCTAGGTCCCTTAATACTACTTAAATCAGATAATCACGATCGATCTAGTATTATATGTTGCATATTGCTAAAATCAACTCAGATTAGTTTAATAGTTAACGCATGTCCCTTCAATTATTTATGCTGAGCTAGTAAGGATATCCTGTCTCTGGAGTTATCGACGAGCGAAGTACTCCTCTCGGTAGTTACAGTCCCCCGAACCCTCAATCTCTACCTTGCGGGTGTATGTTGAGAGATTCCCACACCAGGGATCACAAGGGAACCTACGGCCGTCGTGGTCAAACATAATTGCACTCCCTTTATGTCACGATAACCGGGTTTTGTCAGTTTTTCTCATTGTCGTTAAAAACTGAATGGCGACTCCTATATTACTAGTCAATTGGGTGTATACTCACAGGGAATCCAATTACACTTGATTGAATAAAAGAATCGTCACACCCACGAGGGACGAGGTCACGCATTAGCCTCGTGCTTTTTCGACCCCCCTCACAGTGGCGACTCTGCTGGGGATAGTGAAGGAAATACTCGTGCTTGTAGGTAATGAAAATAGCCGAAGGGTCAAACGATCCTACCCCGCGTTTATTTCCCCATCAAGTTGGGACGACCTGAAAATCAGCATATTAATGTGAACGGGCAGAACCGCATAACGAATCTCGGCTCCCTCGGGAGTTAGGACTAAGGATACCTTTTTCCGCCAATAGGGGGGTGCATACACCGCACATATTGCCCACTCGGTACTTGTGTAGGTAGTACACCTATCCCGAACCCAATCGCTCGCTCATTAGGTCCCTCTCGCCTGCATGCCCCCTTGGCTTGCACTTGCGGGTTGGCCTCTTGAGCGAAATTCGTCTGTTGAAGACACTACCTCGACCGGGGCATGTGTTGGATCTACGATAGAAGCGGTACCAAGCCAGGCGCAAATACCACCCATAGAAGCCTATCATAAACTACGTGACATATTTAATTTTCAAATCCATGTTTGTAATGTAGTTATGTGTAGCGAACTGTGTGACAATGTTATGATTGTGCGAACGAATAATGCTAGACAAATAATGCTAGAAAATCAACGACCTTAAAAATTGCCCAAACATTCATGAACCAATTGGCCAAAGAGTTATACCAAAATACGTGTTCCGCAAACCTGAACGATCGCCACAAAAATAAGCGACGCTCGGGATGGCCGTAACGAATCCCACAAACGCTGCACAACGCGTAAAGGACGTTATTAGGCAAGCACGCAAAATCGAAGACGCAGAAACAAAAGTCGACGAAAACTGAAAATGAGAACCAGCCAGGGACGCATTTTCAACGCCCCTGGCTGAGCGCCAGAATTTCTCACGCCCGACGCTGGGCGCTGAAGTTGCTGCTTGGCCTTTTGGTCAGGCACAGCAGCCTCGGTGCCCGCGCAAAAAAAAAAAAAAGAACACGTAGCAAAAAAAACTTTTCGTAAAAAAAAATTGCTGCGAGGGCGTATGAAAAGGCACTCGATTCTAAAAGCGACTTGTAAAAAAAATAACTCTTTGTGTCGTTGTTAGGCCTCCTATGACGACAATGCCCGGCACCAAAACCGAGCATGCTAATTAAACGACCTTGAATGTCACATGGGCAAAGTATTCAAAAAATAATGTTCAAATGGAGTCTTCAAGGAAAAATAATGTTCAATAAATCCGAGTCTAGACTAGGCTATGCCAAAGTACAATCTAAATCCTAAGTCTTAGTTGTCTTATCCATAGAATCGGTCCTAATGCTTGGTGTCGTTCTGCAAGTTAAAAGGTTAAACCATATTGAGTCTCCCTTCCTAACATTTAAATCAATAAGTACCCATATGTAATTGTCATCCCTTGCTAAGAGTCTACGGCCTCAATACTCTCTCTCACCGATAAAAATAATATATTATAGTATTTGCAAAATGGAAACGGTCACATTCTGGAAATCATTTCTCCATAGTCGCACAACCCCCAAAGTGAACCTAAGGTGTTGGCAAAGAAATAATTAATGGCCCCAAGGCTTATAATCACATTGGGTCACGACTATCATAGTCCTCTCGAGTCACTCGCTCCTTGAAATACTACTAAGTACGGACTAAAGGATTTTCCATGAATACAACATGACCAACCATGAAAATACCCAAATCGGCATACCATAAGGCTACCATCGGGGTAAAGCAATACACACTAAGAGAGAAGCCGCACTAATGATTCTAGTCTTGCAAAAATAAAAATTCGATCTCCCCAATTAACTACCTTGCCAACATTAAGCAAAATGGCGCATGACGAATAAACACCCAAGGGTTAAAATCTAAAGTGTCAACCAACAAAACTTATGGTCCAATTAGCCTAAGTCTGAGAGTCGCTTGGTCAAGTATTATAGGCTTACGCCATGTCATTATTTTGAGTCTAGGCCACCTCCTTGTATTCATACACGGGTTATAATCAGAAAGATTAATGAAAGTTTGAGTCTAAATCACAACTTCCAATTAAATCCCAGAAACTGGAATCTGAAAAGAAGCAAAAAATTATTTTCGATGTAATTCTTTCGTTAAAATTCAATAAGGTAAAAACAACATTTTGAATCTACGCTATTTGCACATTTTAAGAAACGACTAAATACGCTTGCAAAGTAAGACAATTTAAAGGTCCACCCTAGGCCTACTAAAATTAAAGGTCCACCCTAGGCCTATTAAAATTAAAGGTCCACTATAGGCCTACCAAACGAGGCTCACTCAGTCTCGCCTCGTGACTCAAAGACCACAACCATCTACCTTTTAGCCCAAATTGATTGAAGGATTTATGTTGGGGAGAAATCCCAAGCAAAAAGAAAAAAAGAGAAAGAGAAAAGGAAGAGCGAAAAGAGCCATGAAATACTTAGCCCGTACCTCCCAAAGTACAAAATCTGCCCAAGTAAACGAAGGAAAAGAATTGAGTCAACCAATCCAAATCATAAAATTCTACGATATCTACCCTTTCCAATCCTTATGCTCTTAGACGCCTTCGCTCTGGGGTCCCTGTTCAGCTCATTTAACCCATCCATGTTCTCATTGCCATAACCCAAGAAACCATTACCTCAACTCTTGTTTTTTAACTTGTTATTGTGAGGGGGTCGAAAAAGCACAAGGCTAATGCGTGACCTCGTCCCTCGTGGGTGTGACGATTCTTTTTATTCAATCAAGTGTAATTGGATTTCTTGTGAGTTTACACCCAATTGTCTAGTAATATAGGAGTCGCCATTCAGTTTTTAACGACAATGAGAAAAACTGACAAAACCCGGTTATCGTGACATAAAGGGAGTGCAATTATGTTTGACCACGACGGCCGTAGGTTCCCTTGTGATCCCTGGTGTGGGAATCTCTCAACATACACCCGCAAGGTAGAGATTGAGGGTTCGGGGGACTGTAACTACCGAGAGGAGTACTTCGCTCGTCGATAACTCCAGAGGCAGGATATCCTTACTAGCTCAACATAAATAATTGAAGGGTCATGCGTTAACTATTAAACTAATCTGAGTTGATTTTAGCAATATGCAACATATAATACTAGATCGATCGTGATTATCTGATTTAAGTAGTATTAAAGGACCTAGCATGATAATTCAATTTCCCAAAAATATTATATTTGTTAGGCGTGATAGAACAATCAGATTTAGTTAGTTTAACAGTTCATAAAAAGGGCGAGGAAAGCAATTAAATCATCGAGAAGGGGCACATTACGACGCACCCTTGAGAGGTGCGTCACGGTCCTTATAAAACTAACCACTTTGACATTGCTATTTCTCCTTTTTATTTAACGAATCTCAATTATGGGACAGGATACGTTCTGTTCGATTTATGGATCGATTGCGACAGAACGCGTGAACGATTTCGCAGCGTGAGGATTAGGCTAAGGGTTGGAGTCAATACTCAGAATATAATTGTGTGTTGTGTGTGTTCTTTTCACGTCGAACTTAGGGGTCTATTTATAGGAAAAAGTGGCGTAGAAAGATAGTTTTTCAGGAATTTGAATACGAAATGGATTAGGAAAAGAATCCATCCCAGGTATTTTCGGCGCCCAGCTCTGGGCGTCAAAGATTTCGGCGCCCAGTGTTGGGCGTTGAAAATAGGGTCTGGCAGAATGCTTTGTCAGATTGGACTCTAGAGTACGGAGTTCATTAAGAGACTTAATCCGAGTTATTTGGTGCGTATCAAGTTACGATGGAATGCGTCTGGCCCTTTACGAACTCTAGGTTCGTTATGAGTTTAATTAATACGTTAACTCTTTTATCGAACTGCGATAGGAATAGAATTCCTTTTACAATTTCTATCTCTTTTAGGATTTATGTTGGAGTGCAACACCTAATTCTGACAGGTTTCTATCTTTTTATTTTTACTACTTTTAGCAACTACCCTTTACGGCATTTACTATTTTTAGCAGGTTTCCATAAATAGCAGGTTTCGGGTGAAATGAAAAGGGGAATTGAGATTCGTTATTTTATAGGAGATGCGTTGTCAAGTGGAGATTTACGTTTTCATCATGGAACCTTCCCTTTCGGGAATGGGGACAAAAGTAGGTGTTTACAGTTAGCCCCCACTTTGATTGAGTCTTGAAATAAGACGATGGTCAAAGTATTAGACGGAGTGCGTCGCACCAGCCATGGTGACCTGTTTTGGCGAAGGTCTCACGAGCCCCCGAGTGATAACATTTGACTTAAGGGTCATCACTTGAAGTGTCGACATATCCCTCACGTGTCATTGGGATTTGTCAACGAATAGTATAGAAACTTCCTCACTTTGTCATTGGAAGGATCTAAAGGTGCGCAGAAACTCCCTCACTTTGTCATTGGGAGTAGCTACAGAGTTTTTCGAAATCAAAGCTGTAAAGTGTAATTGGGCCTGGCCAAGCCCAATCACGAGGTAAAATGTTTTTAAAAATTCTCATTTTCAAGGCTAGTTAAACGAGAAAACCCCCTTGTTTTTATAGGACGTAAAACGAAGGAAAATCCAGCACCCTGGTTTTTATAGGACGTAAAACGAAGGAAAATCCAGCACCCTTGTTTTCATAGGACGTAAAACGAAGGAAAATCCAGCAAAAATTATCGCTGCAGCGACTAAGGACCTGCGCGGTTTAATGGCGCAGACCCCGCCTGCTAAAGATGGCGAGCCTGTCCGCTAAGGGTGGACACCCCGTCCGATAGAAGTGGACGAATCTGTTTTTGAAATTTGAAAATAAGGACCTACGCGGTTTGTGGCGTAGACCCCGCCGGCTAAAGATGGCGAGCCTGTCCGCTAAGGGTGGACACCCCGTCCGATAGAAGTGGACGAATCTGTTTTTGAAATTTGAAAATAAGGACCTACGCGGTTTGTGGCGTAGACCCCGCCGACTAAAGATGGCGAGCCTGTCCGCTAAGGGTGGACACCCCGTCCGATAGAAGTGGACGAATCTGTTTTTGAAATTTGAAAATAAGGACCTACGCGGTTTGTGGCGTAGACCCCGCCGGCTACAGATGGCGAGCCTGTCCGCTAAGGGTGGACACCCCGTCCGATAGAAGTGGACGAATTTGTTTTTAAATTTGTTTGTGCTTTTTGAAAATAAGGACCTACGTGGTTTGTGACGTAGACCCCGCCGGCTGAAGAGGGCGAGCCTATTTTAAATTTGAAGACTTTATTTTTCAAAAACTAAGGACCTGCGCGGCTAGTGACGCAGACCCCGCCCGCTGAAGGTGGGCGAGCCCTGTCCGCTAAGGGTGGACGCCCCGCTCGCTGGAGGTGAGCGAACCTGAATTCGTCTTTTCGATTTGGGATTCGTGTGCCGCGATCTTGCCCGATTGCGGTGGGCAAGTCCCTATTTTATTTCTTTTCTTGTGATTTCTTTTGAGAATTTCTTTTCATTTATTCTTGCAGGAGCGAATTCTTTCGAGGGATGCTCGGATTTAGTTGCAACCTGAATGTGGGTTGACAACATGCTTAGACGGACCATTGTCTTGTGGTCATCATCCTTTATGGTTTTGAGTTAGTCCTTACGGCTCAATTTTTCCACTACCTGGGTCCTTGATTAGGGGACTATGTATAGGTATCAACGGCGACCTTTGTCTTGAGGTCGTAAACCGGTTTATTTTTTATTTTTTGAGACACCCAAACACGGGACTTCGTATAGCGTTGGGAATATTGTTTTTAACTTTGTATACTCTATATTTTCTTTCGAGCCCTCAAGAATTCGTGCTTGACGGTCATTTCTTGTTGAAGAGGTTCCTTGGGGATACGCATTTCGTAATGTCCTTGATCGTGCTTGGGATTACGCTCGTAAGTGCGAGCGATCTTTGTAGTGGCGTGCTACTTTTAACAAAGCCGTGAGGTGCGACTTTCGGCAATTTTAAAGTCGAATGAATATGGCAGGGCCCTATAGAAGTCAGAGCTATTTTTTTTTCGGTCTGTGATCATTTTCGGCGCCCAAGCCTGGGCGTTAAAGATTTCGGCGCCCAGCGCTGGGCGCTGAAAATAATTTCTGGCGAGGTTTCTTGATGACATAGTTGGCCTCTTGTTCATTCGCTTATTTCACTTGGAAGTTCTATGTATTCTCTCTTCTTTTGTTTTTTTCTTTGTTTTTAGAACGTGATGATTTTCTTGAGAAGCCGTAGCCGATTGGTGGACTACGGTGCTTGTTGCTTTGGGGCGATTATTTTAAGGAACTGTTGCTCTTAAGGCGTACAGTTATTGCGAAAGTTGGGCGAGTCTATATGGCCCGAGGAACATACCTTGAGGTGTAAGACTGTGATCGCTCTTATATTTTTTTGAACGTGTTCGTGAATGATGATATGTATGTGCGAACGAGCGTTCATAGAATGGCCGTTGTGTGCGGTCTATTAATCAGATTGCTTGAATTGTTTCATTTTTTTTTTTTTTGAGCAACGACTGATTTTGAATAGTTTGCTTAGAAGCTTGATAGGGTTCAGGCCCATTCATGAAGTGGGCTCAAACATCGTGCCCTTTCGATTGTTCAAACATTTGCTTCGAGAGTTTTTTTATTTTGCTATGGTTGTTTCGTAGCTTGGAGCTCCCAAGTATGCATGTTGGGATGCTTCCTTTTGGCGTACGATTTTTGTAGGTTCTTTCGAGAAAGATGCCTTGGGGTTCCGCTCGTGTAGGTGCGAGCTATCCCTTCCGTGGTAGGTAATATTTTGCTATCTTTAATCCTTAATGTAGAAGTCGTGTGGCTTGCATTTTGTATTTGGGCGATAAGTAGTCTTTACCTCTTTTACACGTGCTCTTGGTCGTGCCTACATTAGTGCAACATGCCTTACTCTTCTTTTAGACTTGTACCGTGGGACGGTTGAACTTATGGTGCGACGTAGGCTTGTGTGGCCTAACGGCGTGTCTTAGAACATTCTTCCAGGTGTTGGGATATCATTTGCATTGGAGTATTTCATCATGCCTTGTTCAGGTGCTTGAATAAGTGTAGCACCTTCTGCGTGGGTTTGCACGGCTTATTACTTCGTTCGATGCGAGGATTCATAGGTGTTTCTTTCTTGTTTTTATATCAGGGCAAGATTTAGCAAGCAGAGATATTCATCGCCCAGGCTGGGGCGTTAAAGATATCGGCGCCCAGCTCTGGGCGTTGAAAATGATTTATGGGCAGAACTTTGACAGTTTTTTTTTTGATTTTTTTTTTTCTTTCGCTTTTGCTTTGGAACGATGTAGACTGTGTAACGGGCGCTTTATAGGGCGAGCGTTATGTGCAGTGGTTTGATCGGAGTTTTGGTGACTCGCGATTTTCAGTTACCCTTGTTAGTGGGGTGACTTTATATATTCTAAGTAGTGCTTTGGAATTTGGGAGGGGTTGTAGCCATTCTAAGGTTCGTTTTGCACGATTAAAGCTTAGGATTGAGCCCCTATGACATATGTATAGCATTAGCGTCGAGAATTTGCGATAAAATCGTCATTTCGAGCATTTTTAGAGTGTTTTTCTCAAGCCTCCAATTGTAGCTACGGGATTGGCTTGGTGCTATAATGCTTTGCATACGTTTTTATGCATTCATGGTGACACGGATCATGAATAGTTTGAACCAGACTCGTTTAGTGCGGGGTATGTTCGAGTAGTGATTTGCTACTTCTCTTGTAAATGTCGTATTGTGTGACATTGCCATGGTCAAGGTAGTCACATGTTGAAGTGTGCCTTGACTAAAAGCTAGGTGCCTTTCTTTACCCATAATCATATTTAAAAATCTTTTTGACTCACTTGCAACGTTGAGATGGACGCACACTAATCTTAAACCAACGACACTTTATTTGTCCGAAGAAGTCTTTAAAAATCATTTGAAAATTATTTAAAATCCGAGTCCTACTGTGTACAATCCGAGGTGTCCTAAGTAGGTTGACTTATAGAAGGGTTCGTACAAGATTACATGAGTGAATCAAAATAGTGTTACGATTTTTAGAATGCTGTCTAAGGATTTGCTGGAAGCCAGGGTGCAGGCGTCAAGATATACTTGTGTCCGTTTGGCATGTGCTTTAGGCTTTTAGGGCCATCTTTTCCAGAATTGCGGGAATATAAACCGTTTTCAAATTGACTTGGATTTACTTGGTGTATGTCTGCACAAAAGGTCAAGGTATACTTAGTTCTTTCCCTAGCTCTTTCATTTCACTTTTTAGCCCCCAGTTGCTGTTATGTCTTCCCATTAATGATGCTTTCAGATTTCGATTTTAGATGCCCACGTCATATTCCTGAGTAGGGTGAGCCTTGGTTAAGTGCCAAGTCCTATTAACAATGTACCATTTTTTTAATTTTTTTTCAAAGGGGATTAGCAAGCATTTGAATTACCATGAACGGGTGCCCTGAGTTCAAAGGAACTATGGGGCGATGCCGTAGAACAATCCTCTTTATTGCAAGCTTACTGCCCTTACTACTTGTTGGCGATCATGACTGTGTCTAGTGGTGAAAAAGGTCTTTAAGCGAACGACTATGTCTAGTGGTGGAAGAAAGTCTTTAAGTGAGTTAGTTCGCTTTAGGGAGGGTGAAGTCGAGTACTTTAGAGGTCATGGACGCTTGCGCTAGCCCCCATTCAATTGAGGCAGAGCGATCTTTTGAGTCTTGGCTAAGTGCCTAGGAGTGTGAGTGCTCCTTCTGGCAAGGGTACGTGCCTTTATTATTTTTCGATGTGTGCTCATTAATTTTGGCATCTTGGTGACTTGGATTCTTCCTTTGACTTAAATTTTTCTTTCGACTTGGGTTGCAAGTAATTAAATTTCAATAAGGGACTTCTATTTTTATTCTTGTTATTCTATAGGCTTTAATATTTTTGCAAATTGGTTGGACCGAAACATGGATTGCCTACGTATCCGCCTTAAATAGATTTAATTTGGAATCAGGTCTTGCGTAGTTCTTAGCCTAGAAAATGGTTTCTTAGAATGCCGAATTCGATAAGTATGTTCTGAGATGGAAACATATTATTTGAAACGGTAGAATAAGTGAATATTTTTATTATTTTAATCTGTTGCTTTGCCGTAAGCCAAAATTTTGTTTTATATATTTTTTTTAAGTACATGTATTTTTTGATGGTACGTATATCTGAATACGTGTTGTACCCCTCCAAGTGTTCGTTATTTTTCCGTGCATGTGCGGATAAAATGACGAGCACTTCTGGGCAAAATTTGGCATCAAACTATGCAAGCAGAGAGATTCAGCGCCCAGGCTGAGGCGTTACAAATTTCGGCGCCCAGCTGTGGGCGCTGAAAATTATTTCTGGGCGGGTCTTTTTTGGTGCGCTAAATGCTTCTTTTCTTTTTAGACTAACTTTAGAGGCGCTTTGCAAAGTTTCTTTTTTATTATTCACATTTTTTATTTTTACGTTGAGCGTAGAATGTACTCTTCATTTGTCTCTTTTTTATTTGTGACTCAAGACGGCTTGAAAGATGGGTTGAATAAGATAGGATAAGTTGTATAGGTATTAGTCGAGCATGAGGATTACATCAACCAAGGCCAATGAATAGCATGGGGACGGTTCAAGGGTATATCAACAGGACGTATCCAAACAAGTTATATGGTCATTATGCTAATGGTGGTGTAAGAGCAGGTTTGGACTTTGGAAATGATGGGCATGACGCACGTGTCAATGGCCGTGCGTGGTTTGCGGTTGATAACAAGTTCAAAAACAAGAGTTGAGGTAATGGTTTCTTGGGTTATGGCAATGAGAACATGGATGGGCTAAATGAGCGGAACAGGGACCCCAGAGCGAAGGCATTTAAGAGCATAAGGATTGGAAAGGGTAGAAATCGTAGAATTTTATGATTTGGATTGGTTGACTCAATTCTTTTCCTTCGTTTACTTGCGTAGATTTCGCACTTTGGGAGGTACGGGCTAAGTATTTCATCGCTCTTTTCGCTCTCCCCCTTCTCTTTCTCTTTTTTCTTTTTGCTTGGGATTTCTCCCCAACATAAATCCTTCAATCAATTTTTTGTTTGGGCTAAAAGGTAGATGGTTGTGGTCTTTGAGTCACGAGGCGAGACTGAGTGAGCCTCGTTTGGTAGGCCTATAGTGGACCTTTAATTTTAGTAGGCCTAGGGTGGACCTTTAATTTTGTCTTACTTTGCAAGCGTATTTAGTCGTTTCTTAAAATGTGCAAATAGCGTAGATTCAAAATGTTATTTTTACCTTGTTGAAATTTAACGAAAGAATTACATCGAAAATAATTTTTGCTTCTTTTCAGACTCCGGTTTTACGGGATTTAATTGGAAGTTGTGATTTAGACTCGAACTTTCATTAATCTTTCTGATTATAACCCGGGTATGAATATAAGGAGGTGGCCTAGACTCAAAATGATGACGTGGCGTAAGCCTATAACACTTGACCAAGCGACTCTCAGACTTAGGCTAATTGGACCATAACTCTCGTTGGTTGACACTTTAGATTTTAACCCTTGGGTGTTCATTTGTCATTCGCCATTTTGCTTAATGTTGGCAAGGTAGTTAGTTGGGGAGATCGAATTTTTATTTTTGCAAGACTAGAATCATTAGTGCGGCTTCTCTCTCAGTGTGTATTGCTTTACCCCAATGGTAGCCTTATGGTATGCCGATTTGGGTATTTTCATGGTTGGTCATGTTGCATTCATGGAAAATCTTTTAGTCCGTACTTAGGAGTATTTAGAGGAGCGAGTGGCTCGAGAGGGCTATGATAGTTGTGACCCAATGTGATCTTGAGCCTTGAGGCCATTAATTTTTTTGCTAATGGTATTGACACCTTAGGTTCACTTTGGGGGTTGTGCGACTATGGGGGAATGATTTCCAGAATGTGACTGTTTCCATTTTGCAAATACTATAACATATTCTTTTTATTGGTGAGAGAGAGTATTAAGGCCGTAGACTCTCAGCAAGGGATGACAATTACATATGGGTGCTTATTGATTTAAATTTTAGGAAGGGAGACTCAATATGGTTTAACCTTTTAACTTGCGGAACGACACCAAGTATTAGGACCGATTCTATGGATAAGACAACTAAGACTTAGGATTTAGACTGTACTTGGCATAGCCTAGTCTAGACTCAGATTTATTTTTTTTATTCGAACATTATTTTTCCTTGAAGACTCTATTTGAACATTATTTTTTGAATACTTCGCCCATGTGACATTCAAGGTCATTTAATTAGCATGCTCGGTTTTGGTGCCGAGCATTGTCGTCGTAGGAGGCCTAACAACGACACAAAGAGTTATTTATTTTTTATTTTTTAGTCGATTTTAGATTCGAGTGCCTTTTCTTACGCCCTCGTAGCAATTTTTTTTTCACGAAAAGTTTTTTTTTTTTTTTTGCTACGTATGTTCTTCATGCGTGGGCACCGAGGCTGATGTGCCTGACCAAAAGGCCAGGCAGCAACTTCAGCGCCCAGCAGTGGGCGTGAGAAATTTCGGCGCCCAGCCAGGGGCGTTGAAAATGCGTCCCTTGCTGGTTCTGGTTTTCAGTTTTCGTCTACTTTTGTTTTTGCGACTTTAAATTTGCGTGCTTGCCTTATAACGTCCTTTACGCGTTGTGCAGCATTTGTGGGATTCGTTACGGCCATCCCGAGCGTCGCTTATTTTTGTGGCGATCGTTCGGGCTTGCGGAACACGTATTTTGGTATAACTCTTTGGCCAATTGGTTCATGAATGTTTGGGCAATTTTTTTTAAGGTCGTTGGTTTTCTAGCATAATTTGTCTAGCATTATTCGTACGCACAATCATAACATAGTCACACAGTTCGCTACACATAACTACATTACAAACATGGATTTGAAAATTAAATATGTCACGTAGTTTGTGATAGGCTTCTATAGGTAGTTATTTGCGCCTGGCTTGGTACCGCTTCTATCGTAGATCCAACACATGCCCCGGTCGAGGTAGTGTCTTCAACAGACGAATTTCGCTCAAGAGGCCAACCCGCAAGTGCAAGCCAAGGGGGCATGCAGGCGAGAGGGACCTAATGAGCGAGCGATTGGGTTCGGGATAGGTGTACTACCTGCACAAGTACCGAGTGGGCAACATGCGCGGCGTATGCACCCCCCTATTGGCGAAAAAAGGTATCCTTAGTCCCAACTCCCGAGGGAGCCGAGATTCGTTATGCTGTTCTGCCCGTTCACATTAATATGCTGATTTTCAGGTCGTCCCAACTTGATGGGGAAATAAACGCGGGGTAGGATCGTTTGACCCTTCGGCTATTTTGATTACCTACAAACACGAGTATTTCCTTCACTATCCCCAGTGGAGTCGCCACTGTGAGGGGGTCGAAAAAGCACAAGGCTAATGCGTGACCTCGTCCCTCGTGGGTGTGACGATTCTTTTTATTCAATCAAGTGTAATTGGATTTCCTGTGAGTTTACACCCAATTGGCTAGTAATATAGGAGTCGCCATTCAGTTTTTAACGACAATGAGAAAAACTGACAAAACCAGGTTATCGTGACATAAAGGGAGTGCAATTATGTTTGACCACGACGGCCGTAGGTTCCCTTGTGATCCCTGGTGTGGGGATCTCTCAACATACACCCGCAAGGTAGAGATTGAGGGTTCGGGGGACTGTAACTACCGAGAGGAGTACTTCGCTCGTCGATAACTCCATAGGCAGGATATCCTTACTAGCTCAACATAAATAATTGAAGGGACATGCGTTAACTATTAAACTAATCTGAGTTGATTTTAGCAATATGCAACATATAATACTAGATCGATCGTGATTATCTGATTTAAGTAGTATTAAGGGACCTAGCATGATAATTCAATTTCCCGAAAATATTATATTTGTTAGGCGTGATAGAACAATCGGATTTAGTTAGTTTAACAGTTCATAAAAAGGGCGAGGAAAGCAATTAAATCATCGAGAAGGGGCACATTACGACGCACCCTTGAGAGGTGCGTCATGGTTCTCAGAAAACTAACCACTTTGACTTTGCTATTTCTCCTTTTTATTTAACGAATCTCAATTATGGGACAGGATACGTTCTGTTCGATTTTTGGATCGATTGCGATAGAACGCGTGAACGATTTCGCAGCGTGAGGCTTAGGCTAAGGGTTGGAGTCAATACTCAGAATATAATTGTGTGTTGTGTGTGTTCTTTTCACGTCGAACTTAGGGGTCTATTTATAGGAAAAAGTGGCGTAGAAAGATAGTTTTTCAGGAATTTGAATACGAAATGGATTAGGAAAAGAATCCGTCCCAGGTATTTACGGCGCCCAGCTCTGGGCGTCAAAGATTTCGACGCCCAGGGCTGGTCGTTGAAAATAGGGTCTGGCAGAATTCTTTGTCAGATTGGACTCTAGAGTACGGAGTTCATTAAGAGACTTAATCCGAGTTATTTGGTGCGTATCAATTTACGACGGAATGCGTCTGGGCCCTTTAAGAACTCTAGGTTCGTTATGAGTTTAATTAATACGTTAACTCTTTTATCGAACTGCGATAGGAATAGAATTCCTTTTACAATTTCTATCTCTTTTAGGATTTATGTTGGAGTGCAACACCCAATTCTGACAGGTTTCTACCTTTTTATGCTTACGACTTTTAGCAACTACCCTTTACGGCAGTTACTATTTTTAGCAGGTTTCCATAAATAGCAGGTTTCGGGTGAAATGAAAAGGGGAATTGAGATTCGTTATTTTATAGGAGATGCGTTGTCAAGTGGAGATTTACGTTTTTATCATGGAACCTTCCCTTTTGGGAATGGGGACAAAAGTAGGTGTCTACAGTTATCAACCGCAAACCACGCACGGCCATTGACACGTGCGTCATGCCCATCATTTCCAAAGTCCAAACCTGCTCTTACACCACCATTAGCATAATGACCATATAACTTGTTTGGATACGTCATGTTGATATACCCTTGAGCCGTCCCTATGCTACTCATTGGCCTTGATTGATGTAAACCCGTGACACTAGCCTGAGGCCGTAAAATGTGAATCCTAGCAGATGTAATCCTTATGCTTGACCAATACCTATACAAATTACCCTATCTCATTCAACCCATCTTTCAAGCCGTCTTGAGTCACAAAAACAAAAAAAAAAAAGACAAATGAAAAGTACATTCTACGCTTAACGTAAAAAAAAATAATAATAAATAATAAAAAAGAAACTTTGCAAAGCGCCTCTAAAGTTAGTCTAAAAAGAAAAAGAAGCATTTAGCGCACCAAAAAAGATCCGCCTAGAAAACATTTTCAGCGCCCACCGCTGGGCGCCGAAATCTTTAGCGCCCCAGCCTGGGCGCTGAATCTCCCTGCTTGCTAAATTTTGTCCAGAAGTGCTCGTCATTTTATCCGCACATGCACGGAAAAATAACGAACACTTGGAGGGGTACAGCACGTATTCAGATATACGTACCACCAAAAAAAATATACATGTACTCAAAAAAATATAAAACAAATTTTTGGCTTACGGCAAAGCAACAGATTAAAATAATAATAAACTTCACTTACTCTACCGTTTCAAATAATATGTTTCCACCTCAGAACGTACTTGTTTAAAATCGGCATTCTAAAAAACCATTTTCTGACTAAGAACTACGCAAGACCTGATTCCAAATTAAATCTATTTAAGGCGGATACGTAGGCAATCCATGATTCGGTCCAACCAATTAGCAAAAATATGAAAGCCTATAGAAAAATAAGAATAAAAAATAGAAGTCCCTTATTGAAATTTAATTATTTGCAACCCAAGTCGAAAGAAAAAATTTAAAAGGAAGAATCCAAGTCACCAAGATGCCAAAAATAATGAGCACACATCGAAATAATAAGGGCACGCACCCTTGCCAGAAGGAGCACTCACACTCCTAGGCACTTAGCCAAGACTCAAAAAGATCGATTTGCCTCAATTGAATGGGGGCTAGCGCAAGCGTCCATGACCTCTAAAATACTCGACTTGACCCTCCCTAAAGCGAACTAACTCACTTAAAGACTTTCTTTCACCACTAGACATAGTCGTTCGCTTAAAGACCTTCTTTCACCACTAGACACAGTCATAATCGCCAACAAGTAATAAAGGCGGTAAGCTTGCAATAAAGAGGATTGTTCTACGGCATCGCCCCATCGTTCCTTCGAACTCAGGGCCCCCGTTCATGGTAATCCAAATGCTTGCGAATCCCCTTTGAAAACAAAAAAATCAGACATTGTCAATAGAACTTGGCACTTACCCAAGGCTCACTCTACTCAGACATATGACACGGGCATCTAAAATCGAAATCTAAAAGCATCATTAATGGGAAGACATAATAGCAATTGGGGGCTAAAAATTTGAAGTGAAAGAGCTAGGGAAATAACTAAGTATACCTTGACCTTTTGTACGCACATACACCAAGTGAATCTAAGTCAATTTGACAACCGTTTATATTCCCGCAATTCTGGAAAAGATGGCCCTAAGAGCCTAAAGCATGTGCCGCACGGGCACAAGTAAAATCTTGGCGCCAGCACCCTGGCTTCCAGCAAATCCTTAGACAGCATTCCAAAAATCGTAACAGTATTTTTGATTCACTCATGTAATCCTGTACGAACCTTTCTATAAATCAACTTGCCTAGGACACCTCGGGTTGTACACAGTAAGACTCGGATTTTAAATAATTTTCAAATAATTTTTTAAAGACTTCTTCGAACATAATAAAGTGTCGTTGGTTTAAGCTTAGTATGCGTCTATCTCAACGTTGCAAGTGAGTCAAAAAGATTTTTAATATGATTATGGGTAAAGAAAGGCACCTAGCTTTTGGTCAAGGCACACTTCGACATGTGACTACCTTGACCATGGAAATGTCGAACAATACGGCATTTACAAGAGAAGTAGCAGATCACTACTCGAACGTACCTCGCACTAAACGAGTCTGGTTCAAACTATTCATGATCCGTGTCACCATGAATGCATAAAAACGTATGCAAAGCATTATAGCACCAAGCCAATCCCGTAGCTACAATTGGGGGCTTGAGAAAAACACTCTAAAAATGCTCGAAATGACGATTTTACCACAAATTCTCTACGCTAATGATGTACATACGTCTTAGGGACACAATCCTAAGGTTTGATCGTGTAAAATGAACCTTAGAGTGGCTACAACCCCTCCCAAATTCTAAGCGCTACTTAGAATATATAAAGTCACCCCACTAACAAGGGTAACTGAAAATCGCGAGTCAACAAAACTCCGATCAAACTACTGCACATAACGCTCACCCTACAAGCGCCCGTTACACAGTCTACCTCGTTCCAAAGCAAAAGCGAAAGAAAAAATCAAGGATAAGAACTGTCAAAATATACCCAGAAATCATTTTCAACGCCCAGAGCTGGGCGCCGATATCTTTAGCGCCCCAGCCTGGGCGCTGAATCTTTCTGCTAGCCAAGTTTTGCCCATATATAAAAATAAGAAAGAAACACCTATGAATCCTCGCATCGAACGAAGTAATAAGCCGTGCACACCCACGCAGAAGGTGCTACACTTGTTCGAGCACCTGAACAAGGCGTGATGAAGTACTCCAATGCAAAAAATAATAATGATATCCCAACACCTGGAGAAATGTTCTAATACCTGTTGTTAGGCCACACAAGCCTACGTCGCACCATAAGTTCAACCATCCCACGGTACAAGTCTAAAAAAAGAGTAAGGCATATTGCACTAATGTAGGCACGACCAAGAGCACGTGTAAAAGAGGCAAAGACTACTTATCGCCCAAATTCAAAATATAAGCCACACAACTTCTACATTAAGGATTAAAAGGTAGCCAAATATTACTTACCACGAAAGGGATAGCTCGCACCTACACGAGCGGAACCCCAAGGCATCTTTCTCGAAAGAACCTACAAAAATCGTACGCCAAAAGGAAAGCATCCCAACATGCATACTTGGGGGCTCCAAGCTACGAAACAACCATAGCAAAATAAAAAAATCTCGAAGCAAATGTTTGAACAATCGAAAGGGCACGATGTTTGAGCCCACTTCATGAATGGGCCTGAACCCTATCAAGCTTCTAAGCAAACTATTCACAATCAGTCATTGCTCA
This sequence comes from Spinacia oleracea, assembly GCF_020520425.1. Taxonomy (NCBI): domain Eukaryota; kingdom Viridiplantae; phylum Streptophyta; class Magnoliopsida; order Caryophyllales; family Amaranthaceae; genus Spinacia; species Spinacia oleracea. The sequence continues at coordinate 44,975,541 of NC_079492.1, read as the reverse complement.
AAAAAAAATGATTCAAACAAACTGATTAATGGACCGCACACAAACGGTCATTCAATGAACGCTCGTTCGCACATACATATCATCTTTCTAAATATCGAACATTTACGAACGCGTTCAAAAGAAAAAAAAAAGAAAACAAACGAACAAAAGGCCAACTGTGAAATCATTTTCAGCGCCCAGCGCTGGGCGCCGAAATCTTTAACGCCCAGGCATGGGCGCCGAAAATGATCCCAGACCCAAAAAGGCCCCTGACTTCTATAGGGCACTGCCATATTCATTCGACTTGAAAATTGCCGATTTCTTTACTGAAAGTCGCACCTCACGGCTTTGTTAAGAGTAGCACACCACTACAAAGATCGCTCGCACTTACGAGCACAATCCCAAACACGATCAAGGACATTACAAAATGCTTATCCGCAAGGAACCTCTTTGACAAGAACTGACCGTCAAGCAACAATGCTTGGGGGCTCGAAGGAAAATATATATTATGCAAAGTTAAAAAAATATTTCCGGACTAACGCTGTACGAAGTCTCGTGTTTGGATGTCTCAAAAAATAAAACGGGTTTACGACCTCAAGACAAAGGTCGCCGTTGATGCTTATACATAGTCCCCTAATCAAGGACCCAGGTAGTGGCAAAATTGAGCCGAAAAGACTAGCTCAAAACCATGAAAAGGTGATGACCACGAGACCACGGTCCATCTAAACACATTGTCAACCCACATTCAGGTTACAACTAATTCCGAGCATCCCTCGAAAGAATTCGCTCCTGCGAGAATGAATAAGAAAAGAAATTCTCAAAGAAATCACAAGAACAAATGAAATAGGGACTCGCCCACCTCAATCGGGCAAGATCGCGCCACGAACCGCGCGAGTTCCCTATCGAAAAAATGAATTCAGGGACGTCCACCCTCAGCGGACAGGGCTCGCCCACCCTCAGCGGGCGGGGTCTGCGTCACTAGCCGCGCAGGACCTCAGTTTTCGAAAAATAGAACAAATTCAAAATAGGCTCGCCATCTTCAGCCGGCGGGGTCTACGTCACAAACCACGTAGGTCCTTATTTTCAAAAAGCACAAACAAATTTCAAAGTAGATTCGTCCACTTCTATCGGATGGGGTGTCCACCCTTAGCGGACACGTTCGCCATCTTCAGCCGGCGGGGTCTACGTCACAAACCGCGTAGGTCCTTATTTTCAAATTTCAAAAACAGATTCGTCCACTTCTATCGGACGGGGTGTCCACCCTTAGCGGACAGGTTCGCCATCTTCAGCCGGCGGGGTCTACGTCACAAACCGCGTAGGTCCTTATTTTCAAATTTCAAAAACAGATTCGTCCACTTCTATCGGACGGGGTGTCCACCCTTAGCGGACAGGCTCGCCATCTTTAGCCGGCGGGGTCTGCGCCACTAACCGCGCAGGTCCTTAGTCACTGCAGCGATAACTTTTTTTGGTTTTCCCTTTTTCCAAAAATTAAAGGACTGGTTTTCCCTTTTTCCAAAAATTAAAGGATTGGTTTTCCGTTTTTCCAAAAAAGAGCGATGTGCTGGATTTTCCTTCGTTTTACGTCCAATAAAAACAAGGGGTTTTCTCGTTTAGCTAGCCCTGAAAATGAGAATCTTTAAAAACATTTTTACCTCGTGATTGGACTTGGCCAGGCCCAATTACACTTTATAGCTTTGATTTCGAAAACATCTGTAGCTACTCCCAATGACAAAGTGAGGGAGTTTCTACGCCTCTTTAGATACTTCCAATGACAAAGTGAGGGAGTATTCTATACTATCCGTTGACAAATCTCAATGACACGTGAGGAATATGTCGACATTTCAAGTGATGACCCTTAAGTCAAATGTTATCACTCGGGGGCTCGTGAGACCCTCGCAAAACAGGTCACATACACCATGGCTTGTGTGACGCACTCTGTCTAATACTTTGACCATCGTCTTACTCCAAGACTCAGTCAAAGTGGGGGCTAACTGTAGACACCTACTTTTGTCCCCGTTCCCGAAAGGGAAAGGTTCGATGATGAAAGCGTAAATCTCCACTTGACAACGCATCTCCTATAAAATAACGAATCTCAATTCCCCTTTTCATTTCACCCGAAACCTGCTATTTATGGAAACCTGCTAAAAATAGTAACTGCCGTAAAAGGTAGCTTCTAAAAGTGGCAAGTCATAAAAGATAGAAACCTGTCAGAATTAGGTGTTGCACTCCAACATAAATCCTAAATGAGATAGAAAACTGCGAGAATCCTATTCCTAATATGATTCGGAAATAAGAGTTACGTATTAATTAAAATCCTAACGAGCCTAGAGTTCGTAACGGGCCCAGATGCATTCCGTCATGAAATTGATACGCACTAAAAGACTCGATTAAGTCTCAAACACTACAGATTTCAGGAATCCGAATCTGACAAAAAAACGGCCCAAACAGCAATTTCAACGCCCAACCCTGGGCGCTGAATTTGCATGGGTCCTATTTTCAACGCCCAGAGCTGGGCGCCGAAATCTTTGACGCCCAGAGCTGGGCGCTGAAAATACCTGGGACGTGTTTTTTCCTAATTCCTCGTGGATTAGAGTTCTACAATTCTATCTTTCCACGAACTCTTCCCTATAAATACAGCCCCAAATTCGACGTGAAACACACACACACACAACACACAATTCATATTCTGAGTATTGACTCCAACCCTTAGCCTAAGCCTCACGCTGCGAAACTGTTCACGCGTTCTGTCGCAATCGATCCATCAATTGAACAGAATGTATCCTGTCCCATAATTGAGATTCGTTAAATAAAAAGGAGAAATAGCAAAGTCAAAGTGGTTAGTTTTCTGAGAACCGTGACGCACCTCTCAAGGGTGCGTCATAATGTGTCCCTTTTAAATGATTTAACTGCTTTCCTCGCCCTTTTTATGAACTGTTAAACTAAGTAAATCTGATTGTTCTATCACGCCTAACAAATATAATATTTTCGGGAAATCGGATTATCATGCTAGGTCCCTTAATACTACTTAAATCAGATAATCACGATCGATCTAGTATTATATGTTGCATATTGCTAAAATCAACTCAGATTAGTTTAATAGTTAACGCATGTCCCTTCAATTATTTATGCTGAGCTAGTAAGGATATCTTGCCTCTGGAGTTATCGACGAGCGAAGTACTCCTCTCGATAGTTACAGTCCCCCGAACCCTCAATCTCTACCTTGCGGGTGTATGTTGAGAGATCCCCACACCAGGGATCACAAGGGAACCTACGGCCGTCGTGGCCAAACATAATTGCACTCCCTTTATGTCACGATAACCGGGTTTTGTCAGTTTTTCTCATTGTCGTTAAAAACTGAATGGCGACTCCTATATTACTAGTCAATTGGGTGTATACTCACAGGAAATCCAATTACACTTGATTGAATAAAAGAATCGTCACACCCACGAGGGACGAGGTCACGCATTAGCCTCGTGCTTTTTCGACCCCCCTCACAGAACTCCATTGGCAAGGCTAACTTGTATGCTACTTTCCCTATTCGTTGCAGAATCTCATATGGTCCTACATACTTGGCACTTAGCTTGCCCTTCTTCCCAAATCTCATCACACCCTTGGTTGGTGATACTTTCAAGAACACTTTATCACCTACTGCAAATTCGTCATCTCTTCTTTTCAAATCAGCATAACTCTTTTGCCTATCCTGGGCAGCTTGAATTCTAGCCTGAATCATTTTTACATTCCTAACAGTCTCCTCAATGAATTATGTTCCCAAAAACTATATTTTCACTGAAATCATTCCAGCATGTGGGACTTCTACACTTTCTCCCATATAGTGCCTCAAAAGGTGCCATCTTAATGCTTGCATGGTAACTATTATTGTATGAAAATTCGATCAAGTCTAGATGGTCTTCCCAACTACCCTTAAAGTCAATTGCACAAGCTCTCAACATATCTTCCATAGCTTGGTTAGTTCTCTCAGTCTGACCATCGATTGCAGGGTGGAAAGCAGTGCTCATTTTCAAAGTTGTCCCAAGGTTCAACTGGACCTTCTGCCAAAATTTCGAGAGGAATCTTGAATCACGGTCTGAGATAATATCGGTTGGGACCCCATGCAACCTCACTACATGCTTAATGTAAGTCTTTGCGAGCTGTTTCTTTTTCCATGTCTCTTTAATCGGAATAAACACGGCTGATTTTGTTAGACGGTCCACAATAACCCCAAATGGTATCATTTCCGTTCTTTGATCTAGGCAAGGCAGTAACAAAATCCATAGAAATGGAATCCCACTTCCATCCAGGCACTTCTAAAGGTTGAACTTTCCCCATGGGTCTTTTGTGGTCTATTTTGACTTTCTGACAGGTTAGGCATCTAGACACAAACTCGGCAACTTCCCGTTTCATATTAGGCCACCAATAGATTTGCTTCAGGTCTTTGTACAACTTGTCACCCCCAGGGTGCACAGAATATGGAGTATTATGCCCCTCATCCATAAGACGTCTCTTGAGTTCTTCACACTTCTGTGGTACACACCATCTCCCGTTGAACCTCAAACTACCATCTTCATGAATCTTGAAATCTACTTCTTTCCCTTGACCCATCTTTTCTTTGATTTTCTCTAAGTACTCATCCCCAGCTTGACTTTCTCTAATCTCCTCGAATATAGACAACCCCAACGATAATGCACTCAGTTTTGCTTTGGTTTCCCCAGGATTTACTATTTCCAGGCTAAGTCTCTGCATGTCTCGACACAACTCTTCAGGCACTACCAAGACATTCATACTATGGCTAGATTTCCTACTCAATGCATCGGCAACTACATTTGCTTTCCCCTCATGGTACTGAATGTTCAAATCATAGTCCTTGATCAACTCTAACCATCTTCTTTGTCTCATGTTGAGATCTTTCTGGGTGAAAATGTATTTTAGGCTTTTGTGGTCTCTGAAGATCTTACATGTTGCCCCATAGAGGTAATGTCTCCAAATTTTCAAAGCGAAAACAATCGCAGCTAGCTCTAGATCGTGGGTAGGGTAATTATCCTCATATGGTTTCAATTGACGCGACGCATACGCAATCACCTTCCCATTTTGCTGTAATACACACCCCAACCCATTCTTCGACGCATCACTATATACCTCAAACCCTTCATTCCCATCAGGCAAGGTTAAAACAGGTGCTGAGGTTAAACGCTCTTTGAGAATTTGGGAGGCATCCTCACATTTTTCGCTCCACTCAAATTTTGATTCTTTCTTCATCAAGTTGGCCATGGGTCTTGCTATCTTTGAGAAATCTCTCACAAATCTCCTATAATACCCAGCTAGACCTAAGAAACTCCGAATATCAGACACATTCTTCGGAGTAGGCCACTCACTCACAGCTTGAATCTTGGCAGGATCCACAGAGACTCCTTCCTTTGACACATAATGCCCCAAAAATGCTACCTTTTCCAGACGGAACTCGCACTTAGAGAACTTTGCATACAACTGGTTCTTCCTAAGCGTCTCCAAGATAACCCTCAAATGCTCATCATGTTCCTTTTCATTCCTCGAATAGATCAGAATATCATCAATGAATACCACCACGAACTTATCTAGGAATTCATGGAAAATCCTATTCATTAAATCCATAAATATGGCGGGTGCATTGGTTAACCCAAAAGGCATTACTGTAAACTCATAATGGCCATAACGAGTCCTAAATGCAGTCTTAGGAATGTCTTTCTCAGCTACCCTCAATTGGTGATATCCCGAACGCAAATCAATCTTTGAGAATACACTTGCCCCATTCAACTGGTCAAAAAGGTCATCTATCCTAGGCAAAGGATATTTGTTTTTTATTGTTACGTTGTTCAACTCCCTATAATCAATACATAGCTGCATACTCCCATCTTTCTTTTTGACAAACAATACTGGAGCTCCCCACGGTGATGCACTAGGCCTAATGTACCCCTTGTCGAACAAGTCCTGCAATTGTGTCTTTAACTCACTCATTTCTGGGGGTGCCATCCTATAAGGTGCTTTGGATATAGGTGCGATTCCTGGATTTAACTCTATGGTAAAATCGAGGGCTCTAGCCGGTGGCATACCCGGAATCTCATCCGGAAATACATCTACGAATTCTCCTACGATTGGGACATCCTCTATCTTTACCCCAACTTCCTTACTCACATCTTGGACACTACAGAAAAATAGTTCACACCCTTTATTGACCAATTTCCTCACTTGCAATGCGGAGATCACCCCAAAGTTCCTAGACTTCCCAAAACGTCTATATGATATTGATTTCCCAGTAGGGTTCTTTAGGCTTACTTTATGAATCTCGCAATCTATCCTGGCCTTGTATAAGCTTAGCCAATCCATCCCCAGAATCACATCTAGGTCCCCCAAACTAAATTCTATCAAATTAGATGGAAAAGTGCAATCTTTTATCTTCAAGGGCAAGTTCTTAAATAATTTCGTACACCTTATGGTTGCACCAGTAGGCATACTAACAGGTAAATCAATTGCCTCAAAATCTACTAGCTTCAAACTTTTAACAATAGAGGACGAAATAAAAGAATAAGTTGCCCCTGAATCAAACAACGTTTTAACAGGTAAGGAGTGAACAGAGAAAGTACCCGAAACTACATCTGCAGAACGTTCAGCTTCATTTCTACTCATTACGAACAGCTTTCCAGGAGCCTTGTTGTTATTGTTGTTTCCATTGGCAGGTTTGTTTTGGTTTCCCTGGTTATTTGGTGCCCCAGCAGGCTTCGAACTTTGGTTCCCCGAATGGTTAAACCCTGGTTTCCCTTGGTTACTACTCCCACTACCATTCTGCTCTTTCTTCTGCTTTGTGAAGCACTCAAACTCCCTATGTCCCTTCTTATGACAATAGTTGCAAATTACCAATTCCCCCTTACAATCCTTCCCAGGGTGGTTGTTGTTGCACCTCCTGCAGTGGTACACTCTGTCAGTTTGGTTTCTGTTGTTATAGTTATTCCCCTGGTTGTTTCTTCCCTGGAAATTACCATTACCATTACCATTACCATTACCATTACCTTTTCCATTTCTATTCCTTTTGAAGTTCCCCTGACTTCCCCCAGCATTAAACTCTTTCCTTTTATCCCCAACAATAACATTCTTCTTGTCTCTCCTGGTCTGCAGGCCATAAATATGAGCAGCTCTCCCATACACAATGTCTAAGGACGTAAAGGTTTCCCCGCCTAATCCCAGTTGGATCTCATCGGTTAACCCTTGCTCAAACCTCTGAGCCTTTAGTTCCTCAGTAGCTACCACCTCAGGTGCAAACCTCGACAAAGCTATAAACTTACTGTAGTATTCAGCAATGGTCATATTCCCCATCCTAAGGTTAATAAACTCCTGTGCTTTCTGCTTCCTCATAAAAGGAGGATAAAACTTCCCCCTCAAGGCAACAATAAAAGAATCCCAATTGAATCCCTCTGCAGCACTTAGTCTAGTCCCATTTTCCCTCCACCAAAGGTCGGCCTCATCTTTCAGGTAGAGGACAGCTTGGCCTACTTTCATATGCTCAGGACAGTTTACCTCCCCAAATAGTTTCTCAAATTCCCTGATCCAGTTTTCAAGGAAGGTGGGGTCTGCCTGCCCCTTAAAGTATGGTGGCTTAACTTTCGCAAGCCTTTCAAACATGTCCCCTGCAGAATCGGGGCGCTCAGTTCTTTCCTGGGTTAGTTTTTCCGCCAAGAGGCGAATAGCAGCAGCCAGTTCACTATTATTGGCCATCCTAGAGCGCGACCTGAAATTAATATACTCTAATTCAGGTTCAAACTTTACTTATATTATCCTCTAGTAATGCAATATCACATCAACATTCAAAACTCACACAAAATGAACAATCATGCAGAACATTCAACCGAGAGATAAGGAATAACTTCAAACATCACGAATAATAAGGTAGAATAAAAGAATAAAACATTCCCCCTTGCGTGCCCGTAATAAACCTTGATCTTTTAGATAGTCAATAATCTAGCTTTTATTCCTCAGAAGAATGTCGATAACCATCCTAAATATTAACACACCTGTTCTCAAAATAAAGTAAAAAGGTTCTACGATATAAACATAAACTATGGTTGGGCGAATTTTCCAACATTTTTCTCACACACAACTAAATATGCAAGCAAAGCTAAAGGGAAACATCATCAGACTTGTCCTTTGATTCGCTATAACCTTCTAGGGTGAATAACTCATATTTAAGTTCATCATCATCATCCATATCAAAATAATAAGCTTCCTTTCTTGGCCTAGAGGATCTTCGTAGACCTTGAAGTTGATGATTAGCTTCCTCTGGCTCAGGCTCAGGTTCAGGTTCATGTTCAGGCTCGGGTTCAGGCTCAAACTCAAACGCAGGCTCAACCTCTAATTCATGCTCGAACTCAAACTCAAATTCATGTTCGAACTCAAACCTAAATTCATGCTCAAACTCAGGCTCCGAATCGCTTTCAGGTCTCAAAACAGCTTGATAAATATCGACCCTAGTTTGCCCTCTAGCACGATCAAATTTACGAAGGGCTTCATCATCACTATCAGGTTCTCCTGCTCTTAAAACTTGACGCAGAACAAGTTCATGGCTGGTGTAACTGTTAATGTCAGACTCGTAATCCATTTCATTTTCATCATCGCTTAGAACAATAGGGTTAGAATTGCTCCCTATTCTATTTCCTTGTATGCCAGACATGATTAATGATCTATAACAATTAAACATAGTTTCTATGTTAGTAATTAGTACTCTCGCTTACCGTATGATCCCACAATACACAACAAGTAAGAATATGTATCAATGGCAAAGCATAGGAAAGACACGACAGTTAGCAGGCAGAGAAAGTACAATCATGTTGACATAATGCAGACATAATGCTTCTATTCTATATGCCCTTTCCTATGCTACCCATCTCTCAAACTAATCATAATATATCAAACATTGAAGCATAAAAGAATAAGACAAGAATGATTTATAAGAGTTAATTTGATTAAACGAATAGTTATTTAGACGACAAATAATAATAAGGAAAATAATAAAAAAAAAAAAAAAAAAATTCCCGGTACTGTAGCAGCAGTAAATTTTCTTTTTTCTTCTTCTTTTTTTTTTTTAAATAATTACGAAAATATTAATTTAAATTTCAAAAAAAAAAAAGAAACGAAATACATTAAGTCACATAAACAAGAACGTATTTCAAAGCACGTAATTCAAGAGTTAATTTTAAAATAAATTCAAACATTTCTAACTAATAACTTTCAATTTATTCACTAGTTGTAGTTTACTTCAACGAAATTCTTTTTACGTAACTAATTAGTTAGTTAGGTGCCTAAAATTTAAAAGGTAGACACGAAATGTCAGTAAAACCTTTAGCTCAAAAATACCACTTTGTAACACCCCGACAATTCCCATTTTCTAAAATACCCCTTTTTAAACATAGCTGTAGGGAATTATCAAAGTATTATCGCCCGTGTGAAAACGTAACGGCTTATTCAGAATTTTGCAGTGGAAAACATAAAACTAACTTGTAGGTTCATAAATAATCTTATTACATATTAGGTCCAAAACCAATTAACTGAAATAAGGAAATACGAATAGTACGACAAATTTCATATTTAAGTTAACAAACCAAATCACCTAATAAAGCAAATATAACTACAAGCTCTCTAATCCCGATCCCCAATGATGCATCATCTTCAAACCTGTAGATGGGCAACGCTTATTGATCCTTAGAGACTGCTCACCAAAGATGGGTCATCACAGGATCAATAAGGCATAGCCATGATCAACACACACAAACAAAGCACGTAATCAGCAAAGCTGAGTACTACATACTAAAACAATAATAATCCTAACATGATACTATTAAACGAACCCTAACATGATACTATTAAACGAAACCTAACATGATACTATTAAACATAAGTAAGGGCAGACAAAACATGATAATTTGACGACCATACTTGACTAGACTAGGCTAGACTTATGACAATAATATTATTTTGGTTGAAATAGACAATGGACCGAGTTGTCCATCCAGAAGTCTTCACTAAGGAAGACGAGGTACGGGCGCGACTCCGTAACCTCAGTGACCTGCGATATCGAGGAACGTTTAAATAAAAATAGAACATGGTGATCAATCCGGTCCCAGAAAAGGCCATGGGCTACCACCATGAACCCCAACTCCTGTTTGTCCGTCACTTTAGACGTGCACAGTCTAAAGCTATTGCTACTCAGTTTCACTTTACATGATTTACAATTGAGATTTCGTTATGACTCAACAATCACATAAGACATACAATTCACATTTTTTCACAATTGTTTTTATCTTGGAATTAAGTAAGTGATCATAAAAGCATCAATCAAGACTCATTCCAATTTATCCAACCTTTCCTTTAACCATGAGCAACCCTGTATATGGGCATAAAGTTTCAACTTACTAAACAAGGTCCACCGCCCTCATAAAGTAGTGAAAAGATAGAAAGGGAACAACAACCAATCGATCCAAACCAATCATATAGAATAATCTAGTGTTCCCAACCAACATGTTTGTATCAATCATCCATACTAACATGTTACAGTTCTCATAGTGCAAAATAAGTTCAATAAGTTTGTCCAAGAGTATTAAACATGCACATTCCATATAACCAAGTTCGTCCATAATATCAACATCACCAAGTTCAACAACAAATTCAACATGGTTTCAACAATTAGCACACATTCCAAGCACGCAAGTATATACGTACCTTGTGTAAACAGACTGATAGGCCACTTTAACACTTTCAAAAGTCGCCTAAAGAGAATTCTCCGCCTAAAACAACCAATAAATAATCTCAATCAATTTCTAATCATTGACAACCATAATAAAGCATTCTAAATGCATCCTAAGCATATTTAGAACTTTCCCCAATATCAAAACTTAAACATTTGATTTCCTAGAATCATAATTGTTGAATTAGTGATTGAAATTCGTTGACAACTTTTGCAAACATCGTACTTTAAATTTTCAGCAATATAAATTCATTTAAAAAAACTTCACCATGGTCAATCTACGTACCTAGTATCTCAACACAACCAATTCAATGATCCATACTCAACCTATCATGATTAATAATCATAAAAACCTTGAATTTCATACTTTAAACAACCAAAAACCAATATTTCAATGTAATTAGATAATCTGAAAATTAATAACTTTATTATAAAATTCATAAAATCTTAAATTTATAATTTAAATCACAAAACCCATAACTTTTATGCAAGAAAACATAATTCAAATTTATAAATCATGATTAAGCCCTAAATTAATTTTAATTAATCAAAACTGAAAATTAATTCGTTTTTAATGTCAACCAACATCTGAAAATCATGTTCAAACCATAAAAATTATAAATTTAATATCAAGAACATAATTTAAATTAACAACTATAATTAATTAAAATAATTAGTTACTTAGGGTTTAAGAAATAACCAAGAACTAAAGGGGAGAGAGAAGGCTGGCCGGCGGACAGGTGGTGGCTCGCGGCAAGGTTGACCGGCGGACGGTGGTGCTGGGTCGCGGTGTTGCTGCGCAAAACGTGAGGGATTAAGGGAAGCACGAAAAAAACCGAGGGGGAGGGAAGGACCGAAAACAGAGGAAGAAAGAAAGAGGATTGCAAGAGGAGAGAGAGGGCTGAGATTACCGTGCGTGGTGGTCGGCGGCTGGGACGACGGCGTGGGAGCACACGGCTGAGAGAGGGACGGCTGGGAGTACGTGAGGTTGAAGGAAGAGGAGTCTGATCTTTTTTTTTTTTACGTGAATTAGGAAAAGGGAAGGGAGTATGGTTTTGGGGTTTGGTTTGGGCTTTGCCCAATTGGGCCAGGAGTAGAATTTAGGTTGCTGAATCTGAAATGGTTAGGACTTGTTTTCTAATTTCAATAGAACGTGGTTTCGAAATTCGAGTTCGTTTTAAAGTAAAACTCGAAAATACATTTTGATTTCATAATCATTAAAAGTATTCGAAATGAAATAAAATAATTATATTTCAATTACATATTCGTTTCTAAAATCCGTAAATTATGTTTAAATATATATTAAATATGTTAAATATTCGTTAAAATATATAAATAAAATTACGGGGGATTACAATAAAGTTCTACAAGTCTTATTACATTCAGTAGAATTATTCTTTCTAAGAATGTTGAAAATAGAATCCCCCGGGTGGCCTAGACGATCGTGTCATGTGGATGACGATATGGCAGCAAAAGTCGAAGGTGAAGTTGTAATGGCCGATTTGAGGGGGTATAGTCTCCAGTGCTATTACATCTCATTAGATGTGATCCCGTCCGTAGGTCCTTCACACAAAAACCAAGGGGTCAAACTCAACCGAAACTCCATTATCAATAGTAAATTTTCGTACCAAAACTAAATTTTTAATAAGTTTAGGTGCATGGAGAACATTTCGGAGAGATAAAGGGGGGTTAGGCGGGGAAAAGGAGACATGACCACAACCATTAATAGGAATTTTATAACCATTACCAACAGTGATATGATGATTTTTGCTCAATTTGAAATAAGATGACAGTGTACCTTGGTTGGATGTTATGTGAGAGGTGGCACTCGTATCCATGTACCAATTGTCGTTGGGAACATTGAGAGACATATTATGCATAGTCGCTTCGATGTCCGTAGGAGCACAACCATATCCATTGTTGTGATAAGAGGCAGCATAAGATTGGTGTGGTCCAGGCCCAAGAATTCCTTGGCCTGTAGCTGCTGGCCGGTCCATGTTTTTGGTGATTGGGTCTGGCCCATCCATTTGTGGTATAAGGGAATGGAGGAGAACATAAGTATGTGGGTGCCCAATGATGACACGACTGTTGTTGTGGTTGCCACCCGCTTGGCAGCGACTGCGGCTGGGCCTGACACCGCGACCACATCCGCCGCGGCCACCACTCTTTCCACCCCCGTGATGTTTGTTCTTGCCTCGTCCACGACCGCCACCTTTACCACCAGGATGAGAAGAACCCCTATTGTTGTTGTTGGATCCATGAGAGACCGTGGAGGGGCGATCATCAAATGGTTCTTGGTGATTGTTGGTAGCGATAAGGGCAGTGGTGGTGGCAGCGCGCTTGTCGTTGCTAGCTTCTTCAAGAACGAGCATGATCTGACCTTGGAGAAATCAAGAAGAGGATCAGAATGTTGAATGATGGAAGCAACACCCGCATATGACTATGTTATCCCAACCACCAGTTGAAGGACAAGTCGTTGGTTATTGACCGGAGCTCCAACATTCTTGAGTTGATCTGCAAGCATTTTTAATTTCTGACAATAAGAAAGAGAAGAAAAAAAAAAAAAAAAGAGGAAGGTTAGGGCACGGCTAGGGTATAGGCTGTGATACCATAAAGGAAGTATGATGTTTGATTTTATTCATTAGCATAAACGTGTATTTATACAAAGGATTGATAATGCTAAACTAAGTAAACTACCTAAATTATAGCCTAAATATATTACAAGAATATTACAAATTAAATATTACAAGAATATTGCAAGAATATATGCTTAACATAATTACATAATGAGAATCAATTTGCATATATTCTAACCGTTTTTTTTTTCATTTTTGTGTCAAGTTGTGAGTAACACTTAATTGAATGTTGCAGTCTTGTAGGTGGGAGCACCATCCTCATCCCGCACCTGCACAAAATGCACAAAAAACTTTTTCTAAAAAATCAAAAATAAAATAAAAATAAATATGCCGAAACAAGGAAAAATAACACAAAGCAAAAGAAAATACTTAAAATGTTGGTTTAATTGATTGATTCAAAATTCAGTATCTCTCCTTCTCTCTTCTTTTCTCTCCTTGGGATAGTATGTTTCATATAATTAGGAGCATATGTTTTAGTAAGTTAGTGGGTCTTAGGATTCTTAGGGATTTAGGATGTTAGTGGTTAGTTTTATTAGGCATGATTATTATTGATGTATTTTCCAGTTAATGAGATGAGCAAACAGTAGTACGTATTTTCTTAAGAATATTTTAATTTTTTGAGGGAAATATTTTCTTAAGCAATTCACTCTAGCTTGTTTCCATTTTATTTTTATTCAACGTGGCATCAAGTTAGATTCTCTTATTAACACAAAAAGGGGAGAGACTAAGAGAAAGGAACAGACAACGCAGTTTGTTTCTAAGGTGAGAACACATAAAAGCTATGTCAAAAAAGAAAGAAAAGAAGAAGAAAACATATCAAAAAAAAAGGGTGATGATAAAGGTCGCCAGTTGTGACAACATTTAGTTGTCGCAATCTTACGTGTCGGAATTTAATTGGTACACATAGGCGCCACGTAGGTTATGCATCATCATAGTATTTTTACTATCAATACAATATTTTTACTATGAAAATATGTAAATAAGGTATTCAAGATAAAGGAGGAAACAAATTAGAATATTAAGATTTTCCTACTTTTTTTTTAAACATGTATAATAGGTTTTTTTTTTTTTGAAATAAAATTAATTCATTAATAAAAAGTCATACGACATCTACAAAAGAAATCTGAATCTATCAAATACATAACAAATCGAATCAAATAAAACTCGTTTTCTGCAAAATTACGATCATCGCGCATCGAACATCTTGTATACCCTCTAACACATCGTTGTTTGATACAACCTTCAACGAGGGGGTCTTTTGATCTGTTGTAATTTTGATATTAAATTAAATCTGATTCAATTGACTGTAGATTTAGAACCGACATCTGCTGCGACACCGCACAAATCTTCATCGCTGAATCAATTTCTCCTGCGAAATTAAATAATATTCTCCCTCGTACACCAGAAATTTAGGATCCTCTAACCTAAGAAAATTCTCCCTAAAAGGAGAAGAAAAACCCTATCTTTCGAGGGAGAACAATTCCTCGCACAAGGAGGAAGTATTATTAAAACCCTAAAACTCAAACAAAATTAGAAAAAGAACAAACAAAATAAAAAGATCGGGGCTTTCCACCGATAAAATCGATGGAAGCCCCTTCAAAATTCACTAATGGAAGCTAGGGTTTGAGAGAGGGAGAGGAGGGAGAGAGAGATGTATAATAGGTTAATAAATTAAATATTTTAGTTTCCAATTTAAATCATGACACATAAGCATGTCATGTCATCATTGTGACACGGCTTAAAGGTCGCATGTTGCGACCTTTATCATTTTCGCAAAAAAAATACTGTGAGTACTAGTCAAAGGAAACAAAATAACGCGGGTTTCATTGAACTGTTTTGAGAAAGAAATCGTGAAACTTAATTGTTATTATTAATTTGCTCGATCATCACCTATTTTTCTTCCCAGTTGTAAGTATTATTTTTGGGTGATGATAAAGGTCACAAGTTGTGACAACTTTTAGTTGTCGTAATTTTACGTGTCGCAGTTTCATTGGCACATATAGGCGCCACGTACATAGGCTATGCGTCATCAGAATATTTTTATTACCAAATGCAATATGTAAATCAGGTTGTCGATATAAAGAAAGAAACAAATTAAAATATTAAGATTTTCTTACCTTTTTTTGTAACATGTATATTAGGTTATATAAGTTAAATATTTTAGTTTTCAATTAAATCAGGACACATAAGCATGCCATGCCATCATTGTGACACGGCTTAAAGATCGTATGTTGCGACCTTTATTATTTTCGTTATTTTTGTAGTGTTTTATGTCTTTTTATATATTCTTCGAATTAAGTTTTTTTAACGTAAAAGAGGAGATTATATTAACATAATTAGAGTTTGAGTACATCGTAGATAAAAATTACATCAACGTACAGATGGTGGTAAAAACCTCCTTTTGGACTCCAACAATCGATAATACGAAGTTAATACGAAGAGTAATAATAAACTTTATACTATTGATCGTTATACCATCGATAATATTTAGTTAATACGAAGTAATAATAAACTTTATTAGTTATTCATTCATCGTTATCGATTATTAAACCAAGTTATACATGTATACTATTGATCTAAAATTCTTAATATTATTAAAATTAGTTATCGTCTTTGTCCCCTAACTAAGTCATTAATATTATAGTTTAACCGTGCGGAAATATAATTTGGATCCTAATTGACCCGACGCGGATCACAATCCGCTACCATAACTCGATCTGATAAGAACCCGAACTGTCAGGAACCTGAACCCATTATAACCCGATTAAATCTATTTCGATCCGACCCATTTCAGTTCGCTACCCGATTAACTGGATCAGAGATGAATCCGACCTGATATTAGTCTGATACAATATGAATTGAACCTAAACCCATTATAATCCGGCTAATCCCATTAACAACCCGATCTGATCCGATCGACCCAGCCCGATTACAATCTAACCCATTTACAACCCGATCTGATATGAACTAGGGCATAAAATATCCGACCCAATCCGATCAGTTAAATTTCAAAGCCGATTTGATCCGACCCGTTAGCCAAATGATCATGTTCCAACACGATTCCTTTCAACCCAAATCCGATGAGTCCAACCTAAACCTATTCCTCCGATTTAACACCCTAGTTTCAAGTATAGAAGTAGCGATGATGTACAGTTGCCTTTTGAGACTTTTGCACTCAACATGTCTATATCCTTTATTGTACTTTGTTTTTACTACTTGATTCATTTTGATTTCAGGGCCCGTATAATTTGGAAGTCGCAGTTTTTGTGTCCAAGAACGATCATCTTTTTGGTTAAGTTAGAAATGTTTGGATTGTGCATGGGTAAAACCCAATCTTGAAAATAATGAACGAGTAATAATGTAATGACAATCAATTAATGTTTCTCATTTTGGTCAAAGAAGCCAAAGGTGTGATTACAACAACTAAGTAAACTGAAAGACAGAGAGGTCCTACTATGCTTGCTTTGCATAATTGCATGCCATTTATCAATGGGATTGAGATTTGTTAATCTCAGTGCCTCTGGTTGTCCCGTTGATAGCGTTACTCGAGATGGTATGCTGATTACTCAAGACCGTTACTCTATCTGGAATTAATTATCACGTTGATAGCGGCTCTGTTTGGTAACTTATTTCAGTTAGCTTAAATGATCAGCTAGTTGAAATTTAAGGTAGCTTAAATGAATATATGTGTTTGGTATCCATTTGAAATCATATTTCAGGAGCTGAAATGCTGAGAAAATGACTGAAATACAGACGCTACTAAAAGTAACGTCTGCAAATCAGGTGCTGAAATCCTATCGCAACATTAGTTTCATCGGTATTTTACTTCGCTTCTCAAGGCCATTAATCTGACATTTTGTTGGTATTAAAGCGCTAATATATGACACCTGTGTATATTTGACTATGATGTAGGTAGTAAATGGGAGCAAAATTTCTTGTATCACTGTATCATAGTGGGAAAATATATTTGTTAGGAAATGTAATTATTTAATATGAATGATCAATAATTATATAATTAATACTTCGTATGAGCAAGTATATAAGGAACAACTAGAAACTTAAATAAAAACATGTTAAAAGTAATGGTCTACTAAATTATAATGAAGAGTTACGAAAATAGGTAAAGTGTAAAATATATTATAATAATAAAATTTCAATACAATGCAAATAAATTGTATAATCATCGTATAATTTAAGTTAGCTAAACATTTACTTTTGCCAAACAGTTGTCGTAACCAGGTAGGTTATCAGTTCAGGTAACTTATCAGTTTCAGACATCATCTTATCAATTTCAGGTAACTTATCAGTTTCAGCTTTATTTCAGCTTGTGTTGCCAAACATAGCCAGCGTCTATCTAGAATTAATTGTCACGTTGATAGCGTAATTATTTGATGTTTAAATAACCAATTTCACTTCATATTACAAATGCCATATAAAAATTCTCCAAACAACCAAACCTATAACTTCAATCCAGGTTGCAAGCCTACGCTCAGGGGCGGAGTCAGGATTTTTTTTTTCGGGGTGTTTGCAGTGGCGTTTCCAGGATTTTTTAGTGTGTTGTGTCTGGTGATCTTCCACAACACACAATATATTAGTAAAAAAAAGTATCGTTTTAAAGTTAATAAATATTCATATTACAATAATTGAAATACGTACAAAATTATTCTCTACGGGTTTCATATGCGTGATGAAAAGAATAACTTAATTTAAGAGAGCTGATATTTAAATTCAAAACTCTACGAGACCGTCTGTTTCTAAAGACTGGACTCTTAGGATTATCTCCCATAGTTATTCAAAACTCTAAAAGACTAGTTGTATCTAAAGGATGGTCTCTGAGGATTATTCCGGACGCTGGTGTTTTTAAGTATAACCTAAGAGATCGATTTTTTATAATAACAGGTTTCTTATCCCTCAGCTATGTTTTTCCAACTTTCTTTGGAAGTCGGTAGACCCCCTTCCACCTACGTGACTCCGCCACTGCCTACGCTAACTAATAATCCGCCCTTGAACTTCAGCTTTTCATGATACTACAACTTTAATAAATACTCCCTCCGTCCATTAATACCCTCACCGGTTTGACCATTACGGAGTTTAAGACACTTGAATTGACTAAATAATTTAATGGGTGTTATTTGATAGTGGGGTATTTTTTTAATATAGTTAGTGGGAAATGTGTAAGAGGTGGTGAGTGGTGAATGGGGGTGTGAATTTTTAAATGATTTTTTTGTAGAGAGTAGGGGTGTATGTGGGTTGGTAGGTAAGGGTGCGTTCTATTCAACTTATTTGACCTCAACTTATCTGAATTTATCTGAACTTATATGAACTTATTGGAACTTATTGGAACTTATCTAAACTTATCTGAACTTATTGGAACTTATTGAAACTTTTAATAGTAGTAGTAGTAATAATAATAATAATAATAATAATAATAATAATAATAACAATAATAATAATAATAATAATAATAATTCTCTCCAGGGGTTGGGCGATTAGGGTCCGTATTATGGCCGAAATTGGGTGCGTTCTCATCAGGTGCACCCTTTTTTCGATCAGGGGTGATTCGGTGGTGCTGTGATTCGGTGGTGCTGCGCTTTCGGTGGTGTTACGGTGGTGTTTCGGTTGTGTTTCCGGTCAGGTGCAGCGTCATTCAACCAGGTTGTGTTCGTTTGGTAGGGCTGTTATTAGGGCGGTGTTGTGCTGTGGTGTTTCGCGTGCGTTAACAATCAGGTTGTGAGTCTTTGACAGGTTGTGCGGTAACAATCAGGTGGTGTTTCGGTGGTGGACGTGAGTCTTGTTGTTGCTTTGCTATTGCTATTGCTATTCAATCAGGTTGTTGCTCTTGTTGTTGCTGATTTGTGGCGTAGGAATCTCCGGCATTGTTCGTGGTGTTTTGGGAGGCAATTCTGGGCTTTCGGTGGTGTTTAGGGTGGTTGTGGTGTGTTGGTGTTGTTTTCTGTTGAAGTGCTTTGATATGGCGGCTTCCGTGGAGAAGTTTCATTGCCCTTTTGTGGGTCTTAGCGGGTGCCAGGTGAAGGAAATAATGCCCTTGGTCCAAGTATGCATTCTATGTTAAGTCTAATAAATGCGGTTCAGTATTAATTAACAAGTTAATAATTCAGTGAGATCAAGTGAGCTGAATGCCTAGCTAGAGGCCGCTTCAGTTCAAGTGGAATTAATGATATTAATCCACAGCTTACTCTTGACTGAACCCGTAGGGTCACACAAATAGTACGTAAACGGATCAAGTATTTAATGGCATTAAATACTCCATCTATGAATATTCGGAACCGACGGATCTTGGTTTCAGTGGGAGCTAAGATCGTCACAGGCAAGAAATGAATACTCCGGAAACGATGATATTGCCGGAAACGGAAATATGGATCGTATCGGAAATATGAATATTATCCAAGTCGTAGATGTTGCCGGAAACGGAAACATGGTACGTATCGGAAAATATTATTGGAAATGGAAATATTACCAGAATCGGAAATATTGCCGGAAACGGAAATATTGTCAGAATCGGAAATATTGCCGGAATCGGAAAATAATTCCGGAAACGGAAATATTAAATATTTGTTCGAAACGGAAATTAATTCCGGAATCGGAAATATTAAATATTGTTCGTATCGGAAATAGATTCCGGAAATGGAAATTTAATCGGAAGCGTATCGTACGAATTAGCATCGGACGAGGCCTGCCGGACGAAGGCCCAGCACGAAGCCAGGCCGTCGCCCAGCAAGCACGCACGCCACAAGCCCAGCGCGCGCCAAGGCCACGGATGCGTGGGCCTTGCTGCGTGGGCTGCAGCTCGCACGCATGGGCAGTCCTTGTGGCTGCCGTGTGTGTGTGAGTTTGTGCTCATGCGTGATTCCTGAATCTGCAAGAGTCAGTGTATGATTAAATGTCTATTCCTAATTGGATAAATTAATTAAATAGAATTCATGTAGGATTCTAATTCCAATTAATTCGCATCCTACTAGGATTACGATTCCTTTTCCATAACTCTATAAATAAAGGCCTAGGGGTCATAATTTATACACAAGTTTCAAAGTATTCAAAAGTGAGTTTTTTGAGAGAAAATTAAAACACATCTTGCTCATAAAAGTGCCGAATTTTCTAGTACCTTAAGGGCGATTCTAGTTGGTCAATCTTAAGGCGGATCCGGACGTGCTGTGGACTATCTACGGAGGGACGACATTTGGAGTCCTAAAAGACTTGTTCTTGTTCGGTTCGGGCGCAGCTAGGGAGGGCACGCAACAAAGAGTATGCATCTAATTATGCTATATGATTATGTGTAAATAATATGATTCCTGGGTTAATGGTTGTTTCCGCATGATTTATGTAAATGTCATATGTATCATAACCTAACAGTGGTATCACGAGCCCCTTATTATTTTCATAATCTAAATTGCATGAACATGGTTAAATATTACAAATTTGCAAGAATTAAAAGGGGTGATTAATTTTCGTAATTGTTAATTAATTGCAAATTGCGTTTATTTAATTATATGTACGCAGTTTTTCGGCAGTTTCTTCATTACTCATCCGAATTGAGTGATTTTTGTGTCAATTCCGCATGTAAAAGGCATTCTAAAAATTTTGACAAAAATAGTATTTTTCTGCCGAACCCAGAATTCTCAAATTCGAAGCCTAACTATGACTTTTCGAAGGTTTTAGTTTTTCGGATGCAAAATTTCGTAAATTTAAGATGTTAAATTAAATATTTGCGATTCCTGTTGATAAATCTTGAATTTTTGATTGACCTACTGCATATGTTTAACAAGTTTGAATGCCTAGTCTTGTTAATTATGCAATCTAATTTGTAATTATGATTAATTTGTTGAAAATTAGAATAATTTAGAATTAATTTGATTTTCATAATTAATTGTAATTTAATTAGAAACCTATGATTAAAAACCACCATAAAAATTGTAAATTTACGATAAATTTTAAATTTTTATGACCTAGACTTGAATCCATAACAATCGGAAATCAATTGGATAATAAATTTTCGATTTTTCGCCCTAAAATTATGAAATTGATAATATTTATTAATTTGTCATTAATTTTAAATATAAATTTTAAATTTTCTTGCGATTCGTTCAAATAACTTGCACGCACGAAGCAATGGACGCTTCGTGTTACCCTTAAGGGGTGTTGTATAATGCGGGCATGCGACGACGAGCAAGGGAGCTCGTCGCCCGTGCGGCACGAATGCAATGAGCAAGGGCGTAGTGCACGAGCGCAAGGCAGCAGCCCTGCCTTGTGTCGTGTGCCACGAGCAATGAACGTATGGGCATGGGCGAGGGGCGAGCCAAGGCAGTCGCGTGTGGGCAGCAAGCGAGCTGCGCCACAACGCGCGCTGCCTCGCACAAGTGCGCGCAGCCTCGCGCGCAGCGAGCGCAAGCTCGCGTGCCACGAGCGCTGCGCACAGCATCACTCGCGCGCACAGCGCGCGATGTCGCCCGCCCAGCGAGCGATGTCGCGCACCAGCGAGCGATGGCTCGCGCGCGCGCAGCGAGCGATCTCGCGCGCCAGCGAGCGATCTCGCGCCCCAGCGAGCGATGGCTCGCGCGCGCAGCGAGCGAGCTTGCGCGCCCAGCGAGCGATCTCGCGCGCCAGCGAGCGATGTCGCGCGCGCGCGCTGCGAGCGATAGCTCGCGTGCGATGGGCGCTGTGCGGAGGCTTGCGATAGGACAGCAGCAGCTATGCGACGAGCGCATGGGCTGCGCGCACATGGCCAGCAATGGCTGTGTGCGTACGGCCCATGGGCGTGCAACGCGTAGGGTGTTTGCGTTACGATTAGATCGTTTTGAATGTTTAATTTGAAAATTTCAGTTCACGTAATTTTAATTAATTTTAAAATTAATAATTTGAATTAATTTCTTGGATTTTAATTTTGAATATTATAATTATAATAAATGGAATTTATTCTAATTATTTTACTAAAATTAAAATCATGAATTAATTTAAATGCGACTGAAATTAAATTAAATTTTTGGATTCAATCATAAATTTATATGAGCTTTAAATTTTAATTAAATTTGTATGTTTCCGGTTAGACTAGAAATACAATTTTATGTTTAAAATTAGTAAAGCATATGAATTTATTGGTTTGAGTGGGAGCGCTTTTTAGTCATAAACTCTTGATTGGGTCTACAAATCCTTAAGGTTAAAACAACTCGATTAGAATTAATAAGGACTGAATAATTGGTAGATTATTGGTGACCTTGATTAATTGCTGCAAATGTTTACGTGATGCATAATGTGTTTTACTAACCAGCTATGTGGGCCATTCATGATAATGAATGGGTGAATGGTATATATTGTATATGTACTGTTTTGCAGGTTATGAAGTGACTAGTATGGCCCAAATAGGATAGAAAATATGGTCTGCGTACCATTAATTTGAATGTAATTGGTCTAAAGTACCAAAGTTATTTTTCAATTCAAATATGGTCTGCGAACCATCAAATAGTTGTAATTAGTTATAGCTTATCCTATTTGAAGAAAATGGTGCCTCCCACGGAGATTTTCAAGACGGACTTTGAAGTCAAAGCTTCAAGATGAAGTCGGGCCATACTAGATCACAAATATCTTATGCATGTTTTAAGTTATTTATTGCTTTAAATATGTCTTAAAATGCATGAGATCAAAAGCTTGATTATGTTGCATGATTAAGGATTTTAGTTCACTTAAAATCTAACCAACATAGTAAGAGCCTTAAGTTCCAAACTTAAAAATTGAGTTAAAAGGTGCCATGCCAAAATATACACTTGCTTGGATATCCTTTACATCAATCTAGTAATAGTTTTCGCTCAGCGAGGTGTTACTTATTGGTCCTAAAGGGGCAAGGTACACAAATAATTGTGAGTACATGTTAGTTTTGGTGAAACTCAACGATATAAGTAAGGAGTCCTTTTATGTCGTGACAAATTCGATAGGTTTACCTAATAAGTTCTTAGACGTACCTATCAACCAAGAATAGTTTCTAGACTATTAGCAAAAGGCTTTTGCTTACCTAAGATGTTCTAGGATTAAGTCGACAAACTGTGCTTAGTTCTTCAATGATTTTAGGATCTTGGAATCATTTTATTCACACCTGCCGGAACACATAACTTGAATAAAATGCTTAATAAACATTGAATTATGCATGTATGCTAGAATTTAAGTTTATTAAGAGAAACTGTGAATGGTTATTTATTTGTTTATTCTTTTCAATTGTAGTTTTAATATGGCAAACAACAATCAAAACATCATCATGGGTTCTGAGCTTATGGTCAAGCTGAACCTGACAAATTTTCTTGAATGGGAAGCTAAGCTAGTTGAAATAGTCAAACTCAATGGACTTGAGTATGTACTATCACATCCCATGCCAAGCTACTATGCCAGAGACATGACCCCTGAGAGATTTTACGCCTGGGATGCGGATCTCAAAAAGGTTATGAGTCTCATGCTGAACAATATCCCTGATGATTGGGCTAGAAGGTTTGTAGCCTATGAACCTTTTACGCTCATCAAGAATCTGAGGGATATCTGTCGTGGAAGTACGGAGGACAGGGACCTGAACGTCCATGAGTTGATTGAATCAATGTCTGGGCTAAAGGTTAGTTCTCCCAACAGGTGTTATAGGATGGAGGTCCAAGAAACACATGTTCAGCTCCTTCGCACTAAACAGAGGGTAGGCGTCCCACTGAGGTTCCATGTGGATCTTATGTGTTCATATTTTGATCGCCTAAGTCTACTAGGAACACCAATAAGCGAAAGGATGGCAGTCTCTGTCTTGCTCAATTCACTACACAGTGGGTTTGGTCGCTTCAAGCAACAATACCTAAGTGAACCAAGAGAAGAAACAGTTGCAGAATTTATTCACCTTGTCAGAAAGGCTGAAATAGTACTGGACTGTGAAGCCAAAGATTTACTCAAGGCTAGAAAGAGACCATTCAAGAAAGGTGGAAAGTCCAAGGGCAATGCTAAATCAAAGCAGGACAAGTCCACATCAAGCTGTCTTTATTGTGATGGAATAGGCCATTACAAAAGAGAATGTCCAAAGCTAAAGGAAGATCAGAAGAACGGAACAGTCGTTCCATCTTCAGGTATTTTCGTTATAGACTGTATACTTGCTAATTCAACTTCTTGGGTATTAGATACAGGTTGTGGCTCACACTTATGTTCCAATCCACAGGGACTAAGAAGAAGTAGAAAGTTAAGCAAGGGAGAAGTCGACCTACGAGTGGGAAATGGAGCACGGATTGCTGCATTAGCTGTAGGAACTTACTATTTGTCGTTGCCCTCCGGGCTAGTTTTGGAACTGGAAGAATGTTTCCATGTTCCAAGTCTTACTAAAAACATCATTTCAGTTTCTTGCTTAGATGCTAAGGGATTTTCCTTTATAATAAAAGACAATAGTTGTTCGTTTTATTTTAAAGAGATGTTTTATGGATCTGCTAGATTAGTCAATGGACTTTATTTATTAGATCACGACAAACAAGTATATAACATAAATACCAAAAAGGCCAAAAAGGATGATTCAGATCTCACCTATCTGTGGCATTGTCGATTAGGCCATATAAACTTGAAACGCTTAGAAAGACTTCAAAGGGAAGGAATTCTAGAACCATTTGACTTAGAGGATTATGGTAAATGCGAATCATGTTTACTTGGCAAAATGACAAAGCAACCTTTCTCTAAAGTTGGAGAAAGAGCAAATGAACTATTGGGTTTAATCCATACAGATGTATGTGGACCAATGAGTACAAATGCTAGAGGTGGTTTCAGCTACTTTATCACTTTCACTGATGACTTCAGTAGGTATGGTTATGTCTACCTAATGAAGCATAAGTCTGAATCCTTTGACAAATTCAAGGAATTTCAGAGTGAAGTAGAGAATCAATTAGGCAAGAAGATCAAGGCACTGCGGTCTGATAGAGGCGGTGAATATCTGAGCTATGAATTTGATGACCATCTGAAAGAATGTGGAATTCTATCAGAATTGACTCCTCCTGGAACACCACAATGGAACGGTGTGTCAGAACGGAGGAACAGAACCTTGCTAGACATGGTCAGGTCAATGATGGGTCAGGCCGAACTTCCATTAGAATTTGGGGGACATGCACTAAATACAGCTGCACTCACTATAAATAGAGCTCCGTCTAAAGCTGTCGAAAAGACTCCATACGAATTATGGTTTGGAAAGCCTCCAAATGTGTCTTTTCTTAAGATTTGGGGATGTGAAGTATACGTCAAACGATTAATTTCAGACAAACTTCATCCAAAATCTGACAAATGTATCCTTGTGGGCTATCCAAAGGAAACAAAGGGGTATTACTTCTACAATACATCTGAGAACAAAGTGTTTGTTGCTCGAGATGGTGTCTTTTTGGAGAAGGATCACATTTCCAAAATGACAAGTGGGAGAAAAGTAGACCTCGAAGAAATTCGAGTCGAACAACAAACTCTAGAGAATGCTCAAGATGACATTCAAGATGAAACTCAGAGATCTTTAGAAGAATCTGGTGAGAATCATGGTCAATCTAGAAATGTTACCCCGCGTAGATCGCAAAGATATAGATCTCAACCGGAAAGGTACTTAGGTATTTTGACGAACGAGAGCTATGACGTTCTATTACTTGAAAGTGATGAACCTGCGACTTACAAGCAAGCTATGACGAGCCCTAGCTCCAAGCAATGGCAAGAAGCCATGCAATCTGAATTAGACTCCATGTCTGAAAACCAAGTATGGGATTTGGTCGATTTGCCAGATGGCTACCAAGCCATTGGAAGCAAATGGGTTTTCAAACTGAAAAAGGACAAGGATGGGAAACTTGAAGTTTTCAAAGCTAGATTGGTTGCAAAAGGTTACAGGCAAGTCCACGGTGTGGATTACGATGAAACCTTTTCACCAGTTGCAATGCTAAAGTCTATTCGAATAATGTTAGCAATCGCTGCATATTACGATTACGAAATATGGCAGATGGATGTCAAAACTGCTTTCTTAAACGGCGTTTTAACAGAAACTGTGTTTATGACACAGCCTGAAGGTTTTGAGGATCCAAAGAATGCTAAAAAGGTATGCAAGCTAAAGAAGTCAATCTACGGATTGAAGCAGGCATCCAGGAGCTGGAATATACGTTTTGATGAAGCAGTCAGTGACTTTGGTTTCATCAAGAACGCGGACGAATCTTGTGTATACAAGAAGGTCAGTGGGAGCAAAATTGCTTTCCTAGTATTATATGTCGACGACATATTGCTTATCGGAAATGACATTCCTATGTTGAACTCTGTCAAGATTTGGCTTGGGAAATGTTTTTCGATGAAGGATCTAGGAGAAGCACAGTACATATTGGGCATCAAGATTTACAGAGATAGATCTAAAAAGATGATTGGACTTAGTCAAAGCACTTATATCAATAAGGTGCTTGATAGGTTCAAGATGGCAGACTCCAAGCGAGGCTACCTACCCATGTCTCATGGAATGACTCTAAGCAAGACTCAGTGCTCAAAAACACTTGATGAGCGTAGACGAATGAGTGGGATTCCATATGCATCGTTGATTGGTTCAATAATGTATGCTATGATATGTACACGCCCGGATGTTGCGTACGCACTCAGTGCTACGAGCAGATACCAGTCAGACCCAGGAGAGGCGCATTGGACTGCTGCCAAGAACATTCTGAAGTACCTGAAAAGGCACAAAGATGACTTCCTGGTCTATGGTGGAGATGATGAATTAATTGTTAAAGGCTATACGGACGCAAGTTTCCAAACCGACAAAGATGATTTCAGATCACAGTCTGGGTTTGTCTTCTGCCTCAACGGAGGAGCAGTAAGCTGGAAAAGTGCTAAGCAAAGCACCATTGCGGACTCTACAACTGAAGCGGAGTACATTGCTGCACATGAAGCAGCAAAGGAAGCTATATGGCTAAGGAAGTTCATAGGAGAACTTGGTGTAGTCCCCTCCATTAAAGGACCAATAGCCCTGTATTGTGATAATAACGGAGCTATTGCACAGGCAAAAGAGCCTAGACACCACCAGAGAGTCAAGCATGTACTTCGTAGATTTCACCTTCTACGAGAGTTCGTTGAAAGAAAAGAAGTCGAGATAAGCAAAATTGGAACTGATGACAACATATCAGATCCATTAACTAAACCTCTGCCGCAAGCGAAGCACAACTCGCACACTGCAGCTATGGGAATCAAGCATATTGGAGAATGGCTTTGATGTCTCTGTTTAATGTTTTAAAGTTTTAGAGTTTAAATCTTTGTAAAACATTATTGGTTAATCATTCACAATAAATGAAAGGAATTCATTTTTCCATTTAATTCGTGGTTTATTAAATGATGAGTCCCTTCAACTTGACGATATATTCAAGATAGACTGTCAGGACCAGTCCTGTGACTAAGAAATGTCTATCAAGTGAACTTGAATGTCAAAGGTTGAAAATGGTCCCTAATCGGAGTTTTCTATAAAATTGGACGCATAGAAAACGTTAGACGATTAGAATGCAAGATGACTAGTAGTTCTGTTTCTTGAACTATGTGGACATGGCAATGTCATAATCATTTGCATAGATACTTACTTTGGGAAGACTAGTATCGGACAAGACCTATGAAACTTTACTGTAAGAGATGAAAGTCTGTCATAAGTAAATTTCATTAAATTATTAGACACTAAATCCTCAATACCTGAGTGATTTGAGATTACTTGTTTGAGAACTGGTTGCTTTGACGTTGACCAACCGTCGCACCGTAAAAGGAGGCTATAAAGGCAACGCTCAGGTAATCACCTATCAAACGAAGTCTAATCTCAAGATCGCAAGATTGGGATTGTCCTCCCATAAATCGGGATGAGATGCTTAAAAGTTGTACAAGGCCACTCGGAGAGCTAGAAACTGTGAAATGCATGGCCGTGCTCGGATGAATCATAGGCTATGATTATCTGTTTATTTGATCAGTTGAACTCTGAAACCGAGGAACACCTCTGGACATAATAAGGATGACAACTCTTACCTTATGTTCAAGAGCAAGCATCGAGCGACAAAGGAATTAGGAAATGCACACTTGTCCCTAAGGACAAGTGGGAGACTGAAGGAAATAATGCCCTTGGTCCAAGTATGCATTCTATGTTAAGTCTAATAAATGCGGTTCAGTATTAATTAACAAGTTAATAATTCAGTGAGATCAAGTGAGCTGAATGCCTAGCTAGAGGCCGCTTCAGTTCAAGTGGAATTAATGATATTAATCCACAGCTTACTCTTGACTGAACCCGTAGGGTCACACAAATAGTACGTAAACGGATCAAGTATTTAATGGCATTAAATACTCCATCTATGAATATTCGGAACCGACGGATCTTGGTTTCAGTGGGAGCTAAGATCGTCACAGGCAAGAAATGAATACTCCGGAAACGATGATATTGCCGGAAACGGAAATATGGATCGTATCGGAAATATGAATATTATCCAAGTCGTAGATGTTGCCGGAAACGGAAACATGGTACGTATCGGAAAATATTATTGGAAATGGAAATATTACCAGAATCGGAAATATTGCCGGAAACGGAAATATTGTCAGAATCGGAAATATTGCCGGAATCGGAAAATAATTCCGGAAACGGAAATATTAAATATTTGTTCGAAACGGAAATTAATTCCGGAATCGGAAATATTAAATATTGTTCGTATCGGAAATAGATTCCGGAAATGGAAATTTAATCGGAAGCGTATCGTACGAATTAGCATCGGACGAGGCCTGCCGGACGAAGGCCCAGCACGAAGCCAGGCCGTCGCCCAGCAAGCACGCACGCCACAAGCCCAGCGCGCGCCAAGGCCACGGATGCGTGGGCCTTGCTGCGTGGGCTGCAGCTCGCACGCATGGGCAGTCCTTGTGGCTGCCGTGTGTGTGTGAGTTTGTGCTCATGCGTGATTCCTGAATCTGCAAGAGTCAGTGTATGATTAAATGTCTATTCCTAATTGGATAAATTAATTAAATAGAATTCATGTAGGATTCTAATTCCAATTAATTCGCATCCTACTAGGATTACGATTCCTTTTCCATAACTCTATAAATAAAGGCCTAGGGGTCATAATTTATACACAAGTTTCAAAGTATTCAAAAGTGAGTTTTTTGAGAGAAAATTAAAACACATCTTGCTCATAAAAGTGCCGAATTTTCTAGTACCTTAAGGGCGATTCTAGTTGGTCAATCTTAAGGCGGATCCGGACGTGCTGTGGACTATTTACGGAGGGACGACATTTGGAGTCCTAAAAGACTTGTTCTTGTTCGGTTCGGGCGCAGCTAGGGAGGGCACGCAACAAAGAGTATGCATCTAATTATGCTATATGATTATGTGTAAATAATATGATTCCTGGGTTAATGGTTGTTTCCGCATGATTTATGTAAATGTCATATGTATCATAACCTAACACCAGGATGGGGGTGGGTGTGGTTTGGTGAGGAGTTCACTGCTCACTCACGTACGTGATCGTCATTGTTTCTCTGGTGTGCGGGATGTAACACGTCATTTCCTTACTACCAATTTGGAGGTTTTTACTTCGGCTGAGGTGAACTTTCGTCGTTTGGGAATTTGGCTGTGTGGGGATTGTTTCAAGACACATACTCATCGTACTAGGTGTCGTCATGGCAGTGGTTCTAGTACTGTTTTTGTGGACCCACCCGATTCTGGGGATGGAATTATTCGTTTTATTCTCTACGGTATTCAAAAACCGCAAGCTCCTACTTCCGAGCTGTCTACTTCTGATGGGCCTCGAGAACATCATTTTTCCTTTGATGTTGCTCTTCTAGACACTTTATGGTCTAAGCGGTTGCGTTTTGTGAAATCCATCCCTCCCAAATGTCGTTTGGGTTTTTCACGAGTTCTAAAAGGGGCGCTTGATAAGGTGATTTGCAGACCAGATGACATCGCTTGTTGGGTTCAGTTGCTCGTGTTACCTCTTTGTGTCCTCAAGACTTTTTCTCCGCGAAGTAATCGTGAGTGTTCCTCCGGTGTTAGGCGTCGATGACAGGAAGAGGGTATCACCTCTGCTATTCGTTCTTGGAGTGTGCCTGGTGGTTCTGAGCAACTTGTCATAGACACATTGGCTAGCGTGTCTCCCCCTCTATTGGATGTTGACGAGTACCATGATTTGGCGGAGCGTAATATTAAGCAATGCAAGAGAAAGATTTCTGACGGTCACTACACTGCTGCCGTTAGAGTTCTTTCGTCCTCAGGTCTTGCCCCTTACAATGATGCTACTCTTGCAGATTTGCAAGCAAAGCACCCTTCCGTTCCGGTCCCTAACTTACCGGATATCCCTGTTGATCATCACCTTACTGCTTCCTCCGCTGTTGTGTTGGAGCAGATTAGGGGCTTTCCGCGTGGTACTTCGTGTGGTAGAGATGGCTTGCGTGCTCAACATCTTTTGGATTGCTTGGGTGGTGCTGCTGTAGCTGTTTCTGATGAGTTGGTCGATGCTATCACTCAGGTAATTAATCTCTTTCTTGCTGGAAAGTGTCCTGCTGAGCTTGGAGGATATATTGCTAGTGTTCCTCTTACGCCACTTGTTAAGCCTAGTGGTGGTATTCGCCCTATTGCTGTGGGCACTATTTGGAGGCGCCTTGTTTCTAAGGTCGGGGTTGCTTTGATTGGTCCGCGTTTAGGACACTACTTAGGAGGGCTTCAGTTTGGGGTTGGGGTTCCAGCAGGTGGTGAGGCCATTCTCCATGCTGTCAATCGTTTGCTTGAGGTTCGTGGGGCCGATGTTGGCCTCTCTATGTTATTGGTGGATTTTCAGAATGCGTTCAATTTAGTTGATCGATCGGCTTTGTTGCGTGAGGTTCGGCTTCATTGTCCTGCTCTTTCGCGTTGGGTTGAATTCTGCTACTCTTCTCCAGAGCGGCTATATTATGGGGAGCATACGCTGTGGTCTTGTCAAGGTGTGCAGCAAGGGGATCCTCTTGGCCCTTTGCTTTTTTCTATGGTTCTACATCCTCTAGGGTGTCGAATCAGAGACTCTTTTGATCTTTCTCTTCAGGCTTGGTACTTGGACGATGGCACTATCGTTGGTGACATTTTGGTGGTTGGAAAGGTCTTGGAGTTGATTTTGGAGGAGGGTCCTCATTTAGGTCTCCATGTTAATGTTGAGAAGACAGAGGTTTTCTGGCCTTCGGAAGACCCACGCAGTCTTCTAGCGGGTGTCTTTCCTACGGATATTGCTCGTCCTGCGCTTGGTGTTAAGGTGCTTGGTGGTCCAGTCAGTACGGATTCCTCTTTTTGTAAGGAGTTGGTTTCGCAACGTGTGTCAAAGACTGTTGTGTTGATGGATGCTGTAGCTAAGCTTAATGATCCCCAGTGTGAGTTGTTGCTTCTTCGTGCGTGTACTGAAGTTTCTAAACTCTACTTTGCTATGCGCACATGTCCGCCTCATCTCTTTGAAGCGGCCCAATTATTTTTTGATGTGGCTCTTCGGGCTTCTTTAGAGCGTATCGTGACTGCTTCGGGTCCTGGGTTTGGTGACTGGCAATGGCGTCTTGCCACCTTGCCTTATTCTTATGGAGGATTGTGTGTTTATTCAGCTGGTGATGTTCGGCATTATGCTTTTCTTGCATCCCGTTTGCAGTCTTCTGGTTTGCAGGATTCGCTTCTTCGGCTTTCAGGTGTTGACAGTCTGGGGCCAGCCTTTGATGATGCTCTTGGTCTTTTCAATAGGACCGTGGAGACCGACCTTATGAGTAGCCCTAGTGAGATCGCTGCCCCCACACTCATGAAGAAATTGGCAGACATATATTTCACGAAAGTTACTGCTGATGCGGAATCCGCCTACTCCTTATCTTCACGTCATGTTGCCCTATGGAAATCACAGCAGGGGGATCACTCCTCAGCTTGGTTGCGGGCAGTCCCCATCTCGGGTTTAGGCCAGACTATGAACGGTAAGACTTATCGTTCGGTTCTTTGCTATCGGTTGGGTATCCCGTTGTTCTCTGATTCGACGCCGTGTTCTGTATGCTCTCGGGTTTTCGATGGGGACATTTATGGGGATCATGCCGTGTCTTGTGCTGGGATTGTGGGTATTAAACATCGACATAATGTTGTTTGATACCCTTTTGGATATTTGTTATCGGTCGGGGATTTCTGCTTGCAAGGAGGTTGATGTTGGGCTGACTAGTGAGAGTGATGGAGCTCTTCGTCCTGCAGATATATTGCTTTATTCATGGGATGGCGGTCTAGATGTATGTGTTGACTTGACTGGGTCTTCCCCTATGACGCAATCTGGGTTGTCAGACTTCGTTCCGGGTCGGGTTGTGGCGGTTGCAGCGCAGCGGAAGCAGGATAAGTATGCGGCACGATGTAGGGCTTTGGGTTACGGTTTCTTTCCTTTTTCCTTCTCTTCTTTTGAGGAATTAGAGAAAGGGGCCGTTTCGTTGCTGAAGCGGGTCCAGTCGTACTCCAGGGCTCAAGACATTGGGGCACGGGCAACTGCCCACATTTTCAGCAGGATCGGGTTCGCCATAGCTAGAGGAGTGGGGGCCCAGATTGTATCTCGGCTCCCCTCCAACTTCCTGTAGTTCACTTGATCTTTGTAGCTTGTTAAGCTTGTAACGTTTTGGTGTTTTCCTATAATAATAATAATAATAATAATAATTAAATTAATAAATTAAAATAATAATAATTATTATAATAATAATAATAATAATAAATAAAATAATAAAAATAAATAAAAATAAAAATAATAATAATGATTATTATTAATAACAATAAAAAATTTATTAAAAAATAATAATAATAAATAATAATAATAATAATAATAATAATAATAATAATAAAAATAATAAATAATAATAATATATATAACAATTAGTTAATAATATATATATAAAAAAATGTTTTCAGATTTTTACGGGTACGGGTTGAAACGGGTTCGGATGTTAACGTGTTCGGGTTTTAATGGGTACGGGTTGAAACAGGTTCGGATTTTAACGGGTTTAGGATTTAATGTGTATGAGTTGAAACGGGTTCGGGTTGTAACAGATCCTGAATTAAACGAGAACGGGTTCAAACGGTTTCGGGTATTAACGGGTACGGGTTTAAACGGGAACGAGTTGAAAAGGGGTTGGGTTGAAACGGATTTGAGAATCATATTGATCATCTTCATGTCAGATCGGGTAAATCGGGTTTGAATGTAATGGGTCAATTTTCTCCGAATTTGTGTTCTTATCAGTTCGGGTTAATATCGTGTCGGGTTATTTATAATCATAATAGTAATATATCACTAATAATAATAATAATAATAATAATAATAATAATACTAAGAAGAAGAAGAATAATAATAATATAAAAATAATTATTTAATTATTTAATTATTTAATAATTATTTTTATTATTATTTATTTATTTATTATTATTTTTATTTATTATTAAATATTATTATCATTTATTATTATTATTATTATTATTATTACTATTATTATTATTATTATTGTTATTGTTATTATTGAATCTTATTGGAACTTATCTGAACTTATCTGAGCTTATCGGAACTTCTTGGAACTTATTGAAATTTATTGGAACTTATTGAAACTTATCTTAACTTATCTGAACTTATCTGAACTTATTGGAACTGAAACTTACTTTTTTAAGGTGAACAGAACGCACCCTAAGTGTAAGAAATAATATAGTATTGGTAAAAAATTTCCATTTATAAAAGCGGTGCAAATATTAGGGGACGGCCCGAAAAGAAAAGCAGTGCGAGTATTAAGGCCGGGACGGAGGGAGTATATGTGCTACAGTAATGCACTGTCTTGTGACACATTTAGCTTAGTGAAACAAATACGACTAATTCTCCCTCCATTTTTTTTTTTTTTTTTTATGTACCCACTTTTCAAAATAGGTGTTTTCTTTTTTACAATTTTCTTTTACCATCTTACGATTCTTACTCATTTTCCCATATTTATTACACTTTCCCATTATCTCTCTCATATATTACGTACCCACTGTTAAAGTTATAACTAGTCTTGTGGCCCGTGCCATGCACGGGCTGTGCTTAGGGCATGGAAATTACGTACAACATGTGCATGACTACGCGCTATTCATATGACTCATATTATCAACAACCTGTTCGAAAAATTGCATATACTCAGTAGACATTGCTGAGTAATACAGAGTATAGAGAAATATACTATCACATGGTAGGTTAGCACAAGTAGGGATTCAAATAAAAGTGATGCCATAGTAGAGAATTCATATAATTCCAGCATACTCAGTAAAATCCATAAATTCGGTAACATCATAATACAATAATTTCCTTATTTTTCAAATTCTTTTCTATGTATAACCTGTTTAGAAATCGGTTGATCAATTGGTTCACAAAGCTTTGAAAAACAAAATAATTTAAAACATCAATAAAACCAAAGTTCATGAAGAATAGCAACATCACGCTTATGAACCATTCCGGTAGTCGTCGCCACAACCGATTGAAAACCACCTCATACGACGGAGATTCGTGCCGCATATCAATCAAATCATTGTCGACCTTCCGCGGAACATGGAAATTACCACACCAAAATTCTAAAGATGGGTGAAATGATCCTCATTTCCCATTATCATAAGAACTACTGATGTTGTACAATACGGGTGTGGCAATATCTCTTCTCCCCTCCCAAATTTATCAAATTTATCTTTGACATCTTGTATGGCTATATATATTCTCTTTAACTTTCCACTTCGATTGTCAAATGCCTAGCATGAGAATGCTACAAGACACACTAATAGATTGCATTTTGCAACTGCATAAGAATAAAGAGAAGACGCTTATTCAGCTCTTTGTTTACATATATAATCAGTATTTACCATCAGCAAATTTTGACGGTTTTTGTAATATACATTTAGATAATATTAATGATTACTTCATACTATTTAAATACAAAGAACACTAACAACACATCGGCCAACAACAATGAAAAGTTATATAATCATACTTCAAACTTTGATATGACTGGAAAATTGACGATGACATCTAAAGCAT
Organism: Spinacia oleracea; assembly: GCF_020520425.1. Classification (NCBI taxonomy): domain Eukaryota; kingdom Viridiplantae; phylum Streptophyta; class Magnoliopsida; order Caryophyllales; family Amaranthaceae; genus Spinacia; species Spinacia oleracea. The sequence goes on along the minus strand of NC_079492.1, from coordinate 44,940,145 downwards.
CACTTTACCTAATTATAATATGACATCGCAAAAGTACAGTTACTTCACAATCATACATTTTGTGAAAAGATTAAATTAATTAAATAGCTTACTCAAGCTAGCTTAGGGAAGATCGCATTTGGCTGCTTAACAGGTGGGAGATATATGTCTTCAGACTGTTAATCCAAGAACATGAAACTCTTCACTGTTACAATGAACAACTAATGAAGCAAAGGATGCAAATAATTATAAAACAATGAGAGAAACCTTCAATATTTGGGATTCATCGCAAAAATGCAAAATTCAATCAAACTCTAAGTCTTGAAATTTCAGTAATATCAAATGCAAAATCCAAATAATAGATAATACTCACAAGATTAATAGTAGAGGATGCAGTTTCAGATTTTCAAACCAAAATGCCGCATCAATATATTCGGATCAATTCCATGAAAACAAAAGAGTATCAAGATAATAGCAACCAAGATTAATGTAAAGAAGATACAATTAGAAGATAACTTATTATACTCATACTCATACTATTTCTATTTCATCTCTGAAAGGGCTATTTATATATTTAGTTTAAAAAAACAACTTATTATACTCACACCATTCTATTTCATCTCTTTCATTAAGCATTAAATTAAAAGGCTATAAATCTATAATTGAATGGTTGAAGACGGTTAATAGAATATGAAAGGGGTGAATTAAGCATTAAATTAAATTGAGCAAGGTATTAAACTTGAAGGCTCCCCATTTTCATTGAACGGTAGAATATGAAAGGGGGGAAATTAAGCATTGAATTTAAAGGTTATTGCACAACAAATCAATTGGGAGACGGTAAGCAGATGGTCATTTGTTTTGCTCACGAAAAATTCAGCGTGACATGTGTAAAAGCTATAGATTTTTAATTTTTTAAAGGAGGAAGAGGAGGGTGACACTTGTCATTTCTGGTTTTCTTTTTTAAATACTAGGTATAGATATGTGAGGAATATTATTTGATTGTCTTATATTATTCGTGCTCATACAATTCTATTTATTTTACAAACTAGATATTTTACACTTCGTAGGTTCCATAAGTCATATAGACTTCTATCTCATATCTATTCTATAAGGGAACTCCTGATATCATTATCGTAAATGAAATTTTGGTGTACTCATGGTTGTTAAACTATCGATTCGGATCTTATGATTCTACGACTATATGATCAAAAAAACACGGCACCGGCCGATCCATATCTTATGTAGAATCTTAATGTGTGTAGGATCTTATGATCCTTCCATGATAAAAAAAATTGAGTGGTAGGATCTTAATACGATCAGATCCTACGTACAATATTTCAAGATAATAAATTAATAAAAAATGTATTACAAAATAGTTCATAATCACATATCATTATAAATATTATACTTCTACCAATAAACTAGTTATAAAAAATGAAGTCTCATTTTTACTAAAAAAAATTAAAAAAATCCATATAATTTTATCAATTAAGACTTGAAGTTGATTATAACTAAAATCTTAATTTCAAAACCTTGCGCATATCTTATTAATTTCACTTGAATCTACACAAGTATTTATTATTAAAATTACTTGACTACATTTTACATTGCATTTGAATAATATAGACATTATTTTTATTATTTAGTAGGATCCTAAGCTACGTTCCTATGATCCAATTCTAGTGATCCGATCCTACCCCTTTCATACATCCAAGGTAGGATTCCGATCCTGACAACCTTAGGCGTACCCTTATAGAATAGTCTAAAGCTCCCTTGTACCAATAAAATAAAAGGGCATAAAAAGAAATCAACCAACCAAATTTAATAATGCTTAAAAATTATATTGTAAAATCCCGTCGTCAAAAAAAATGTTCATTGTAAAATAAAATATAGGCATAAAAAATTCAGTCAATCAGATTTAATCACATCAACAAATTAAAAGTCAAAACAAAAAAGGAAATTTACAATCATATACTTAAACGCAGCAAAAAAAATATACTCCTTATTAATCACATGATTTATTTTTTCTTGTCCAATACTTTATTATGACACGTTTCAATATTGTCACAAATAAATCATAATGTAATTTATTTATTTTTCAAAATTCATTTAAACAAGTGTGTTTTATATAAATTCAATCCCTAATTATATGACGTCTATTTTTTCTATAGAAAAACTTTCGAATATTTTTTTCTACATAACATACTTTTTTAATATATATATTTGCACGCATCACGTGCTTGTTGTAAATCTCTCTAACTTGGTGATCAAAAAAAATGTCAAAGGTCAAGTACTATACAATTATACATCACATATAAGACTAATATTCAAAATATTAGTCGATCATGGAAGGTAAGCCGTAAGTGTACCCTTGGAAGACATAACTAAGCCCATACAACTAGAGCTTTCTTTGAAGGATTTTTTCCTCCGATAAAACGTTTTCTGTTTTTCTAATCGGCGTTTCTAAAAATGTTTCATGTTTCTATTTTAAGTGATAAGATACATGCAATTTCTTAATACACGTGTTTTCCATCAAACAAAAATCGTTTTAAGGAATAGAGGAAAGGCTTTGTTTGCATGTCGTTTCAGACGTCTTAAATGATAAGGTGCTAAAATTTTAATTCACCTTAAATTTGAGCGGTTTGTCGAGCACCTTAAATACAATATGAGGTCTTGAAATTGACTTGAATTGAGACGTTAATCAAAGTAACATCTCAATTTAAGGTCCTTAAAATTTTATGTATTTTGCCATTAATTTTTTATTTAAAACAATTATTTTATAAATTTCAGCTGGTTAAATCATTAATTCTACCAAACAACTGATCTAATCAGGTACTCACTCTGTCCCATAATACTTGCACCGTTTTAACTAGACACGCTTGTTAAAGCACAACTTTGACCACCAATATCTTTAACTACATATTATAAAACTTATAAAAACTATTAATATTTTAAAAATATATATTAAGATGAAGCAAACAATATATTATAGGAAAAATTGATTCTAAAAATACAACCTTTAAGCGATCTGCTTAAAAAGGGATGACTTTCCGTTTGACTAAGAATAACACAACCTTTTAGACCTGTCTTCTTTTAAAGGGCTCCCCTCATAAATGACTTGCTACAATAGGTAATATGAAAACCAACCTAACAAATTAAACATTTTTTCTTTATATAATTAACAAGAAGATTAAAAAATATTGTAGCATATTACCTATTTTAGCAAGTTATTATAGAGGGTTCATATATTAGAAATAAAATAAGATCAAAGTGAATTATGTGAATAGTGTAAAAAGTCAAAACAGTGCGAGTATTAAGGGACAGAGGGAGTAATTTATTAGTTTCAGTACCTTATTAGTTTCTACTACAACATTTCCATTTTTAGCTCTATTTCAATTATTTTTGCCAAACATAGCTTAAGAGCAATATTAAGGGGTTCTTATCTTAAGACTTTTCTAATATGTCATGTCAGCTTTCCATTAATATTTAATAAATTAAATTTTACTAAGACTTCTTCAGACTCATCCAAATTTAGCTATTCACCCCCTCAAGCTCATTTAAAACATCTCATATAATATAACATAAAGTATATCTTAATTTTATTTATTTATTTAACTCACATGTTGAGTCTTAGTTTTCAAGACTCGATTTAAAATTTTGTTAAGACTAACTGTTATAAATGAAGGACCTTTTAGGCTTGAATGTTGATTTGTATGACAATTTGATGTTTGAATAATGAAAAGAAATAATTAAAGAAATTAAAAACACACACAAAGATTTAAGGTGGTTCACTCTTCAATGAGCTACATCCACCATGGGGGAGGGTTTGGAGTTTGTATTACTCTTCAATGGAGAAAGGATTACAAAGAGAAATTCTCAAAGGTGAAGAAGAGAGAATTCTTAGATCTAGGGTTTCAACCTCACTTGTGTTTCTCTCTCTTAATTCTGAAAATCTCATTACATTTGGTATTTATAGTGTTAGACATCAAACCAATCTAAGGGACAAGAAAAGGCCACGTCGATTGTACCGTGCGGAGAAGAAAACAGATTACCCGCAGATTTCGGTCGAACCTTCAAAGGGTTCGGCCGAACCAAGGTCAGGTTCGGCCGAACTTATCCAAAAAGTTCGGACGAACCTCCAAAAACATAGTTCCTGATTCTCTTCAGGTTCGGCCGAACATTCTAAGAGTTCGGCCGAACTTACCCAAAGTTCGGGCGAACCTCTAAAATCACAGCTACTGACTTCAGGTTCGGCCGAACCACCTAATAGTTCGGCCGAACTTCCAGCAGGTTCGGCCGAACCTCCAGCAGGTTCGGCCGAACTTCCCATGCTGCATGACAGCTTCTCGTAAAACAGTCATAACTCCCTCATTTCTCATCCAAAATGAGCTTATGACCAGGCGTTGGAAAGTTATTGAGCCAAGATTTCACCTCCAACTTGATTCAACTCAATCTAATGTGTAGATCATGAGATATGTCCATTTGAATTCAGACCTTTCACTATAACACCCTAACATCCTTCAAGGAAGATTCGAGGCACACATAACAATTCTCCACCTTGACTTGAGTCCTCCACACTTCCTCATAATGTAATACCAAACTATACTCCAAACACACTCCCAACAAGCCCTTATGGGCTTACATCGACCATGGAGAAAGACCAACTAAGTCCACACACAAAGTGAACTTAGTTGTCGGCAAAGGCTTTGTCAACATGTCGGCGGGATTCTTCTCGATACCAATCTTCTTCAAGAGAAATTCTTTCTTAGCTATCACATCTCGAACGAAGTTGTACTTGATGTCAATGTGCTTGGTTCTCTTGTAGAATGTGTTTTGATTCTTAGCCAAATGTATGGCATTTTGACTATCACAAAACACGGACACTAAGCTTGAACATGGACTAAACTCTCCCACTAGACCCTTGAGCCACTTTGCTTCTTTGAATGCTTCGGTAATGGCCATAAACTCGGCCTCCGTAGTTGAAAGAGCTACAACATCTTGTAGCGTTGATTGCCAACTCACGGCCGTACCACCCAAAGTAAAGACATAGCCGGAAGTAGATTTCCGGTCATCCAAATCACCTCCATAATTCGAATCACAAAAGCCCTCAAGCCCGTTTGCATTTCTACCAAACTCAAGGCAAACGTTTGAGGTACCCTTCAAGTACCTCAACAACCACTTCGCGGCTTCCCAATGGACCTTTCCCGGTCTTGACATATACCGACTAACCATACTCACCGCATGCGCTATATCCGGTCTTGAACACACGATGGCATACATCACACTTCCAACCGCACTAGTGTATGGAATGTGAGTCATGGAATTTTCTTCTTCCTTGGATTGAGGACTAAGCTCCTTTGAGAGCTTAAAGTGAGAACTCAATGGAGTGGAAACCGGTTTTGCATGCACCATGGAGAAGCGCTCAAGCACCTTCTCAATGTATCTCTTTTGACTAAGATACAAAACACCCGCATTCCTATCACGAATAATCTCCATACCAAGAATCTTTTTGGCTTCACCAAGATCTTTCATATCAAACTCACTTGCCAACAACTTTTTCAAGTTGTGAATCTCAATCATATTCTTGCAAGCCACCAACATATCATCTACATATAAGAGCAAGTAGATGAAGGAACCACTCACAAGTTCTTTGTAATAGACACAACTATCATAAGAGCTCCTTGTGAAATCATGTGCCAACATGAACGAATCAAAACGTTTATACCATTGCCTTGGAGATTGCTTCAAGCCATACAAGGACTTTAAAAGATGACACACATGATTTTCCTTCCCTTTCTCCTCAAAACCTTCCGGTTGCTTCATGTAGATCTCCTCCTCCAAATCCCCATGGAGGAATGCGGTCTTCACATCAAGTTGGTGTAGCTCCAAGTCTTCCATAGCTACCAAGGCAAGCAACACCCTTATGGATGAGTGTTTCACAACCGGAGAAAATACTTCATGAAAGTCAACACCTTCAATTTGTGTGAAACCTCTTGCAACAACTCTTGCCTTGTAGACGGGACCACCCGATTCCGGTGTACCTTCCTTCTTCTTGTACACCCACTTGCACCCAACAATTCTTTTTTCTTTCGGTGCAATGCATAAGCTCCAAGTATTGTTCTTGTGCAAGGACTCCATTTCTTGCTCCATGGCCATCAACCACTTGCCGGCATCATTTAGAGACATTGCTTCCTTGAATGAACAAGGATCATCATTATCGGTCTCCACTTGACTTGCAACGGAATGAGCATATTGGACATAATCACACTCCTCAATGTATCTACTTGGAGGCTTGATTGGTCTCTTTGCTCTTTCTTCGGCAATGGATTTCTTTTGAGCTTGTGGTGTTGCTTCACGAGGTCTCCTTGATGAGGGACCATCATCATGTGAATGCTCATCTAGCTCCACCTCCTCCTCGGTATCATGGTGTGAACCTACATCATTGCAAATAGAAAGCTCCTCAAGAGGTGACTTGAAGTCAAGAGCCGAATGAGGAGAGCGATTCACCAAGTAACAAGCCGTTGCAACGGCTTCCGCCCAAAAAGATTTCCCCAAACTTGCTTGTGAGAGCATACATCTAGCCCTCTCTAAGAGAGTTCTATTCATTCGCTCCGCAACCCCATTTTGTTGAGGTCTTCCAGCACAAGTTCGATGCCGCACAATGACATGCTTGAGACAATACTTCAAGAACTTCTTCTCTACAAACTCTAGACCATTATCGGTCCTCAAGGTTTTGATCTTTTTCTCGGTCTTCTTTTCAATCATGGTCTTCCAATCAAGGAACACATCAAAGACATCATCTTTATGCTTTTTAAAGAACACCCAAACCTTCCTAGAGAAGTTATCAATTATAGTGAGCAAATAATTACAACCTCCAATTGAAGGAACTCTAGAGGGACCCCATAAATCCGAATGGATGTATTCAAGTATCCCTTTGGTGTTGTGTACCGCGGGTTTGAAGCTAACCCTCTTGTGTTTACCAAACACACAATGCTCACAAAAGCCAAGGCTTCCAAGCTTCAAGCTTCCAAAACAACCTAGCTTGCTAAGCTCCGACATACCATGCTCCCCCATATGGCCAAGTCTCAAATGCCATAATTTGGTTTCACTATCACTCATAGTACCCGTGGAAACATTTGCCGAGCCTACCATGGTGGATCCTTGGAATGAGTACAAGCTACCCACTTTGGCACCCTTCTTCAACATAAGAGCACCTTTCACAACCTTCATTACTCCACCTTCCGCTATGCACTTACAACCGTTAGTGTCAAGAGTGCCAAGAGAGATCAAATTCTTCTTTAGCTCCGGAACATGACGAACTTTAATTAAGGTTCTCACAATACCATCAAACATTTTGATGGCTACCGTCCCAATTCCAATCACCTTGCAGGTTGCATTGTTTTCCATGGTGACATTACCTCCATTATACTCCTCATAGGAGCTAAAGAGATCCTTGTTGGGGGTCATATGAAACGAGCAACCCGAATCCAAAATCCATTCATCCTTACCCTTGATTCTTCCATGAGTGGCAACCAATGCACCACTATCACTATCGGCATCTACATAGCTAGCCTCGACGGTAGCATGAGGTTCTTTTCCCTTTCCGGACTTACCATCACCTCCCGATTGTTTCTTTTGCCACTTCCAACATTCCGACTTAATGTGGCCTCTAATGTGACAATAATTGCAAGACTTGTTACGGTTAGGATTTGATTTCTTTGACCACCGACCCCTATTCTTTCCCCTGTTACCACCACTACTAGTAGAAGTCTTCTCATGATTTCTACCCCTCACAAACAAGCCATCATTGGAATTATTTGATGATTTAGGAATTAATTGATTATCAATTAAGTCCCTTTGGGTCAAAGCATCTCTAACATCATCAATACTCAAATCATCTCTACCATACAAGATAGTTTCACGAAAATGTTTATAGGATGGTGGTAATGAACATAACAAGTAAATTGCAAGATCCTCATCATCTAAAACAACATCAATATTTTGAAGATCTATAACAATCGAAAAGAACTCATCTAAATGAGACTTAAGAGAATTACCTTCCTCAAGCCAAAGATCATAGAGTCTACTCTTGAGTAGTAGACGATTGGTGACACTTTTAGCCATATAAAGAGCCTCCAACTTCGACCATAGATCATTCGCGGTTTCCTCCTTGGCAACTTCCCTCAATACTTCATTCGAGAGGCAAAGTTGTATAGCCGACAAAGCCTTCAAATCAATCTCCTCCCACTTCTCTTCCGTAATGGTAGTGGGTTTCTTATCCTTCCCTTCAAGAGCCTTGTGCACACCATTTTGTATCAAAATAGCTTTCATTTTCAATTGCCAAAGGCCACAGTTATTTGACCTATCAAACTTCTCAATATCCAACTTCATTGTCGACATGAGTATTCAATACTCCCCAAGAAATCAAACAAACAACCCAAACACAACCTTAGCTCTTGATACCAATTGTTATAAATGAAGGGCCTTTTAGGCTTGAATGTTGATTTGTATGACAATTTGATGTTTGAATAATGAGAAGAAATAATTAAAGAAATTAAAAACACACACAAAGATTTAAGGTGGTTCACTCTTCAATGAGCTACATCCACCATGGGGGAGGGTTTGGAGCTTGTATTACTCTTCAATGGAGAAAGGATTACAAAGAGGAATTCTCAAAGGTGAAGAAGAGAGAATTCTTAGATCTAGGGTTTCAACCTCATTTGCGTTTCACTCTTTTAATTCTGAAAATCTCATTACATTTGGTATTTATAGTGTTAGACATCAAACCAATCTAAGGGACAAGAAAAGGCCACGTCGATTGTACCGTGCGGAGAAGAAAACAGATTACCCGCAGAGTTCGTCCGAACCTTCAAAGGGTTCGGCCGAACCAAGGTCAGGTTCGGCCGAACTTACCAAAAAGTTCGGACGAACCTCCAAAAACATAGTTCCTGATTCTCTTCAGGTCCGGCCGAACATTCTAAGAGTTCGGCCGAACTTACCCAAAGTTCGGGCGAACCTCCAAAATCACAGCTACTGACTTCAGGTTCGGCCGAACCACCTAAAAGTTCGGCCGAACTTCCAGCAGGTTCGGCCGAACTTCCCCTGCTGCATGACAGCTTCTCGTAAAACAGTCATAACTCCCTCATTTCTCATCCAAAATGAGCTTATGACCAGGCGTTGGAAAGCTATTGAGCCAAGCTTTCACCTCCAACTTGAATCAACTCAATCTAATGAGTAGATCATGAGATATGTCCATTTGAAGTCAGACCTTCCACTATAACACCCTAACATCCTTTAAGGAAGATTCGAGGCACACATAACACTAACCCATAAAATTATATGTATGATCTTAAGAATATGAGAGCCAGATAAACTTCAAATCTTAAGTCTTAACTTAAAACAACTTGCATGTAGTGAAGCCGCGTACGTTGAAAATAAATACTCCGCAAGCCCCAGTTGGACCATATGAATTGATTATATTTTTCCTTTAAAAAACTAGAACTTTTTTAAGTAAATTATTTATTATATATAAAAAAAAAACCATGCCAAAAGAAAAATAGACGTTATAAAATCATTAGTGGCTTTTCTTGGTTTTTATTAGGCAAATTTGTCAAAAACTACCTTATAAAATATGATTTTTGCGAAAAACTACCTTATAAAAAAAATGTTGTAATAAACTACCTTATAAAAAATTTATGTTGTAAGATACTACCTTTTCCCGAATTATGAACGTTTGATCGAAATTTCGGGATTGACTTTACCATATATATGTCACGTGCCATTTAATTACGTCTTTCCCGTTAGATGTCGCGTAATATGCACCTAGTAAAGTCAACGTCGTAATTTTAAATTAATGCTCATAATATGGCCAAAGGTAGTATCTTACAACATAAAAATTTTATAAGGTAGTTTATTACAACATTTTTTTTATAAGGTAGTTTTTCGCAAAAATCATATTTTATAAGGTAGTTTTTGACAAATTTGCCTTTTTATAACGTCTAATGATTTTATAACGTCTATTTTTCTTTTGGCATGGTTTTTTTTTTATATATAATAAATAATTTACTTAAAAAAGTTCTAGTTTTTTAAAGGAAAAATATAATCAATTCATATGGTCCAACTGGGGCAAAGCCATGAAATCTCTAAAATTAACAGACTCCAACCTTTTCATCCGATTCGGTGGATTAGATCAAATAAGAGTAGTGAAGTTTAAGGGTATTCATTCTCCCCTTGTCAAAGAACAAGATTGGGAGTTTGTTGAAAATGTAGGAATTGAAAACAAAAAATATCAATCATTAGAAATATTTGGTCATGTTATCCAAAGTGAAGAGCTCAAGAAATTAATTTTAGATCTTAAACAATCACGTTTGTTGGTCAATCGTGAAGGTCATCAACAACTACTTCAACATCCAATTTCAATAAGATCCAGTATTTTCGACTCAATGATCTTTTTATGTGGTCAGCCTACCAGGTAATTCCTCCGTAGTTTTTAAGGAATTATGATTATTACTTGTTGCCGCATATTTTTAGGTACATCTCCCATTTTAGTAACTTTTACAACTATACTGGAGAGCCTACCAGGTAATGAAACTAACCAACAAGTTTACCAGTTTATGGTTGCCTTTTACCCCAAACCAATTATTTTATACTCCCTCCGTCCCTTTTTTATTGCCTCATAGAGCATACTGCACTTTATTAAAATTTAAGGCATGAGACAAACTTAATGGAACGTCCCTAAAAGAAAAATGGGCAATAAAAAAAGGCACGGAGGAAGTAATCTATATTTACAAAACTAACATACCCTGTTATCGGCCTTTAAATGATTTTGATAAATTTGTCCACTTCTTACCCTCCCAAACATCTACGGAGTAGTTTTTTTTGGTAAAATGTAAATTTATATTCCCCGAATCAAGACTATACACTAATACAAAAATGAGCTAAGAAACCATACTATTTAAATAGGCCTAAGAGACCAGAAAATGTATGATTTATATCTTGGTGATCTCTTAACATAAGAAACCATGCTTTTGATATGGTTAATTAGATAGAAAACGAGGTGTTTCGTATTCCGGTTTTTTATTATTCTTATTATTATTATTATTATTATTATTTTTCTTTTGGGTACAAATGATGTATTTCGGATATTGAAGGATAAGCCTCCTCAATTGAACTGACTTTGTAAACCTTTAATTTTTACCCGAAACATCATACGTAGTACTCTGTATTTGTAAAACTAACAGATCCCAGTGATCAGCCTTTAAATTGTTTTGACAAATGCATTCATTTACCCTCTCACAAACATCTTCCTAGAAACACGTGCCGAAGAAATTTTACTTTATTTGGTAAAAAATGTACTACGTAATATATATTCACCAAATCAGGGCTACAATCAACCCCCATAGACCGCGGGTGAGCAAGTTTTCCGTCAATGGAGTCCACCTCACACGATTTCTAGTGGTCTAATTCACTGCATAGTTGTTTTAAATAAAAACACTTATAAGGTAATTTTTTTGAAAAAGTGTATCATATTAGTGAATTTCCAACAAATTTACTTCTGCGCCAGCTACAAACTCACCGGTCACCAAGGCGGCTCACATCAACCCTGATAACAACTGTTTCTTTCGCTTCCGCAATGATGTTTCAGTTTCTTTTTTCACGTTTCCTAATGCACATTTTATATGACACAATATTAAAATTTATAAAATTATGATATTACTAGTGGTTGGAAGCGAGTTGTGCGTGCGGTATGCGACAAAACACGTTAAATTGAGTGAAATCAGGCTTAAGCACTACGACCCGACCTGACACGAGTGTACGTGGGCTTGGGTAGTGCATGTGCCACATTTTTTAAAATTTTGAGCATGGCCGACACGATACGTAACAAATGTTGTCAAACCCATTCAGTCCCCAATTAGGCACGTGAGCTCGGCACGAAACACGGTCTGGGCCGGCCACAACCATTTTTTTATTTATATATTGTATATATATACTTCGTATATAATATTATAATGTGGTAAAGTAGGTTTGAAGTCATACTCTATTGGTGGGGATAGTCCAACATGAAAAGGAAACTATGTTACACACAAAGTTGTTGAAAGCTTACCCTAAGTAATACTCCGTATAAATTATTTGGGCGATTCAATCATTCTTTACAGAAATCTGGCAGTATAATTATATAACTACCCAAACCATAGTCCTATATTCAATCGAAGTGCAATTAACTCCAATTATTTAAAACATATAAATTCAATTCTTATATAATACAGAGTTGTATGATGTACCAATTAATGAACTACAGATAGAATTGGAGGAGGTTGTTAGGTAAATAATTATGATATTAACTATTTGGCTGATTCTTCCATAACACTCAACATATATAAAAAAAAAAAAAAAAGAATAATGGAGGACAAGGAACGATGCTTTTTGGTCCCAAAGAGTACATATGGTTGAGCACACTGTAAAGAAGGTACAAAACATAGTGAAAGATAAAGTATATAGTGTTTTTCCTAAGAAGGTGAGTATTAAAGATAGTGACTGGTTTAGAAATTTGTAATTCCTTGGCTTTTTCTTTTGAGTTGCTAGATAGTGTAGTTGTGTCCTTTCTTCTAGTGGAGGAGTCCATCCTAGATGGTTTGCTCCCTAGAAGTTAGGCTTAGTTTGTATAGCTTTTGATGAGAGTTTCAATATATCTTACTTATTAGAAAAAAGAATAAAAGATAAAGTTGAATGGTATTACTGTTCATAGGGGTTAAGGATTAAAGTATTAATTGAGAAGAATCAAACAAAAAGCCCTATATGAATATGTTTTTACTTATATATTGGAAAGATTTTTAAAGATGCTCTTCAACTATTAATAATGTCGAAACCTGAACTAGAACATTATTATGGAACAAAGGGAGTACTCGCTAAAGAAAAAACAGTTCCTTAATTACTGGCCTACTATTTTAAAGCCCGCTCTCTTATCTTTTATACAAACTTTCTTGCCTATAATTTGTATAATTATGTGCTTTACAATTAACTTTATGCTATCAACAATATTGGAAATACCGGTAATGGCATGAAGATTTTGGTTGCAATTATTATTCCGGATTTATTTGGCCGGGAGGAATTTGATGGAAAACAAAAGAAATGATAAGAAAAGTAACATTTCATATGTTTGGTTTTAAATAATTATATTACATGGAAAGTGGAAGGAAAATAAAAATGTTTTTTTTAGCCACCCAAGTAGACATGTCTTTAAAAACACCAAAGTAAAAGTTACACCAAGTAGAAATGTAAATGTTTGAAAAACATCAAAGTGAATTAGAGTGTTTATAATACACCAAACAAAAAAGAAGGTATTTAAAAACCACTTAAATAATTTTTTAATTAAAATCTAAAAATTTAAATATAAAAATAGGTTTTTTTTATAATAAACAAAGGTACTCGTTAATTTTTTTAGAAAAAAAAGGTTTTATTTTCTAAGAACAAAATGTTCACTCAATGAACAATAAGCAATAATCATTCACACCCGACGAGTCAATACGTTAATATTTTTATTTATTTATAAGGAAACGAAGTTGGCAGACTACCTAGCACACATTTTCGGATGACCCACCCTTTCAGATAAAATACAATGACTCTGTGATAAAGAAATGAAATTGTAAAGAACATATGTACGAACTACACTCTAACCTCAGCTCAAACTACCCAATCTCGGTTCCAAGAAAAACTTGGTGAATAGACTACACAATGGTAAATGATTAGCCGAGTGATGTAAATCCTTCAATCTCACCGAGAAACCATAGCTCGAAGCCTGACCCACTGATTACCTAAACTAAACAAAAAAAAGCTATTCTAAAAAACAAAAGAAAATAAAGAAGCACTTACAAAGTACATCAGTTACAAGAAAATGTGAGAAACAAAAAAAGTTTCAACATGTAAATCCAAATTAAATAGTATCAGAATTACATATAAACAACTACGTAAAAAAGCACACCGCCATATTTGGCAAGAAACACTGCCGACTAAGAAGAGAACTGGTAACTTGATCAAATCAATACTTCTTATATTCCACAAAGTATTTTAAAACAAATTGCAATTGACAATATAATGTCAAAGATTAAAAAGTACAATGTTTATCGTTCACAATATTCATTATTTCCACCTTTGACTTGCTATCATCATCCATGATTTAGGGCATTCTAACTTCATCTTGAACTGCACTACGTCATGTGTACCCATTTGCTTCACGTGAATTTTACAAATTTAATTTTGTTTATTTTAAAAACTATTTTTTTATTTAAAAATTTAGATTTTAATTAGAATATGAATTAAGTGTTTTTTAATCCCTTCATTTTTGTTTGGTGTGTTATAAATACCCTAATTCACTTTGGTGTTTTTTAAAGCTTTCTATTTCTACTTTGATGTTCAATACATACTAACTTTTACTTTTGTGCCTTTTGGAGACTTATATATCTACTTTTTTTTTTTTGAATATAGACTTATATATCTACTTTGGTGGCTTAAGATAACTTTTTTGGAAGGAAAGACCATTTAGTAAAAGTTTCACTTTCCTTTCCTCCCAAAATTGAAGGAATTTGGAAGGAAAGAGAAAACTAAAATCTACCAAAAAAAAATTCGTTGTATTTTAATTTTTTTAATTTTTTTTAACTTTCACTTCCGGTCTCTTAACCTTCCTTTATTAATATTGTACCAAACATGAGATTCCTAATTTTCTATCATTTTTTTTACGTCAAACCAATCATGGGAAAATATTGTTTATTTTCTTTCGTTTCTCTTCCCTTACCTTTCTTTCCCTTCTTTGTACAGAGTACGTAATACAAACAGGGTATAAACAGTGAAGGTACTACGTACTCTGTACAAAGATTGGAAATTTTAAGATCGATAATAAAATTTCCAATCTTTACAAAATCACAATCTATATAATATACTCTATCCGTCCCAGATTAGTTGTTACACTTTCCTTTTCGTCCGTCCCAGATTAGTTGTTACACTTCTAAATAAGGAATGACCCCACAATTATTATATTGTCTCTCTCTTCCCACTAATTTTTTTTGTCCCCACCCCATCTCTCATTCAATTAAAAAAATACTCCACTAACTCCTATTACATCCACTTTTTCAATAAAATAACAATTGATAACCAAACAACCACTTATCACCTACAACTTTGTGCAAAGGTAAGTGTAACGACTATTTTGGGACGGAGGGTGTACTAAAAGAGAGGAAATCAATGTGGTGATGACAAATGTCACTCATTGTTTGACCTCTTTTTTAATATAAATAATTAAGTTAAAAAAATTAAAGTAACCAATATTTCAAAATCCAATAGTATCACGTAATATATGTTAAACTTACTGTATTTTATGGTAACAAAAACTAATATGGAAATATACATAAAGAATTAAAAGATTCATCATTATTTTTACTAGCAATAATTTTACTAACTTATATAGAGGATTTCCTATATATGTATACATAATAAAATTCAAACATAATCTAATTCAAACCTACATCGCATTGTAGACACCTACTTTTGTCCCCATTCCCGAAAGGGAAGGTTCGATGATGAGAACATAAATCTCCACTTGACAACGCATCTCCTATAAAATAACGAATCTCAATCACCCTTTTCATTTCACCCGAAACTTGCTATTTATAGAGACCTGCTATTTATGGAAACCTGCTAAAAATAGTAACTACCGTAATGGGTAGTTGTTAAAAGTGGCAAGTCATAAAAGATAGAAACCTGTCAGAATTAGGTGTTGCACTCCAACATAAATCCTAAATGAGATAGAAATTACAAGAGGAATCCTATTCCCAATATGATTCGAAAATAAGAGTTACGTATTAATTAAAATCCTAACGAGCCTAGAGCTCGTAACGTGCCCAGACGCATTCCGTCATAAAGTTAATACGCGCTAAAAGACTCTAATAAGTCTCAAACACTCCAGATTCTAAGAGTCCAAATCTGACAAAGAAAACGGCCCAGACCCTATTTTCAACTTCCGGCTCTGGGCGCCGAAATCTTCGGCGCCCAGCCCTGGGCGCTGAAATTACCTGGGACGTGTTCTTTCCTAATTCTTCATGGATTAGAGTTCTAAAATTCTATCTTTCCACGAACTCTTTTCTATAAATATAGCCCCAAATTCGACGTGAAAAATACACAATTCATATTCTGAGTATTGACTCCAACCCCTAAGCCTAAGCCTCACGCTGCGAAATTGATCCCGCGTTCTCTCGCAATCGATCCAAAAATCGAACATAACGTATCCTGTCCCTTGTAGCTGAAGAATTAAGCCCGTAACTTGAGATTCGTTAAATAAAAGGAGAAATAGCAAAGTCAAAGTGGTTAGTTTTCTGAGAACCGTGACGCACCTCTCAAGGGTGCGTCGTAATGTGTCCGTTTTCCATGATTTAATCGCTTTCCTCGCCCTTTTATAAACTGTTAAACTAATTAAATCTGATTGCCCTACCACGCCTAATAAAGATAATATCTTGGGAAATTGAACTATCATGCTAGGTCCCTTAAAGAAATCTAAGTCAGATAATCGCGATCGATCTAGTATTATGTGTTGCATATTGTTAAAATCAACTCAGATTAGTTTAATAGTTAACGCATGTCCCTTCAATTATTTATGCTATAAGCTAGTAAGGATATCCTGCCTCTGGAGTTATCGACGAGCGAGTACTCCTCTCGGTAATTACAGTCCCCCGAACCCTCAATCTCTACCCTGCGGGTGTACGTTGAGAGATCCCCACACCAGGGATCACAAGGGAACCTATGGCCGTCGTGGTCAAATATAATTGCACTCCCTTTATGTCACGATAACTGGGTTTTGTCAGTTTTTCTCATTGTCGTTAAAAACTGAATGGCGACTCCTATATTACTAGTCAATTGGGTGTAAACTCACGGGAAATCCAATTACACTTGATTTGACAAAAAGAAACGTCACACCCACCAGGGACGAGGTCACACATTAGCCTCGTGCTTTTTCGACCCCCTCACAGTGGCGACTCAACTAGGGGTAGTGAAGGAAATACTCGTGCTTGTAGGTAACCAAAATAGCCGAAGGGTGAAACGATCCTACCCCCAAGTTTATTTCCCCATCAAGTTGGGACGACCTGAAAATCAGCATATTAATGTGAACGAGCAGAACCGCATAACGAATCTTGGCTCCCTCAGGGAGTTTGGACTAAGGATACCCATCGCCAACCGGGGGGTGCATACGCTTCGAATGTTGTCCACTCGACACTTTCGCTAGTAATACACCCGTCCCAAACCCAATCGCTCGCCCATTAGGTCCCTCTCATTGGTGTATGCCCCCTTGGCTTACATCGTGATTGGCCTCTTGGGCGAAATTCGTGTGTTGAAGGCACTACCTCGATCGGGGCATGTGTTGGATCTGCGATAGAAGCGGTACCAAGCCAGGCGCAAATACTACCCATAGAAGTCTATCATAAACTACATGACATATTATTATTGCCTCATGATGTAATGTTAGTTATGTGTAGCGAAATATGTGATTGTGTGTGACAAACAAAGTTAGAAAACCAACGACCTTAAAAATTGCCCAAACATTCATAAACCAATTGGCCAAAGAGTTATACCAAAATACATGTTCCACAAACCCGAACGATCGCCACAAAAATAAGCGACACTCGGGTTGGCCCGTAACGAATCCCACAAACGCCGCACAACGCGTAAATGACGTTATTAGGCAAGCACGCAAAATCAAAGTCGCATAAACAAAAAGTAGACGCAAACAGAAAACGAGAACCAGCCAGGGACGCATTTTCAACGCCCCTGGCTGGGCGCCAAAATTTCTAACGCCCTACGCTGGGCGCTGAAGTTGCTGCCTGGCCTTTTGGTCAGGCGCAGCAGCCTCGGTGCCGGCGCATGAAGAAAATACGTAGCTAAAAAACTTTTCGTGAAAAAAATTGCTACGAGGGCGTATGAAAAAGCACTCGATTCTAAAAGCGACTTATAAAAAATAAATAACTCTTTGCGTCGTTGTTAGGCCTCCTACGACGACAATGCTCGGCATCAAAACCGAACATGCTAATAACTATGAATGTCACACGGGCAAGTGTTTCGAAAATCCAAAGAATGACCAAAAGAAAAAAACCAAAAAGTGTACCAATAAAAGAAAGAGCGAAAAAACCAATAGAGGGAGTCAAAAGTCTAGACTAAGTAATGCTTGAAACTTTGGGGCCTAAACTTTAGCTTATCTCATGCATAGGACTGGTCCTGCCACTTGGTGCCGATCTGGAAATCAAAGGTTAGTGCGTCTCGAAGATACATCACCAACACCAGGTTTAGTGACTCCAAGCTCCGTCCGTCATCCCTCATTTCAAGGATCTCCGTTTCCCCAACCTAGATTCGCACCCTCAAACATGTCCATCGAAGAATTGCGAGACCGGATGGTCCAAATGACCCAACTTATGAGCCAACTGAAAATGGAAAACGAAGCCTTAGCGGCTGCGCAAGCCAAAAATGACCTCGATAACGAGAAGAGGATTGAAAAAATGGTCCTACAGCAAACCATCGGAAGCAAGTACTTCTCCCTCGATCCTGAACCTTTTCCTGGCAAACTACCAGAAAAGTTTAGTTCATCTGACTTACCAAAGTTTAAAGCCACGGATAATCCCCGTGATCATCTATTGAGCTTTGTGAATGCCATGAACTTGAAAGGCGTGGACAAGTCCATGTATTTACCTGCCTTTCCTTTGTCCTTGGAACCTGTGCCGCTCAAATGGTACTACCACCAGGACCCTAAGCTCTTCCCCACTTGGGAAGACTTTGTCAACGTCTTCATCAAGCAATACTCGTCGAACATGGATT
The DNA here is from genome assembly GCF_020520425.1 of Spinacia oleracea. Taxonomy (NCBI): domain Eukaryota; kingdom Viridiplantae; phylum Streptophyta; class Magnoliopsida; order Caryophyllales; family Amaranthaceae; genus Spinacia; species Spinacia oleracea. Next base: position 44,921,320 of record NC_079492.1, on the reverse strand, counting down.
TTCAAGTCACCATGCGCGAGCTGGAAGTTCTCTTCCAAAAGAAAAATGAAGGTTTCACAACCTACTTTGCTAGATGGAGGGACCAGGCGGCCCAACTAATCAATAGGCCTCCCGAAACAGAATTGGTCCAAAAATTCATTGACAACCTAGACCCGGCTTACAGACAACACCTTAGGTACCTGGGACTTGACACTTTCAAAAGAGTTTATGATGTGGGAATAAATATCGAGGATGACCTCGCAAAAAAAATACAAAGTAAGCCCGCATACAAAAGCAACGCCTACAACAGGGGCAACACATCCCAAGCCCAAGAAGTTCATGCCGTAGAAGAGACTCCCGCCCGAAGAATCCCTGGAAGATGGGTCCGAGATCGAAAGTTTGCCCCACTCGGGTCAACTTTGGTACAAGCCTTTGAAAGACTAACCAATCAAGGAAAGTTGAGGCCTATAGGCCCCACCCGTGACCCTCCTGTCAAGAGCAAATATTGGGTCGAAGGTACTTACTGCAAATTCCATCAAGGAAATGGGCATGCCACTGAAAACTGCTGGAATCTAAAAAACACGATCCAGGACATGATAGAGGATGAAGTGATACCTCTCCCTAACGTTGGCAAACCCAACAACAACAAGAGCCCACTCGGCTCTTGTCACATCTCTCTCGACCAACCAAAAAATGAGAACTTTGACCCTACGGTGTACATTACACCCCAAGGAGCACCACTCGTTGTGGTCCCTATGGATCGAATCGAGAGAGAAGTGTGCGGTGTGTGGGATGATGATGCTGAAGATATCTACCTATCTCAAGTATCGGGCCAGGACCTCTTTACTGAAACTTGGCCCGGGTATGCTCTCATTGACACCACCCCTTAGGAACCCGAAGTCGACAATCTCACCCGATCCGGAAGGATATACCAACCGGATATTCGCCCACCTCCCATGGACGATATCCCAGTCAGACAAACTCCTGAGAATGGACGGCACACCACCGTCGCAGAAGTCATTGAAAATCCTCTCTTGAAGCAACTAAAAAGAACTAAGGCCGAGATTACCATCTGGGATCTCATGTGTACTTCGAAGGAGCATCGCGAAAAACTTATTCGCTCACTTGACCTCATCTAAGTGCCTACGGATATCACACCTGACTCATTGGTTAACCACGTCACGAGAGATGCTGGAGAAAAGGCCATAATTTTTACTGCCAAAGACCTGCCCAAAGAGGGGGGTGCCCACAATAAAGCCCTCTATCTAGTGGTTGGATGCAAGGGACAAAACATCCCCCTAGAGCTCGTAGATAATGGTTTAGCAGTTAACGTTTGCCCATTGTGAACCGCCCATTGCTTGGGGCTAGGAAACGATGACTTCCAAACCTCCACGCAAGGAGTACGAGCTTATGATAACTCTCGAAGGCCTGTGTTGGGAAAGATCAACCTTACAATACAAACCGGGCCTGTGGCACGCACCACGGAGTTTCAAATAATCGACATCAAGCCCACTTTCAACCTCCTCTTGGGGCGACCTTGGCTCCATGACTTAGGAGGTGTGGCTTCTACCCTGCACCAAATGGTTAAACTTAACCATAACGGAGTGATTCTCGAAATACGCGCCCCTCCTCTCGACATCAGTTGTACTATGGTTGGAACGGCCGAAACTGCAGACGACCTCTATGGGTTTCAAATGGATGAAGCAATCCAGTTCATCGAAGACTATGATCCAGCATTCCTAGACCCGCACGCATCCCGAGTCATCCCTAGAATGCTGTTAGCTCAAGGTTATTTCCCAGGAACCCCATTGGGCATAAGGAAGAAGAAATGCACGTTCCATCCTTTACCCAACAAATCTACTCCCTTTGGCCTAGGCTATGAACCAACGGAGGAAGATATTGCTGACCGCTTGTCTGGGCTACGCCTTAACAAGGCCAAACAAACCACCCTCCTTCCCCCGTATCAAATAACCCTTAACGGAATGTTCGTTCGGGAAGGAGAAGAACACCCATGCTGTGATTTTCCTGAACCCTTCGTTCAGGATGGCTTGCTAAAACCCGGATTTGAAATTCTCCATGACTGCCACACCTTGGATGAGGCACCCCACCTCACCAAGACCAAAACAGCTGAAATATTGGACAACCAGGCTCTATGGACATTGTTCAACGAATCGAGGCCTATGGAGGACGAGACTGTGATGACTACCCTAGCTTTACAAGATGAAGGTTTCGATCCAACCCAGTTAATCTCTCCTGCGTCAACACTAGAAGAGGCCGAGAACGGATGGGTGAAGACATGTCAGTGGGTCAACACAAAAGGAATAGAATTCAAGATGAGTACCGGTGAAGGACCAAAGTTTTACGAGACTAAACCCAAGGCTTGAGCCATATAGAGCACCTTAGTAAAAAGCGCCTAGTAGTTCTTTAGATTGATAGAAAAAAAATAAAGGCTTTAGATGGTCCTAAGACCCCTTAGAATATAGGTTAATTTTATTTCAGTGTGTTTTCCTTACTTTCCAAATTAATAAAGGCGTAAGATTTCTCCTAAAAAACTTTTATTCTAACACTAAATAAGCACCAAACGTACTTGCAAATACAAAAACAAAAGGGCCGCCCACTCTAGGCCCAAATAACAAGGCCCACTCGGTCTTGAAATCGTGACATCGAAACTCATCAAAAAAAATCCCAAAGAAAGCCATACTATCATATTGCCACAACATAAGGGTCTAACCCATGCAACCCAAAGAAATCAAAAAGGAAATCAAATTCAAAATGTTGCTCAAAATAAAATACATCCATAAAATAGAACACCATCATTCCCAGCCCACGCCTCAGGCCACTCAAAAGCCTACACAAAGATCTTCATATCTTCCACACACTAACCCCATTCTCAAAACCGTTTCGAGTCACGAATAGAAAAAATTAATCCAGACAAAAATGCATCTCACGCTAACAATCAAAAAAGCCTCCGGAATAGCCTCAAAATTGATTTTAATACGAGTAAAAAGCAAAGCACAAAACAAAGAGAAAAGAAATAAATGCAAGAACATGAGAAGCAAAGCGTCAAAAACGACCGCCCAGAAATCATTTTCAGCGCCCAGGGCTGGGCGCCGAAATCTTTGACGCCCCAGCCTAGGCGTTGAAACTCTCTGCCTGCCTAAACTTTTCAGAAGTGCTCGTCATTTTATCCGCACATAACGAAAAAATAACGAACACTTGGGGGGTACAACACATATTCAAACATGCGTACCGAAAAAATAGCCGTACAAAAAACATGGAATTTCATTTTTGTGTACAGATACGCGGCTTACGGCAAAAAAAAAAAAAAAACAGCAGACTAAAATAATGATAATACTTCACTCATTTTACCAATTAAATAATATGTTTCCACCTCAGGGCATATCTATTAAAATTCGACATCCTAGAATTTATTCTAGCCAGAACTAGGCGCGACCTGATTCTAAGTTAAAAAATATTTAACAAAGATACGTAGGCAATCCTATTTATGGATTCGGTCCAATCAAGTAAAAAACATATATACATTGTGCAAAAGTGTTAGACATATATATAAAAATAAAAATAAATAAAAAAAAGGGAGAAGCAAAAAAGAAAGTAAAAATAAAATACGCCTTTATAGAAAAATGATAAGAACGAAAAACAAAAGTGCTAAGAAGGAAAAAACAAACACAGCTGAAATAAATAAAGGGCACCTACACCCTAGCAAGAACTACACTACTCTAGTTCTTCCGGATCATCAAATAAAGTCTTGTAGAGGGCAATGTTCGCAGGGTCCACCCCCACAGTTTTCTGCGCTGCCCCTATATCAATCTCCATAAGAACCGGCTCCTGGACACTAACTTCCAAAGATGCCAAGGCTTCAGAAACATTCTCAGTTTGAACAACTATAGCCCGCTCAGCCTCAAGGGCACAGACAATGGTGGGGGAAGGATTATCGACATCAACTGGATTAGTCACTGTTTCTACTGGCGGCTGAGCCTTCCTAACCCATACATTGTTCCGGCGACGATCTCCGCGAGAGCTTGCATTTCTTTTAGCAACGGCAGGCCCCTTCATGTTAGGCATCTTCTTAGGCCTAGAACTGGAACGGGGAGGAACTTCCTTTCGCTTTCGATCAGGACGAGCTTTCACAGTCTTAATACCATGGGTGCGAGGATTGGCAGAATCATGGCCCTCATATCTAACCCGAATACGAGGTATTAAAAGCTCAGCCGGCTCCCCATTTCGAGCCTCGGTCCTCACAGATTTATCATCGGAACTCATCAACAACTTGTAGTTTTCAGAAAGACCCACAAAGCCATTTGTAGCCACGGCCCAACGCGGGAGACCATCATAATACTTAGTCCATGTTTGAACCCGTGCTTGTGAAAAGGCCGCTACTTTAGGTGGTACCGTATCAGAAAAGGGGATAGTCTGCCTTAAGCCGTATTGACGCATGACTCGGTAGGGAAAGATATAAATGGGCCGAGATAGCCCCAACAAAGAAACATAAACCGACACATCGGAACCCCCCGTCATAGTAGTCAAACCCCACCACGGTACCACCCACTTAATAGAACAGATACCATGAATAAAAAAGGAAGCCCACTCGGCCTCGTCCTGGCCTCGGTGCAAATACTTTCGGTTACCCAAGGCTATAGGGCAATAATGTTTAGGATCGACATGAGTTTCTAAAAGCCTAAGTCGTTCCATGAGCCAAATCTGCAAAAAAACAGGTATGATCAAATAAAAAAAATAAGAAAAACGGGACCTGGGGCGCAGTTTCAACGCCTAGGACCAGGCGCCGAAAATTCTAACGCCCAGCCCTAGGCGCTGAAACTCAGCTCCAGGCAGAACGAGTATAAAATATGCAAAAAAAAAACATATATGTGCGCAAAGAAAAGATCGATTACCTGCAGCAATAGGGGGCTCCCCTTAAAATATTCAGATTTAGCATTCTTCTTCAACTCATCCGCACTCAGCAAGGTCTCGGCGACAACCAACGACATAATAGAATAGCAACTTTCCAACTGGTTAATCAAGGGGATCAACCTTATGTCACCGAACTCACCGTTGTTATTCGACAGCAAATAATGATTCAACAAACAAAATCCAAGGGCTCGAATGTTCAATTTCTGTTCGGTCATATTTTTACTAGGCCTAAAGTGATGTTTTACAAGCTTTGCCAAATTAACCTCATCACCTACAACAAACTCAGCAAGCATGTTAGCGTCTAGTCCTAGGAAAGCCCCCATGGTTGTTTTACCCTCTTCAATAGTGCCAGGGGTGGCAGGAGTAGCATTAGTAGGATAACCAAGGATCGCAGCAAATTCATCTGGCAAAGGACATATTTCGTTGCCCCAAAAGACAAAAACATGATGATCGGAATCCCAAAAGCTCAGGGCTGCATACAGAAAGTTATAATCAATATTGATTTGTTGTAAGCCTAAAAGTGCCTCTAAGTGGTATTCTTTCAACAAAGCCTTTTCTGTAGGAGTAAGGGCTCTTAGCCAACGCCTAACAGCTCGTTGGAGTGAGAAGGGAGGAATCGACATGACAAAAGCAAGGAGGAATTGAAAAGCTAAGCAACTACAAGAGAGAAGAAAATTGAGAGTGATGGAAAAGAGGGACGTATCTAGCCCCTATATATAGCTGAAGACATCAAGTGACATCCTGATCCCATTCGGAAACGCGTTAAGAAATCCGAAAACCAAAAATCGCCAGGAAAAGACTTTCAGCGCCCACGGCTGGGCGCCGAATTGATTAACGCCTGGCCTTGGGAGCTAAAAATGCAGCCCAAGGCCCGGATCTCACAAAACGCGGAACAGGAAAGGACTTAAAACCGTGTCGGTAGACACGAGGCCTTATTGCAATCAAGATCAAGCCCAAAAGCACCTTTAGCACCCAAATAGTAAAAATGAATCTTAAGACTTGGTCGAAACTTAGACTCGTCTCAAGGAATATATATGTACACTTTTCAAAACGAATATAAGCAAAATAAATATCAAGGTCATTCTTCGAAACACCAAAAAATGTTGTTAAGTCGTTGGTTTCTCAAAATGAAAAATGTTTGTTTGTCAAAAGGTTAATCTGGGCCAAGCTAAGCTTGATATTATTGAAGAATAAACTTCGTCGCCTGGAAAACGAAGTCACACTCTACGACTTCGCCAAAATAACATACCACTATAAAGGTCGCTCGCACATACGAGCACGACCCCAAACATGATTAAAGGATGTTATAAAATACGTACCTCTCTTGGCAAGAGATGACCATCAAGCCCGAATGCTTGGAGGCTCGAAAAAATATACTCCAACAAAGAGTGTGCGAAGTCAAAATCATATTCCCGGACTACGCCATACACAGTCCCATGTTTGGATAATCTGAAAAGAAAAAAAAAACGGATTCCGACCTCAGAGTAAAGGTCGTCGTTGATACTTATACATGGTCCTCTGATCAAAGACCAAGCGGTGGCAAAAATCGAGCCGTAAAGACTAGCTCGAAACCACAAAAGAAGACAACCACAAGACAAAGGTCCGTCTAAGCCCGTTGTCAACCCACATTCAGGTTACAACTAAATCCCAGCATCCCTCGAAAGAATTCGCTCTTGCAAGAATGAATAAAAGAAATTCTCAAAAGAAATCACGATGAACAAAAAAATAGGGACTTTCCCACCTCAATCGGGCAAGATCGCGCCACAAACCGCGCAAGTTCCAAATCAAAAAAACGAATTCAGGGACGTCCACCCTCAGCGGACAGGGTCGCCCACCCTCAGCAGGCGGGGTCTGCGTCACTAACCGCGCAGGTCCTCAGTTTTCGAAAAATAGAATCTTCAAAAAACAAAAATGAAACAGGCTCGCCATCTTCAGCCGGAGGGGTCTACGTCACAAACTGCGTAGGTCCTTATTTTCAAAAAAGTACAAACAAATTTCAAAATAGATTCGTCCACTTCTATCGGACGGGGTGTCCACCCTTAGCGGACAGGTTCGCCATCTTCAGCCGGTGGGGTCTACGTCACAAATCGCGTAGGTCCTTATTTTCAAATTTCAAAACAGATTCGTCCACTTCTATCGGACGGGGTGTCCACCCTTAGCGGACAGGCTCGCCATCTTTAGCCAGCGGGGTCTGCGCCACTAACCGCGCAGGTCCTTAGTCGCTGCAGCGATAACTTTTTCTAGTTTTCCTTTTTTCAAAAAATTAAAGGATTGGTTTTCCGTTTTTCCAAAAAAGAACGATGTGCTGGATTTTCCTTCGTTTTACGTCCCATAAAAACAATGGGGTTTTCTCGTTTAGCTAACCCTGAATCTTTAAAAACATTTTTACCTCGTGATTGGGCTTGGCCAGGCCCAATTACACTTTATAGCTTTGATTTCGAAGACATCTGTAGCTACTCCCAATGACAAAGTGAGGGAGTTTCTACGCATCTTTAGATACTTCCAATGACAAAGTGAGGGAGTTTCTATACTATCCGTTGATAAATCCCAATGACACGTGAGGATATGTCGACACTTCAAGTGATGACCCTTAAGTCAAATGTTATCACTCGGAGGCTCGTGAGACCCTCGCAAAACAGGTCACCATGGCTTGTGTGACGCACTCCGTCTAATACTTTGACCATCGTCTTACTCCAAGACTCACTCAAAGTGGGGGCTAAGTGTAGACACCTACTTTTGTCCCCATTCCCGAAAGGGAAGGTTTGATGATGAGAACATAAATCTCCACTTGGCAACGCATCTCCTATAAAATAACGAACCTCAATCACCCTTTTCATTTCACCCGAAACCTGCTATTTATAGAGACCTGTTATTTATGGAAACCTGCTAAAAATAGTAACTGCCGTAATGGGTAGTTGTTAAAAGTGGCAAGTCATAAAAGATAGAAACCTGTCAGAATTAGGTGTTGCACTCCAACATAAATCCTAAATGAGATAGAAATTACAAGAGGAATCCTATTCCCAATATGATTCGAAAATAAGAGTTACGTATTAATTAAAATCCTAACGAGCCTAGAATTCGTAACGGGCCCAGACGTATTCCGTCATAAAGTTAATACGCGCTAAAAGACTCGAATAAGTCTCAAACACTCCGGATTCTAAGAGTCCAAATCTGACAAAGAAAACGGCCCAGACCCTATTTTCAACGCCCGGCTCTGGGCGCCGAAATCTTCGGCGCCCAGCCCTGGGCGCTGAAATTACCTGGGACGTGTTCTTTCCTAATTCTTCGTGGATTAGAGCTCTAAAATTCTATCTTTCCACGAACTCTTTTCTATAAATATAGCCCCAAATTCGACGTGAAAAACACACAATTCATATTCTGAGTATTGACTCCAACCCCTAAGCCTAAGCCTCACGCTGCGAAATTGATCCCGCGTTCTATCGCAATCGATCCAAAAATCGAACAGAACGTATCATGTCCCTTGTAGCTGAAGAATTAAGCCCGTAACTTGAGATTCGTTAAATAAAAGGAGAAATAGCAAAGTCAAAGTGGTTAGTTTTCTGAGAACCGTGACGCACCTCTCAAGGGTGCGTCGTAATGTGTCCCTTTTCCATGATTTAATCGCTTTCCTCGCCCTTTTATAAACTGTTAAACTAATTAAATCTGATTGCCCTACCACGCCTAATAAAGATAATATCTTGGGAAATTGAACTATCATGCTAGGTCCCTTAAAGCAATCTAAGTCAGATAATCGCTATCGATCTAGTATTATGTGTTGCATATTGTTAAAATCAACTCAGATTAGTTTAATAGTTAACGCATGTCCCTTCAATTATTTATGTTGAGCTAGTAAGGATATCCTGCCTCTGGAGTTATCGACGAGCGAGTACTCCTCTCGGTAGTTACAGTCCCCCGAACCCTCCATCTCTACCCTGCGGGTGTACGTTGAGAGATTCCACACCAGGGATCACAAGGGAACCTATGGTCGTCGTGGTCAAACATAATTGCACTCCCTTTATGTCACGATAACCGGGTTTTGTCAGTTTTTCTCATTGTCGTTAAAAACTGAATGGTGACTCCTATATTACTAGTCAATTGAGTGTAAACTCACAGGAAATCCAATTACACTTGATTTGACAAAAAGAAACGTCACACCCACGAGGGACGAGGTCACGCATTCGCCTCGTGCTTTTTCGACCCCCTCACACGCATATGTCAGGTTAAGTATTTGAAATTTACACGGTTTATAACAACCAATATATACCATAGAAATTAGTCACTTCTAACAATAACTATCGTATAATCTATTTAGCTTATGCACTAACCCTGAGTTTACCATTTATATGTTTGGCCTAAACTTTTAACCGGCATTTGACTGTTATTCTAGGTTTAACATACTCCCTCCGTTCCATAATGTTCCTCACTTTTCCATTTTGCGCGGTCTCCAATGCACTACTTTGACCGTTAATAATTATAATTTCGTATTAATAAAATTTATAAAAAAATTGAAATTTAGAAAATTTATATTGAAACGAATCCAATGGTATCCCACAAGTTAACATTTATATTCTTAATCATACTAATAATTACGGTCAAAGTTTTTAAACTTTGACCATATAAATAGTAAACATGAGGAACATTATGGAACAGAGGGAGTACATAGTACTTCGTATATAAAATAAATTGTCAGTTAACAAATATAACTGATTCTCACCAGTTAACAATAAATTTGAGATATTTATACACACATTTAACATTAAGATATAATGTTCAAAACCTTATATTTGACACACTTCTCGAAAATATTAAGTTTTAATAGGTGTAATATATAGATTAGTGCATACAGGAGTGAAATTTAAACATCTTAACTATAATCATGAAGTTTTTTTTTTAAAGTGGTAAATGTTAAAGATAAGATTTTGAACGCTCAATAAATTATACATTTGTCAAGACTCTAGGTGTAAATCTGGCAAGCTTCCTACAATAAAATAATTAAGATACTTCATAAAAACTTTACGTAAAACCTTCAAATTACGTATATAATAATGGATTATAACATGAAACTAGATTATATATATCCCGTGCACACATAGATATTCTAAATTATTATATGACCAGCCATATTGTTTACCCCGTATAAAATATTTCTCCCCTAAAGCTAATGTATAATTAATAAATCTTGAACGTACATATTGATTGAATCATCTAATATGAAATTTTCCTACCACGTTTACATATTTCATATGCTTAATATGCAAATTTGATCTAAATAATGAGTAAATATATTTTTCATTATTGATATATACCAATTTGACTAAAATATTTCCAAAATAATTTTGAACAAATTATTATTATGGGATATCTATTATTGTCCTATTATGTTATCCAATACTTTCTCCATCTATAAACCATTTATAGAAAATGATAGAAGAAAAAAAAAATTTAGGAAAAAGGGTTTTGGCGGGGATTTTTTTACCAGGAAGTGACATGTGTCATTCATGATGTCTGTTTTAGTAAAAAATAATAGATACATTTATATTGATAGCCATAAATATTTTAATTTAAATATACTACTAAGTACTAATTTAACATGCTTTGAATATACTCAATACATCAAGATAATTGACTAAAAGAATTATACCGAATATACTCCAATATCACAATATTCACAACCATATGATAATTATTTGTCTAAAACATAAATAAAAGTATTTTAACATCTTTTAGCATATCCTAAATTAATTAACTTAAATTTACTAATGACTAATTGTTTGTATTATAAACTTGTTATTTAAAATTTTATCATATATTGAATGCGGATATAATGAATATTTATATTTTCTTTAATTATACGAAGTACTCCCTCCGTTCCTAAATAAGTGTCACATTTCCTTTTTTGGCGTTCCCTTATAAGTGTCACATTTCTATTTTTGAACATATACTTTTCCCACTTTTTCATACACTTTTCACACTTTTCCATACATTTTTCCCACTTTTCTATAAATCATGATTACTTTTACTTACACATTCTACACTTTTCCACTTTTCAATCCCCACATCCACTTTTATTTGTACTTTATTCAATTAAACAATTATCTACTTAATCCTTTCCCCAAAATAAACATTCCCAATCCTTAACTCTTACACACTTTATAATTTTATTAATTACCGTGCCGGAGCCCAAATGTGACACTTATTTAGGAACGGAGGGAGTAGTATTTAACAAGGTTGTATAAAACAAGCTAAAGATAAATTGTTTAATTACTTTGTATCTTATCTATCTCGAATTTTTAGTTTTCTCCTTATCATTTCATTTTGTAGTTCTGGAATCTTTTAAATGGGAAACAATTTCATTAATTTTTTCGTTTAATTTTTATATTATTTGTTTCTTTGCCTTTGATCATTTGGTGGGTAATACATTTTTACATTGTAAAATATAATTTTACGGAGTATAGAAAATTTTATAATAGTTGTACTATAAATTTAATTTTTATAATACTATCAACTGTTTAAAAATTTGTGTCGTATATATAACAAATACGGATATGTATAAAAACGTTAACTCTTGATTTAACATATTTAACAAGGTTGTCTGGAACATATTTTAGGCTCCATGTTAACTAAAAAAATGAGGCCCCTGGCCATATACTTTTTTATGACGGGCTAGCCTATACTTTATTTTTAATTCAAAAATATTTTTTTCACGTTCTCATTATAGTAATATTTTTACACGAATCACAAATAATAATTTATTACCTCATACAGAATATTATTGAAGTATCAAGGGCATGTTGATTGAAACATTTGACTAATATATCGTAATCAACTATTTCTAAAACCATAAGTTTCCTTATTGTGTTTGCAACAACAAAAATATTTTTATATGTTAATGTAAGAGATTGAAATATCATTTACTCCGTAACGTATATATAAAACTTCGTGCCAAATTAACATTTTGATATATAGACCGCGCATCGCACTTTATGATGGGGCGAATTTGGATTTTAGATAAGGATTACGACGAAGATAAACGTGGATGATTGACTAATATTGACTAATAAATATAGGTTCGATGCTGGTGATCGAGAGGGTATAAGGATAACATGTACTCATTTTGGCGATGGGGCGAGTTTAAATTTCTTGTACTTAGAACACTCGCCCAATTAATCTTAATTATGATTGTCGCTTTTAAATATTTTATCAATATTATTATAGTTGATACAATTAATTTTAATAATAAAGTTATGTCATCATATTCAAAAGTTAGGTAAAGACAGTGTCTTATTTATCAAATCTAGGGATGTCAGGTTGTCAGTGGGGCTGATTTTTTGTGAGATCCCCCGGGCATCCTCTCCTAGTGGGCGGGAATGAAGGAAAGTTTGGTAGGTGATGGTGTTAAAAATGTATCCTCCGCGGGTAACGGAGCGAGAATGGAGTTTAGACTGGACCCGCGTGCATCACTTATATTTCATCTAATTGATTATGAACATATCAACAATTTTTTTGCTACTAATTTACATATTATAATGCTTATTTATTTACTCGATTAATCGAATCAGGCAACTGAATTATCAAAGACGCCAGAACATAAGTTTACCGTTCAAACCTCTTTTACCAAAAAAAATAAAATAAAATTGAATCTATGGGTGGGTGATGGAGCGTGGTTGAATTTTATTTCGTACCGGCCTCTTGAGACGGGGATTGGAGGGGTGGGTACGCGTGAAGAAGTGATCAAAATGATGAGGTAATTAAATGAGGCGAGTGTTAAGTGGATATGACTACCGAAAAGAAGGATGAATGAGATAACTTAATGTTTGACAAGGGGTTGTGAATGGGGATGAAAATAATTTTGTCCATGTACCATTGTTTGTTTTAATTTTTTTTTTAATAAATAAGTATCTGTCATTGTTTTAATTAGGAGAATATCTATAAGCACTATTTTAATGATATTGTGTACCAAATTTTAATATAAATTTATATTTAGATTATAAATCGTGCATCACACGGGTACTATAATAGTTCAAATCTAAAAATGTCATTTTTCTTCTTCTAACTTTTGGTGTAGAAATGCATATAAATTCTATTAAATTATTATTTTGTCCGTCAATTTATGATATGCTTGATTTAATATTAAGCATTGGAGGGTGGTGTTTTATTCATCTTCGCTCTATTTGTCGGGCATTATAGGTAAATATTTGGGGATTTTCCTTAGCCGACTCATACGGATATTTTTTATTCTGATATTTTCCAACAGGTGAAGCCTTTGTACACATTGAGCTGGAACCGCCACAATATTCAAACAAGCCAGGTCATGATAGATAACAATATTAGTAAACTTGAAAAAAACTACGAGACAAAGATACGAAGTTTACGAGTTGAGAATAAGAAGAAGCTACAAGATTTGCAAGATGAGAATGACAAAAGGTTGCATAGTTTGCAAGAAGAGAATGAGAAGCTACAGGGTTTGCGAGGTGTGAATGAGAATGAGAAAAAGTTGCAGGATTTGCTACATAAGAATGAGGAAAAGCTACAGGATTTCCGAGTTGAGAATAAGAAGCTGCAGAGTTTGCGAGAAGAGAACAGGGAAAAAATACAGGGTTTGACAGATGAGAATAACAAGTTGCAAGCTTTGCGAGATGAGAATGAAAATAAGCTGCAAGGTTTGCGAGAAGATAATATGAGACTTCAGACTTTGCGAGTTGAAGCAGAGAAGAAACTGCAAGGTGCGCTAGTGGAGAAAGATATGCTACAACGTAAACTAGATAATGGTCAAACTTCACCGTCACTCCCACCCCCACCACCAGGTCCACCACCGCCACCCCCACAGAAAGGTATATTCTCTTGTTCTATGAAAGTATTAGATTATTTTCATATTTACCACCTTTAAAGTTTCACATTTGTATTAATCGCCTTAATTTTATGAAAAGTTTCGTATTCACCACTTTTTAACGAATTTCATACAAATTTTCATCCATGTGAGCTCTACATAACCAACTTCTTTAATTTTTCTCCTCTTTCTTTATGTTTTAAATTGAAGAAGTTAGTTAAACAAGATTCACACGTGCCAAAATTTTGATACAAGTCGTTAGGAGGTAGTGAATTTAAAACAATTCATAAAATTAAGTTGATAAATATAAATAACATTTTATAAGATAGTAAACACAAAAACATGAAACTTCAAAAGTAGCCTATAATTATCAAAATATCCTAAGTATATATTATCCCCTTTGGCTCGTACCAGAATTTCATAAACCCAATAACCCTTAAATGTGTTAACTATGAAAAGGGTTACTAATTTACTGCCCACTGAAATATTATGATGACACCATTTAATTTTCAACTAGTTTTTAGGTCCGGATGATGCCCCGGATTCCTACATTAATAACATTAATATTATTCTTATTTGAAAATGTTATTTATCAATTCTTTTTTATTACATATATTCATTAGTATTCTTTATACAATAATAGCATATAATGTGTTGTGGCTCAATGGTTAACAACTTATTTATTGGCCAATTAATTAAGATGCCGGTTGTTGCAGGGCGGTACTCGTTCAGAACGGAAGAATACGAAAATATACTTAGATATTGCCGACCTTCAAAGCCTGATCAGTTTATTTTCGAAATTCAATCATTAACAAATTTGAAAAAATCGATTAAAGATGCTGAATGCCACGAATTTGAATCCCCGGAATTTAACGTTGGTGGCCATAAGTGGTATGTTGCGCTTCTCTTTTTAATCCCTTTTTATTTTAGTTTTCTTTCTGAAAAATAAAGTCTAACCATTATTCCAAAATGAAAGTAGTATTCACTACAAGAAAACGGGTAATTGCCGTCTACCTAAAACGATCAGTAAAATTCCTAAAACAGTTGGCATACAATTTACCGACCGTTAACGATCGGCAAATGGTGGGCGATGTACGCAGGGACGGTATTTGGACAAATATCGACTTCAGGTAAAGTTTACCGTTGGAGAAAAAGAATAAAAGCAGTCTGTAAAGTTTACCGGACAGAAAGACATAAACGACTTAGGAAGTTACCGAACTCTTAAGCAGTTGGTAATTTACCCATTGTTGAGCAGTCAGTAATTTTACCAACCACGTAATCGGTAGGTAATTAG